>NW_027411644.1:233373535-233690165 GCF_047663935.1 Musca autumnalis | reverse complement strand
TACGTTTTTCAAGCCATATGGTCGCCATATGATCAGTTTAGTCGCAGAAACAGGCGACCATTTGTTTCGAAGTGCTTCTTCAATGAACAACTTTAGTTGGATTTGGCTCGTGTTCGAAGACCCCATGGTCGATTGCTGTTTTGTTTCGGGCTCATACGCATATATTCATAATTCGTCCACCTGTGACGATGGTATGAAAGTCTTGTGAAGCACCGCTATCGTATTTTCCAACATTTCTTTGCGCCAATCGACGCGAGCCTTTTTTGTCAAATTGTCAAATTGGTTCCAACAATAACAAACCTTTTTACGGACAGATGTTCATGCAATATCGAATGTATGCTGGTGCAAAAAATGACCAAGGCTGCCTCTATCTCACATGACGATTTTGTATTATTAGTTCTTGCACGATATCAATGTTTTCTGGCACAACGGCCGTTTTTGATCGATATTGCCTAGGCCAGAAACTTATCTAGTAGCCCTCGTATTCACATCTTCGGCGGGTGCAATTGCGATACCATTAAAATCGTGCAAAAACTGTTCAAATATTTCTTCTAAGGCCTTTATTATCTCAGCTCATGATAAAAATCTGTAAAAATAATATTTTTATTTTTTTACACACAAGTGCCGAACGTACTACATGTAGTACGCAAGGAAATATGTCAACTAAAATCACATATAATTAATTTTTTGACATATACTTTTGCTACGTATTGATTTTTACAACTGTTAAAATTAGAAAAACATAGAACCCAATAAAAATAAAGTATGCATATACATTTTTTTCGCACCGATTGCGTGGCATATTCACACTTTTCCAAATTTCAGAAAAGTGAAATCTTGGATCATAAATAAAACGCACAAGCAATTACTTTAGACAAAACTTATCAAAGTACGCTTTGTTCACCGTTTAAATTTAACGTAAAATAAGCACAGAAACCTACAAATAATAGGTGTACTATATGTAGTACAGTCGGCATATCTGGGCTAATCTACATGTAATAATTCGTTCATTCTGCACATTCATTAATTTCGCTATTTCAATATGAATACACAACGTGTTAATATATGTATTTTTGAGTGCACTACCGAATATATTTTTTAATTTGTCCTTTCTCAATTAACAACAGATATAAAAAACTTGAAACTCCATTATGTGTGTACCTTGAAAACATCAGCGCAAACAACATGGCTTCAGTTAAACCAACAATACACCCACTTGAAGGACCTGCAAATAGAATACCTTATGACCAGGTTGAACATTAAAAACAGATATTGTTGATAAACCGAAAAATAAAAGAAAACAATGATTCGTATGTTAATCTCATTAAGATCCTGTTTCTGTTGGCAATGTTTTTCCCGGTATTGTTTAAATTGCGACAAGTATTTGTTTATTCTGCTTGATTTCTGTTGTCTGTTAGCAATGATGATGATGATGGCGTTTTTTGTTTTGTTTTTATGATATTTTTTATATTTTTAAAATATTGTTGGCGCCATCGACACAATAACATAAATTCATGTGTGAATAAAGAAAGAAAATAAAAACCATTCACATCGCAAAGAGAAATGTTAAATACAATAACTGCAGCGGCAGCAATTGTAGTAAAAGAATATTACGATGAGCATGAATTTGCCTTTTTTTATTGGCGTTGTCGTTGTTGCTGCTGCTGCTTATGGTGGTGTTTGTGCAATACAAACCATTATTGCAGACAGACGGACGGATGAACTGATAAAACAATTGGAGCATGTGTTTATGGCATTGGATGGATGGATCAGCAATGCAACTAACAAACCAACCAACCAACTGCAACACAGCTACACAAATAAAAACTTTTATTTAAATGCAGTATTTTTGTTGTTTTGTATGTTGGTAGTTTAAATTTGCATGTTAGGAGGTCATATTGTGTAAATTCATGGGCAAAATGTATATTAAGTTGGGGGAGAAAAGGCAATTTGCATGATCTCAACATTTGCATATCTCCCGCTTAATAGGAGTTATGCTTGTATTGGTCTGGCACAAATATTTGGTGTTAAAAATCAATTAAACTAGGAAGGTATTGACAGTTTTTCCTGAACTCATGTATGATGGCAGCGTAGTGAAAATACATATAGAACAAAGAGGGTGAAAGATACCAAGCAACGGTTCTGCCAACCTTTACGTGGCCCGGGACTTATCTTGACCCCTCTCTCATCGCAAGTGGACACTGACCTCCCCGTGGTGCCACCTGGGGAACTGCCTTTAACACACGTTAAAATTAGTGAGCTAACATGTGCCGCGCTTTCACCCATAAGAATGATAAAAACTTGGTTTTGGGCGTCGAGTTAGTATTTCTCCCCTAGAATAAAGCATCCTACTATGAAAAAACGAAGAAAAACCAACGCCTCTAGAATTGACGACCCCCGCAACTGTTTTAAACTCCATAATCTGCGAATCTGCACCTGCAATGTTCGCACTCTTTATAGAGAAGCTGCAGTTTACGTATTGTCAGATGTACTTCAAAACAAGTAAAAAAGTAAGCAAGTAAAAAAGCTTTGCCGACTGAGATATACCCTCAGCCTGTGCAAATTAAAACACTTTTTTTTCAAAAAAAAACTTATGTATTTAGGGGGTTTCAAATTTTTGGTCGTATGAACCGACAAAAATGTTGATTACGATTAAAGTTCAAAAATTTTACGGAAAGGTACTTAAAGGAATGGACCGACATAGACCATGGGGTGCCATAGGGGGTTTTTACACCCTTCGGGCTGTTTTCTCAAAAGGTATGGACTTGCCCCTGAAACAACTTTTACCATCGTAATTGAGGCAGCGAATATAAGTTGCTTCAACAAAAAATCAAAGTGATTCAATAGCAGGTCTTAAAGTGAACTTATCCAAAATTTTGTGTGGGAGATACCGGATGAAGTGGACAAATATACATAGTCCATATTCGAACCTGATCTGTATCTGGTAGATATTATGAGAATGTGTAAAGAATGGACCAAATCGGTCACTGCCATCAAGAATTATCGTGTGCACAATTTTTCCGGACATTTTTGAACATTTGTGGGGTAGGTACCTGAAGGAGTGGACCGATATGGCTTATCTACGAACTTAAACTAAGTTTGGAAACAATATTACGAAGGCCAAATTTGTCCGGAATCGGAATTTCCGTTCGAGAATTATCTTACGCTTCCAGCCATAAACATGGTGTCATAGCGTTTGTTTTTCAACTTTCAGGCTATTTTCTCAGGAAGTATGGACTTGCCCCTGAGGAAACTTGTACCTTCGTATAGGGGACAGTGAATACAAAATGTTACAACAAAAAACCAAAGCGATTCGAGAGCAGGTCCTTAACTGAACTTTTCCTAAATTTTGTGTGGGAGGTACTCGAAGGAGTTTACCGATGGAGTCCATATTGGAACCTCATCTATGTCTAGTAGAAATTTCATAACGTGCAAAGTATGGACCAAATCGGTTACTTCCTTCAAGAATTATCGTACGCACAAATTTTCCCAACATTTTCGAACTTTTGTGGGGAGGTACCGGAAGGAGTGGACCGATATAATCCATCTTTGAACTTGCACTAAGTTTGGACAAAATATTACGAAAGCCAAATTTCGGACCGAATCGGCAGATCCGTTCGAAAGTTATCTTGCGCTCCAACCACTACACACGGTGTCATAGGGTTTTTGTAACTTTCAGGCTATTTTCTCAGGAAGTATGGACTTGCCCCTAATGAAACTTACAGCGTCGTATAGAGGACAGTGAATACAACTTGCGTAAACAAAAATCAAAGCGATTCGAGACCAGGTCCTATACTGAACTTTTCCGAAATTTTGTGTGGGAGGTACCCGAAGGAGTGAACCGATTGAGTGAACCATATTGGGACCTCATCTAAGTTTGGTAGAAATTACACGATGTGCAAAGTATGGACCAAATCGGTTATTCCCTTCAAGAGTTATCGTGCGCACAAGTTTTGCTACATTTTTTGAACATTTGTGGGGGAGGTACCGGAAGGAGTGGACCGATATAACCCATCTTTGAACTTAAATCAAATCTGGACAAAATATTTCGATACCCAAAATTTGAACCGAATCGATTGATCCGTTCGAGAGTTATCGTGCGCACCAGCCAGCCAGACAGACAGACGGACAGACAGACAGACAGACGGACGGACATTGCTAGATCTACTCAAAATTGTCTGAAACGGATATCGTACAAACATACTTGGGGTCTAAAACCATTATTTCGATGAGGCACATTTTTGGTCGTATCAAAGTGTAAATACCCTCTTTAGCCTAAAGGCTGAGGGTATAATTACAAGGTAGATATTACTGCCCTACAGGAAATACGATGGGATTGGAAAAGGCGTCATAACGACATCTAATAGTGACTCACTGTATTATAGCTGCCACGGTTGAAAGACTTGCCGCAATTGACATAAAAGTTAAAATTTTCAGTATTGTTGCGCCCATAGTCCAACCGAAGACAAGAACGAGCGGAGCAAAGATAAATTTAATGAGCGCTTAAAAAAACATATAGCCGTTGTAATGCCCAAGACATTAAAATTATTCTAGGCGATTTTAATGCAAAAAATCTGTGGTCCAACAGCCGGAAAATTCAGTCTCCTTAATGTAATATCCGACAACGGAATGAGACCAACAGCAGCAAAAAAAACATTGTTGTTAGCAGCACCAGATTTAAGCCTATTGATATTTATAAGGGCCCCTGCTGTCAGATCAGAAAAGAAGAAACCAAATTGATCACGTTGTCGTTTATGGAAGACATTTATCGAGCATCCGATAGTTCCGAGTAGCAAACATCGACTAGGATCTCTACTTTGTTGCAGCAAAGGTACGTACTCGTCTCTAAACATAGCACATAAAGTACGAACAGACACAAACGGAAGTTGGACATCGGTAAGCTGCAAACTCATTGAAATATGCTGTGGCTACCCCATTTCAATCAACTGGCCCAATTTGTTAATAAAAGCAACCCTCGTCCAGATAACATATCAGCACGGTGGCAAAGTATTGTCCACTCCATGCAAACAGCCGCAAAATCCATTCTTGGATACCAAAGGCCTCCACCAAGGAATCCATGGTATGACCAGGAGGGTCGTGCTGCTACCGAAGAGAAGGTATCGGGAGAAAAGGATAGAAGAATGACGTCCTTTCCGCAAGAAAAAAAGAGAAATTGAAAAGCGGGAGTACGAAAAAATCGAGATATACAGATGAATGAAGTCCGAAAATTCTACCAAAGAATAAAACATAAAATCGGTTTAGATTTATATAGCTCTCATATATATTTTCGACCGATTTTATGTATTCGATGCACTAAACACGTAATGTATGTTTAGGAAAATGTGATGTAATGATTTTATTCGAAATTCAGTGACATGCGGCGAAATTATATATGGAAGCCATATTCAAACCTGAACCTGTGTGGTCCAAAGTTGATATTTTTCATCCCTGTGCCCTCATAAGTACTTGTGCAAACATCCAACAAACTAGTGTTGACCAATACATTTGCACCAAATTGTATGTTTTAGAACATTGTCTGTAAAATATTTTTTGAGAGACAATTAAATGCCTCAAGTATAAGAAAATAAAAAGTTTTGACACGATGCACAACAAGAATTATGACAAAAACTAAAAACACATAAAACGCCTTAAAATTTAATGGTCAAAACATATGCAACTGAGCCAAATCGCATGCAAAAATCTACAATATTTTGTAAAACATCATTTTTAATATAATTCAAATTAATCGTCTTTTTGTTTTGGGAAGTTTAAAAGTGAGTACAATTTTAAAACTAATATCAGTCATACTTACTTCATCGGTGGAGTGCACAGTGGATGCGCCCAACGACAAAAATCAAAAAATTGATGTCATCGTTTTAAAAATTTAAAGATGCAAATCGCTTCAAAACATTCCAAATTTTTCGAAACTCAACTCATTTCTTCCATTTTTCGCGGTTCTTAAGGAGAAAAAGTCTCAAAAACATGACTAATTTGGAAGAAAAAATGTATTTAAAAACAAATAAAAAAGTATCAGTCGGCCTTGCCGACAGAGATATACCCTCAGCCTGTGTGGATTAAAATACTTTTTTCCCAAAAAAAAAAAAAAAAAACATGTATTTCGGACGTTTTAAAAATGTTGGGCGTATAAACCGACAAAAGTATGGATAGGATTAAAGCTCAAAAATTTGCGGAGATATCGATTGATAGGGCTTTTTCATCACACTAGCCACTAGGAAAACCTTCGGTAAAAATGTCCAAAGGATCCTTGAACCACACAAAAATATTGAACGCAAGGATTGGACAAATAGGGCCCAAATTTGAACATAAACTAAGTTTCGACAATATTTAGAGATCCAAAGTTTTTGAGAAATCGCGCGTACCATTTTAGCGAATATTTTCGAACTTTTGTGGCGGAGGTACCGGTAGGAGTGGACCTATAAGCACCACCTTCGAATTTCATCTAATATTCGAAGAAATATTACAATATAGAAAGTGTGGACGAACGCAGTATTCGGTTCGAGTTCACCAGCCACTACAGATGGTGCCATGGTGTTTTTTACAACTTCCGGGCTGTTTTCTCAAGAAGTATGGACTTGCCCCTGATAAAACTTTTACTGTCGTAATTGAGGCAGCGAATGCAAGTTGCTTCAACAAAAATCAAAGTGATTTCGAGAGCAGGTCTTAAAGTGAATTTATCCAAAATTTTGTGTGGGAGGTACCCGAAGGAATGGACAATTATAGTCCATCTTCGAACATCATCTATATATAGTAGATATATTAGGATGTGTAAAGTATGGACCAAATCGATCACTGTCATCAAGAGTTATCGTGCGCATAAATTTTCCGAACATTTTTGAACATTTGTGGGGAGGTACCTGAAGGAGTGGACCGATATAGCTTATATTCGAACTTAAACTAAGTTTGCACAAAATATTAAGGCCACATTTTGGACCGAATCGGCAGATCCGTTCGAGAGTTATCTTGCGCTCCAACCACTACACACGGTGTCATAGGGATTTTTTTACCTTTCAGGCTATTTGCTCAGGAAGTATGGACTTGCCCCTGATGAAACTTATACCGTCATATGAGGGGCAGTGATTATAAGTTCTTACAAGAAAAATCAAATCGATTCGAGAGCAGGTCCTAAACTGAACTTTTCCGAAATTTTGTGTGGGAGGTACCCGAAGGAGTGGACCGATTGTGTCCATATTGGAACCTCATCTAAGTCTAAGTAAAAATTTCACGATGTGCAAAGTATGGACCAAATCGATTACTTCCTTCAAGAGTTATCGTGCGCACAATTTTTTGAACATTTCCGAACTTGTGGGGAGGTACCGGAAGGAGTGGACCGATATAACCCATCTTCCAACTTAAACTAAGTTTGGACAAAATATTACGAAAGCAAAATTTTGAACCGAATCGGTTCATCCGTTCGAGAGTTATCGTGCGTTCCAGCCAGACAGACGGACGGACATTGCTCAATCGACTCCAAATTGTCTAAAACACATTTCGTCCAAACATACTTGGGGTCAAAACCATTATTTCAATGAGGCACATTTTGCCCGTATGAAAGTGTGTATACCCTCGTTAGCATAAATGCTGAGGGTATAATGAGAAAAAATAGTTATATTCTAAGCGAATTTATGAAACAAAGGACTATTATTAACGCCTTAACTTAAGTTGAATCATTTAGTAAATTGTCTAAGCTTCATTTTTCTAGTTATGAAAATTCCTCTAAAATTCAAGGTTTGCCAAGTATTTTATTTATAATATTGGTCAAAATGAAAATATTTAATATAGATGTATGGATTTCCTTGAAGTTTTAGTGGCTTTCGAAAATTCGCAAGAATGGCCACTAGTACCAAATTGTAGCCTAGCGCCTGTAGATTTCAAAACTGTACAGACTTTTTGCAGGAATTTGCGGTTTTGGCAGTTATGACCAAAAGTTTAACTGCCTTTTTTAGTTGCTGAATATATATTTTTTAAATTATTTGTATTACACTGTGTGTAATTTTTTGAGTCATGTTTAATTAACCACATTCTGACTCCACAGTGTGATAGAACACAAAAAACGAGAAGTAACGTGTCTCGCCGGTTTTCCCTATCTGATAAACTTTCGCGGTCATAGGCCTCCAAAGGTTTGACGCTTTGATGAAAAAAGTCAGGGCAATATCTTCCAAACCGTTAAGAAATTTGAATTTATCTTAGAGGCCAAGTTGTAGCTCTTGTCTTAAAGAACAAAAATTGTGAACACATATAATCCATCAAACTTCATCTGCAAGGTCAAAATCGCCATGGTCAAATTTCTTTTAAAATGTTGTCTCAAGTTTTTTATACAGGTATCAAACCGATCATATCTGCAGCAAACAACCAACTACAAAATATGTACCTCAGATCTCAATAAACATCTGTCTAGAACATACGAACTCTGTAGAAACGGATCTTAATGGTCAAAACAGCAAAACAATTTCGATTTTTATCCTCTTTTCTCGGCTTCTGCTCCATAGATACTAAACCGTTCAAAATTCAAGAAAAGAATCAACCACAATATTATAGCAAAGGCATCAATAAACAACTTTCTGGAACATACGAAATGTCTATGAACGGTTCCTAATAGTAAAAATAGCAAACATAATTTTCTCCGACTCTGGTCCAAAGATACGCAACCGCCCAAAAATTAAGGATACTGTCAACCACAAAAATGTACCTGAGATTTCAATAAACAACTGTTTAGCACAGAGTTCGTATATTCTAAAAAGATGTTTATTCAGGTCTGAGGTACATTTTTGTAGTTGGTTGTTTGTTTCAAATTTGATCGGTTTGATAGCTGTATAACAAAACTTGAGAAAATTTTTGAAATAAATTTGACTATGGCGATTTAGACCTTGCAGATGAAGTTTGATGGATTATTTGTGTTCTCAATTTTTGTTCTTTAAGACAAGAGCTACAACTTTGCCTCTGAGATGAATTCAAATTTCCTAACGGTTTGGAAGATATAGTCCTGACTAAATGACCCTTTTTACATCAAAGCCTCAAACTTTTGGAGGCCTATAGCCGCGAAAGTTTATGAGATACGAAAAAAACGGCGAGTCACGTGTCCTCTCTTTTTTCGTCTTCTATCACGCTGCGGTGTCAGAATATGGTTAATAATTTTCGTGTTGCACAGTGTTATCCTTTCTTACATTTATGTTCAATATAATGTTTTTGTACTATAAGAGATTTCTATTGTCATGGTAGCTTTGAGCCGCATTGAAAACTTGTGAAAGAAAAAGGAAAAGTTTGGGCGTAAAAAATAATATTTCTGTTTTGGGACACCCTAATGTTGGACCACGCCAAAACGTGGAGATTTTCCCTGCACTGAGAACTAAAAATACATTGTTACAGGTAATTCTGCAGAAAAAGGGAACCCTATATGGAGGCTGTGGTCAATAGTGGACCGATATAATATTTCTTTATAAGGTGGTGTTCTGAACTCTGAGTTTATTATTAAAAACCTATTCGGTTAGAATATTTGGTTGACATCTGCACAAATAAATCGATATATAAATCATATGTTGCGTAAACTAAATCATGCACCAATACTGACAATTTTTCGTGGGGATGCTTACTATGCAATAATAACTCCTGGTACCGGATTACAGCAAATTTGGTTGAACAATGTCTTGGTAACAGTTAAATAATTAAATTCAAGATGATTCGTTAAATGGGAACCACGCGAAATCTTGAACGTAGGACTGCAATATTTTTTAGAGTGTTTTTAGGCCACGAGGATCCATTGATACAAATTTCAGTTCGATATATTGTCTAGAAGTATTTTTGTCACACCTTTCCATGTAAGTGCCACCACTGTGGAGTGGTGGATCTAGGAGAGGGGCATGAGCATGGAATTTTCTTGACATTTAAGTTTTGGATTAATTAAAATTCAGTGTCTAGAGTGCAGTTATATCGTTTTTTAGCAAAAGTCCGAAGTCTGGGTTTCGAAAAACATATGAGGGTAGGGATCGGACCCTTATCAGAGTGAGTACTCCTGATCTATTGACGATATATAGGCGATATCATTGGAAATACGGGATTCTATAAAAGCAAAAAGTTTTAGAAAGCCCGTCAGATGATAATTTGCCGCACACATTTTGTGTATAGACATTTCCGCGAAGATCACAGGCTTCCCAAAAAGAAAAGGTTTAGGGAAACCGCAAGTCCTATCGAAATGGGACTAAAGAAAGTGTTGTAGCTATGAAATTCTCTACATGACTGACATTTATAATAAATTCGTAGCTTTTACCGTTATTGAAATATAGAAGTTCAAATTTGGACAATGAATTGCCTGTATCGCCTCCTTATAAAACAATGTCATGACTGCAATTTTCCAATTTAAACTTATATATCTCGAAAATGGTACAACCTAGGAAAATATTTCGAAAGCCAATCTTTTAGAGAATTTTCATAGCTAATCCCATTTAGATAAGACATGCCGTTTTCAAGCAAATCGTGAAAACCTAACAAAAAAACTAAAATTGTGACCTGAATATCTCAAACATGGTAAAACCCACGAACAAACCGTAATGATCAATCCTCTAGAGAATTTCCAAGCAAATTCGCGAAAACCTAAAATAAACCTAAAAATTTAAATTTTGACCGCGATTTATTTAAAGAAGTCCCCTGCAATTTTTTGGATTTTTCTCACTAATAAACATTGCTGTTTCAAAATCCGCAAAAACTTCCCAGGTGTAAGCGGGTTTCACTTAAAATTAGTTAAGGCGCACCATGTATTAACTTGTTTTATAAGGTAGTGATACAGTAAATGCACTGTCCCAATTTGAACGTCTATATCTCAATAACGGTAAAACCTATGAAATTATCGTAATGGCCAATCTTGTAGAGAATTTTCATAACTACAACATTTTCTTTAGTGTCATTTCAATAGGACTTGCGGTTTCCAAGCAAAATCGTGAAAACCTAAAAAACCCCCAAAAACTTCCCAGGTGTAAGCACCTTCCATTTAAAGTTGCTTCAAGAGCACCGTGTTAGAAGAAGTAAATATTTCCTATGGACCACAAATCCAATAAACCCCCTACATGCAACCTCTTTCATTATCTTGCTAGGGTTTTCGACAAATAATCTCTTCGCCATGCTTGCCTCTATGATTATTATATTATCCGCATACGTTTGTATGTCATTCTGCGGTCTTAGTTGTTCAATGAGAAAGAAATATGAAGAAGAAAAACCACTAACATGCGAAGAAAACTATGATGACAGTGGAATGAAATGTGGTAGTAAAACAAAATAACTGTTTCGTCTTGACATAAGTCATAAATAATACACTAAAGGAAACCAACAACAACAACAACGACACAAACAAAAAAACATATACGTTTACTAGGAAAGACAAAAAGAAAACAAAATTTAACCGGATGAAAACAAATGACGGAAATAAAGAAAACGGCAAAGCAAGAGAGAGAGAGTTTATAATGCCATGTGTTATGATAGGAAATATTTACAGAAAACTGGCTAGCTTAAGGAAATGGACAGTTGCCATATTTTTTAGATGTGGGGAAGAATGATACCATGAGGAAATACCAGAGAGGAGAGGGAGAAGCAGGAAAGACTCAATGCGGATTAGTAAAGACTCACATAAATGAAAAAATTCAAAGATGGTATTTAATAATACACCAATTCATATGATAGCTTAGCAGTGTGTCCAGGGACATCACAACCTAACCCACAAAAACAAAAAACATTGAAAATTCTAAATATTTCATAATTTACGATACCACGTACCTGCATAGTTGCTTGCTATATAATCTCCCACTACAGCAAACTGCAAAGCTTGTTAGATTCTTATTTTCTTTTGAAATTTCTACATTGAAGTCATAATGCATGCCATGCATGTTTATGAGTATTATAAAAGTTTTCAAACTTTAAATCCTTTGAGTTTATATTCATTCCTCTTTTACTGTAATAAACTTTTCTGTTTTCTAAAATAAAATTTGACTTGAAATACTACTAACCATACAAGATATGGAAAAACTTCTGTTCGGTATTGGCTAAATGAAACATGTTTGGTTTTTGGAATATGAAAGTAACCCACAACCACAGTTTACAAGGATTCTCAAAACATAACAATTTAATTTGTTTTTGAAATAATATAAATTGTTTTGGGTATTAAAACAACAACAAGAACGCAACCACAAGCACACACACGCAGAGACAAACAGACAGATGGACATAAAATCCCATAATTCCCAAACAACCAAAACCAATTTACAATGACAAATGAAATCTGTAATATCATCCACGTATACCGCATGTGTGTGTGTAGAAGTAGAAGGGGTTGAAGAGACATGCATATATTGTGTTGTACTAATGGAGTTCCTGGAGGTTTAGGGGATGACATTGATGTCGTGCGTTGGGAATTGTGGTCTAAGCTTGCTTCTCAAAATTATTAAAAACCATGCTTATTTTGGCATGTAGACCAGCATGTAGGTCTAGCAATCTATAAATAGTACTCCACTATCTCCTTTGATTCCATGATTTTTCCTAGCTTTGGTTGCTCCTAAAAATGATATAAAAAAAACTCAATCTTTACTCTTCCTAATAATCTCTACAAATCCACGTTTCTTTAATTGCAAATTGTGGTTTTACACCTACACGTTGACTGTCTTCCTTGGTGGCCCTGAAATGCTTATTATATCACAACAAGTAAAAAGGTATCAGTCGGATTTGCCTACGGAGAAATACCCTTAGCCTGCGTGAATTTAAACACTTCTCAAGAAGTATGGACTTGAGGACTTAATAAGGCCTTGAGGTCCTAAACTGCACTTTTCCGAAATTTTGTGTGGGAGGTATCCGAAGGTGTTGACATATATAGTCCATGTTCCAACCTGATCTATTTATCGACAAATCCCTTACTGCCTTCGAGAGTTATCGTGCGCACTATTTTAGCGAAAAGGCTTTTGTGGGGGAGGTACCCAAGGAGTGGACCGATAAGGCCCATCTTAGAACTTTTTTTAAGTTTGCGCTAAATATTACGGCTGCCAAATTTTGGATAGAACTGATTGGAGAGTTATCTTGTGCTGCATCCACTACACATGGTGCCTTAGCGGGTTTTTACAGCTATCGGGCCATTTTCTCAGGAAGTATGGACTTGTCCCTGAAAAAGTTTGTACCGTCATGATGGGGGCAGCGAATACAAGTTGTTACAACAACAACCAAAACGATTCGAGAGGAGATTTTAAGCTGCACTTTTCAGAAGTTTTTTGTGGGAGGTACCCGAAGAAGTTGACCGATATAGTCTATATTCGCACCTTATCTATGTTTGGTAGAAATATTACAATGTGCAAAGTATGTACCAAATGGGTTAGTCCCTTCGAGATAAATCGTGCACATAATTTTTGCAAAAAAATTGAACTTATGTATGTGGGGGAGGTATCCGAGGGAGTATATCGGTCTACTCCCATCTTCGAACTTGACAGGGCGAAGGGAAGAGTACTATGTCACATCAGATCTCTTCCTGCCAAGAATGAATCACCACAGTTTACAACAAATAATGTTGCAAATGTCATCAGGAAGGCTAAATCATCCAAAGCGTTGGACCCTGATTGAATATCCATGGTATGCTGAAACAGCTGGATGAGCCGTGAGGGGAGTTTCTCACTAAAGTTCTCAAACTGTCGCTAGTCACCACTAGCCTGGAAGTCACCAAAGCCTGGAAAATAGATAGGGTGGTCCCGCTACTGAAGCCAGGCAAGGATGCCAGCAACAGTGAATCGTACAGGCCGATTTTAGTTTTGTCGCTTGCAGCAAAGACCCTTGAAGCTTTACTACTCCCCAGCGTCAGAAATAGCTATCTAATTGCCGATCATCAGCATGGATTCCGTAAGTATCACAGCACGACAACAGCGCTGCACGCCATCTCCACTCATATTTGTCGAGGACTCAACCAGAGACAGACGTATGATAGAACAGTGATGGTGGTGCTAGACTTATCAAAAGCCTTTGATACTGTCAGGCACTCCACGCTGTTTGAGGACATTGAGCAGACAAACCTCTGGCTAAGCATGAAACGTTGGATAATCAAGTATAAAAGAGAGTTGAATGTCGTGGTCGATTGTAGCAGAATTCCGACCACAAACTGCCCCAACTTTCTAGGGGTCACATTCGACACGTTCACGTCGTACGCGCATGCCGCAGATATCTGCTACAAACTGGCAAATAGGAACTAGGTCCTCAAGTCTCTAGCCAGCAGCACTTGGGGTGCACATAAGGAAACATTGTTGACTACATATAACGCAATAGGTCGGTCTGTGGTAAGCTATGCGGCTCCAGTTTGTTCCCGGGATTATGTGATACACAATGGAGAATGATTCAAACGTGTCAGAATGCCGCCCTGAGAACAGCAACAGGGTGTCTCCTCAGGTCTTCAGTGAACCATCTACATGAGGAGGCAAAGATTCTTCCAGTACAACAACACAATGTGATGCTTTCGTTGCAGTACTTGTTCGGGTGTTGCCGTGAGTGCCATCTCAATCACCATCTGGTGGGCAAGCCGCTCTAGAGGAAGAGGTCCAACGATACAGATTGAACCCCTAGATAAACAGGCTTATCATGCTGGTATAAATAGCATTCACACGGACGCAGTTGCTAAGGCCATAAGCAACTTTAGTGTGAGTAAAGTCCTTGAAGTACATCCCCCATCTATCACAGCTAAGGAGCGTCAGCTGCCACGACAAACCAGAGTAGTTTTGGCTCAACTACACTCGGGATATATGCGTTTAATGGCTCCCAACGACTTTATAAAATCCACGCTTATTATACTCCCACAAATCCTCGTTTAATGGCACCCAAAAGCTTTATAAAATCCACGCTTATTATACTCCCACAAATTCTCGTTTAATGGCACCCAAAAGCTTTATAAAATCCACGCTTATTATACTCCCACAAATTCTCGTTTAATGGCACCCAAAAGCTTTATAAAATCCACGCTTATTATACTCCCTCAAATCCTCGTTTAATGGCACCCAAAAGCTTTATAAAATCCACGCTTATTATACTCCCACAAATCCTCGTTTAAAGGCTCGCAAAAGCTTTATAAAATCCACGTTTATTATACTCCCACAAATCATCGTTTAATGGCTCGCAAAAGCTTTTTAAAATCCACGCTTATTATACTCCCACAAATCATCGTTTAATGGCTCCCAAAAGCTTTATAAAATCCACGCTTATTATACTCCCACAAATCATCGTTTAATGGCTCCCAAAAGCTTTATAAAATCCACGCTTATTATACTCCCACAAATCATTGTTTAGTGGATCCCAAAAGCTTTATAAAATCCACGCTTATTATACTCCCACAAATTCTCGTTTAATGGCTCCCAAAAGCTTTATAAAATCCGCGCTTATTATACTCCCACAAATCCTCGTTTAATGGCTCCCAAAAGCTTTATAAAATCCACGCTTGGGGGAAGTTACTGGAAGAAGTGGATCTATAAGCACCACCTTCGAATTTTATTTAATATTCGAAGAAATATTACATTATGCAAAGTATGGACAAACTCAGTATTCAGTTCGAGAGTTGTCGTGCGCACCATCCACTTCACTTGCTGGCCGTTGGGGTTTTTTAATGCTTTCGGGTCATTTTCTCAAGAAGTATAGTCTTGCCACCCAAAAAACTTGTACCATCGTAATAGGTGTCTTGAGTGCAACTTGTTGCAAGAAAAATCAAAACGATTCGAGAGAAAGTCCTACACCTTTCCGAAATTTTGTGTGGGAGGTATCCGAAGGTGTTGACATATATATATAGTCCATATTCTAACCTGATCTATGTATCGCAGAAATATTACGATGTCCAAAGTATGGACCAAATCGGTTAGTCCTTTCGAGATATATCGTGCGCATAATTTTTGCAAAAAACATTGAACTTATGTATGTGGGGGAGGTACCCGAGGGATTATATCGGTCTACACCCATCTTCGAACTTGACTGGGCGAAGAGAAGAGTACTATGTCGCATTAGATCTCTTCCTGCCAAGGATGAACCAACACAGTTTACAATAAATGATGTTGCGAATGCCATCAGGACCGCTAAATCATCCAAAGCGTTGGGACCTGATTGAATCTCTATGGTATGCTGAAACAGCTGGATGAGCCGTGAGGGGAGTTTCTCACTAAAGTTCTCAAACTGTCCAGAGTCACCACTAGCCTGGAAGTTACCGAAGCCTGAAAAATAGGCAGGGTGGTCCCGCTACTGAAGCCAGACAAGGATGCCAGCAAAAGTGAATCGTACAGGCTGATTTTTCTTTTGTCGCCTGTAGCAAAGACCCTTGAGGCTTTACTCCTCCCCAGCGTCAGAAATAGCTATCTAGTTGCCGAACATCAGGCATGGATTCCGTAAGCATCACAGCATGACAACAGCGCTGCACGCCATCTCCATACATATTTGTCGAGGACTCAACCAGAGACAGCCGTATGATAGAACAGTGATGGTGGCGCTTGACTTATCAAAAACTTTTGATACTGTCAGGCACTCCACGCTGTTTGAGGACACTGAGCAGACAAACCTCTGGCTAAGCATGAAACGTTGGATAATCAAGTATAAAAGAGAGTTGAATGTCAAGGTCGACCACAAACTGTCCCAAATTTCTAGGGGTCACATTCGATACGTTTACGTCGTCCGCACATGCCGCTAACTGCTACAAACTGGTAAGTACGAACTAGGTCATCAAGTCCCTAGCCAGCAGCACTTGGGGTGCAGACAAGGAAATATTGCTGACTACATATAGCGCAATAGGTCGGTCTGTAGTCAGCTATGCGATTTCAGTTTCTTCCCGGGATTATGTGATACGCAATGGAGAATGATTCAAACTTGTCAGAATGCCGCCCTGAGAACAGCAACAGGGTGTCTTCTCAGGTCTTCCAAAATGTTTAGAAAATCCACGCTTATTATACTACCAAAAATCCTCATTTAATGGCTCCCAAAAGCTTTATAAAATCCTCGCTTATTATATTCCCAAAAATCCTCATTTAATGGCTCCCAAAAGCTTTATAAAATCCTCGCTTATTATATTCCTAAAAATCCTCATTTAATGGCTCCCAAAAGCTTTATAAAATCCACGCTTATTAACTCCCGAAAATCCACGTTTAATGGCTCCCAAAAGCTTTATAAAATCCTCGCTTATTATACTCCCACAAATCCTCATTTAATGGCTCCCACAAATCCTCGTTTAATGACTCCCAAAAGGTTTATAAAATCCACGCTTATTATACTCCCACAAATCCTGGTTTAATGGCTCCCAAAAGCTTTATAAAATTCACGCTTATTATACTCCCACAAATCCTCGTTTAATGGCTCCCAAAAGCTTTATAAAATCCACGCTTATTATACTCCCACAAATCCTCGTTTAATGGCTCCCAAAAGCTTTATAAAATCCACGCTTATTATACTCCCACAAATCCTCGTTTAAAGGCTCCCAAAAGCTTTATAAAATCCACGCTTATTATACTCCCACAAATCCTCGTTTAATGGCTCCCAAAAGCTTTATAAAATCCACGCTTATTATACTCCCACAAATCCTCGTTTAATGGCTCCCAAAAGCTTTATAAAATCCAAGCTTATTATACTCCCACAAATCCTCGTTTAATGGCTCCCAAAAGCTTTATAAAATCCACGCTTATTATACTCCCACAAATCCTCGTTTAATGGCTCCCAAAAGCTTTATAAAATCAACGCTTATTATACTCCCACAAATCCTCGTTTAATGGCTCCCAAAAGCTTTATAAAATCCACGCTTATTATACTCCCACAAATCCTCGTTTAAAGGCTCGCAAAAGCTTTATAAAATCCACGTTTATTATACTCCCACAAATCATCGTTTAATGGCTCGCAAAAGCTTTATAAAATCCACGCTTATTATACTCCCACAAATCATCGTTTAATGGCTCCCAAAAGCTTTATAAAATCCACGCTTATTATACTCCCACAAATCATCGTTTAGTGGATCCCAAAAGCTTTATAAAATCCACGCTTATTATACTCCCACAAATTCTCGTTTAATGGCCCCCAAAAGCTTTATAAAATCCACGCTTATTATACTCCCACAAATTCTCGTTTAATGGCTCCCAAAAGCTTTATAAAATCCACGCTTATTATACTCCCACAAATCCTCGTTTAATGGCTCCCAAAAGCTTTATAAAATCCACGCTTATTATACTCCCACAAATCCTCGTTTAATGGCTCCCAAAAGCTTTATAAAATCCACGCTTATTATACTCCCACAAATCCTCGTTTAATGGCTCCCAAAAGCTTTATAAAATCCACGCTTATTATACTCCTACAAATCATCGTTTAATGGTACCCAAAAGCTTCACAAAAAAATCCACGCTTAGTATACTCCCACAAATCCTTGCTTAAAAGCTCCCAAAGGCTTTATAAAATCCACGTTTATTATACTCCCGCAAATCCTCATTTAATGGCTCCCAAAAGCTTTATAAAATCCACGATTACTAACTCCCGAAAATCCTCGTTTAATGGCTCCCAAAAGCTTTATAAAATCCACGCTTATTATACTCCCACAAATTCTCGTTTAATGGCTCCCAAAAGCTTTATAAAATCCACGCTCGTTAACTCCCAAAAATCCTCGTTTAATGGCTCCCAAAAGCTTTAAAAAATCCACGCTCGTTAACTCCCAAAAATCCTCGTTTAATGGCTCCCAAAAGCTTTATAAAATCCACGCTTATTATACTCCCAAAAATCCTCATTTAATGGCTCCCCAAAGCTTTATAAAATCCACGTTTATTATACTCTCACAAATACTCGTTTAATGGCTCCCAAAAGCTTTAAAAAATCAACGCTTATTATGCTCCCAAAAATCCTAATTTAATGGCTCCCAAAAGCTTTATAAAATCCACGCTTATTATACTCCCACAAATCCTCATTTAATGGCTCCCAAAAGCTTTATAAAATCCACGCTTATTATACTCCCACAAATCCTCATTTAATGGCTCCCAAAAGCTTTATAAAATCCACGCTTATTATACTCCCACAAATCCTCATTTAATGGCTCCCAAAAGCTTTATAAAATCCACGCTTATTAACTCCCGAAATCCTCGTTTAATGACTCCCAAAAACTTTATAAAATCCACGCTTATTAACTCCCGAAATCCTCGTTTAATGAATCCCAAAAGCTTTATAAAATCCACGCTTATTATACTCCCACAAATCCTCATTTAATGGCTCCCAAAAGCTTTATAAAATCCACGCTTATTATACTCCCACAAATCCTCATTTAATGGCTCCCAAAAGCTTTATAAAATCCACGCTTATTAACTCCCGAAATCCTCGTTTAATGACTCCCAAAAGCTTTATAAAATCCACGCTTATTATACTCCCACAAATCCTCATTTAATGGCTCCCAAAAGCTTTATAAAATCCTCCCTTATTATATTCCCAAAAATCCTCATTTAATGGCTCCCAAAAGCTTAATAAAATCCACGCTTATTAACTCCCGAAAATCCACGTTTAATGGCTCCCAAAAGCTTTATAAAATCCTCGCTTATTATACTCCCACAAATCCTCATTTAATGGCTCCCACAAATCCTCGTTTAATGACTCCCAAAAGGTTTATAAAATCCACGCTTATTATACTCCCACAAATCCTGGTTTAATGGCTCCCAAAAGCTTTATAAAATCCACGCTTATTATACTCCCACAAATCCTGGTTTAATGGCTCCCAAAAGCTTTATAAAATCCACGCTTATTATACTCCCACAAATCCTCGTTTAATGGCTCCCAAAAGCTTTATAAAATCCACGCTTATTATACTCCCACAAATCCTCGTTTAATGGCTCCCAAAAGCTTTATAAAATCCACGCTTATTATACTCCCACAAATCCTCGTTTAATGGCTCCCAAAAGCTTTATAAAATCCACGCTTATTATACTCCCACAAATCCTCGTTTAATGGCTCCCAAAAGCTTTATAAAATCCACGCTTATTATACTCCCACAAATCCTCGTTTAATGGCTCCCAAAAGCTTTATAAAATCCACGCTTATTATACTCCCACAAATCCTCGTTTAATGGCTCCCAAAAGCTTTATAAAATCCACGCTTATTATACTCCCACAAATCCTCGTTTAATGGCTCCCAAAAGCTTTATAAAATCCACGCTTATTATACTCCCACAAATCCTCGTTTAATGGCTCCCAAAAGCTTTATAAAATCCACGCTTATTATACTCCCACAAATCCTCGTTTAATGGCTCCCAAAAGCTTTATAAAATCCACGCTTATTATACTCCCACAAATCCTCGTTTAATGGCTCCCAAAAGCTTTATAAAATCCACGCTTATTATACTCCCACAAATCCTCGTTTAATGGCTCCCAATAGCTTTATAAAATCCACGCTTATTATACTCCCACAAATCCTCGTTTAATGGCTCCCAAAAGCTTTATAAAATCCACGCTTATTATACTCCCACAAATCCTCGTTTAATGGCTCCCAAAAGCTTTATAAAATCCACGCTTATTATACTCCCACAAATCCTCGTTTAAAGGCTCGCAAAAGCTTTATAAAATCCACGTTTATTATACTCCCACAAATCATCGTTTAATGGCTCGCAAAAGCTTTATAAAATCCACGCTTATTATACTCCCACAAATCATCGTTTAATGGCTCCCAAAAGCTTTATAAAATCCACGCTTATTATACTCCCACAAATCATCGTTTAATGGCTCGCAAAAGCTTTATAAAATCCACGCTTATTATACTCCCACAAATCATCGTTTAATGGCTCCCAAAAGCTTTATAAAATCCACGCTTATTATACTCCCACAAATCATCGTTTAATGGCTCCCAAAAGCTTTATAAAATCCACGCTTATTATACTCCCACAAATCATCGTTTAATGGCTCCCAAAAGCTTTATAAAATCCACGCTTATTATACTCCCACAAATCCTCGTTTAATGGCTCCCAAAAGCTTTATAAAATCCACGCTTATTATACTCCCACAAATCCTCGTTTAATGGCTCCCAAAAGCTTTATAAAATCCACGCTTATTATACTCCCACAAATCCTCGTTTAATGGCTCCCAAAAGCTTTATAAAATCCACGCTTATTATACTCCCACAAATCCTCGTTTAATGGCGCCCAAAAGCTTTATAAAATCCACGCTTATTATACTCCCACAAATCCTCGTTTAATGGCTCCCAAAAGCTTTATAAAATCCACGCTTATTATACTCCCACAAATCCTCGTTTAATGGCTCCCAAAAGCTTTATAAAATCCACGCTTATTATACTCCCACAAATCCTCGTTTAATGGCTCCCAAAAGCTTTATAAAATCCACGCTTATTATACTCCCACAAATCCTCGTTTAATGGCTCCCAAAAGCTTTATAAAATCCACGCTTATTATACTCCCACAAATCCTCGTTTAATGGCTCCCAAAAGCTTTATAAAATCCACGCTTATTATACTCCCACAAATCCTCGTTTAATGGCTCCCAAAAGCTTTATAAAATCCACGCTTATTATACTCCCACAAATCCTCGTTTAATGGCTCCCAAAAGCTTTATAAAATCCACGCTTATTATACTCCCACAAATCCTCGTTTAATGGCTCCCAAAAGCTTTATAAAATCCACGCTTATTATACTCCCACAAATCCTCATTTAATGGCTCCCAAAAGCTTTATAAAATCCACGCTTATTATACTCCCACAAATCCTCATTTAATGGCTCCCAAAAGCTTTATAAAATCCACGCTTATTATACTCCCACAAATCCTCATTTAATGGCTCCCAAAAGCTTTATAAAATCCACGCTTATTAACTCCCGAAATCCTCATTTAATGGCTCCCAAAAGCTTTATAAAATCCACGCTTATTAACTCCCGAAATCCTCGTTTAATGACTCCCAAAAACTTTATAAAATCCACGCTTATTAACTCCCGAAATCCTCGTTTAATGACTCCCAAAAGCTTTATAAAATCCACGCTTATTATACTCCCACAAATCCTCATTTAATGGCTCCCAAAAGCTTTATAAAATCCACGCTTATTATACTCCCACAAATCCTCGTTTAATGGCTCCCAAAAGCTTTATAAAATCCACGCTTATTAACTCCCACAAATCCTCATTTAATGGCTCCCAAAAACTTTATAAAATCCACGCTTATTATACTCCCACAAATCCTCATTTAATGGCTCCCAAAAGCTTTATAAAATCCACGCTTGTTGTACTCCCATAAATCCTTGTTTAATGGCTCCCAAAAGCTTTATAAAATCCACGCTTATTATACTCCCACAAATCCTCATTTAATGGCTCCCAAAAGCTTTATAAAATCCACGCTTATTATACTCCCACAAATCCTCATTTAATGGCCCCCAAAAACTTTATAAAATCCACGCTTATTATACTCCCACAAATCCTCATTTAATGGCTCCCAAAAGCTTTATAAAATCCACGCTTATTATACTCCCACAAATCCTCATTTAATGGCTCCCAAAAACTTTATAAAATCCACGCTTATTATACTCCCACAAATCCTCATTTAATGGCTCCCAAAAGCTTTATAAAATCCACGCTTGTTGTACTCCCATAAATCCTTGTTTAATGGCTCCCAAAAGCTTTATAAAATCCACGCTTATTATACTCCCACAAATCCTCATTTAATGGCTCCCAAAAGCTTTATAAAATCCACGCTTGTTATACTCCCACAAAAGCTCGTTTAATGGCTCCCAAAAGCTTTATAAAATCCACGCTTATTATACTCCCACAAAAGCTCGTTTAATGGCTCCCAAAAGCTTTATAAAATCCACGTTTATTATACTCCCACAAATCTTCGTTTAATGGCTCCCAAAAACTTTATAAAAGCCACGCTTATTAAATCCCGAAATATTCGTTTTATGGCTCCCAAAAATATATTAAAATCCACGTTTATTAACTCCCACAAATCTTCGTTTAATGACTCCCAAAAACTGTATAAAACACAGGCTTATTAACTCCCGAAATCCTCGTTTAATGACTCCCAAAAACTTTATAAAATCCACGCTTATTAACTCCCACAAATCCTCATTTAATGGGTCCAAAAGGTTTATACAATCCACGCTTATTATACTCCACAAATCCTCATTTAATGGCTCCCAAAAGCTTTATAAAATCCACGCTTATTATACTCCCACAAATCCTCATTTAATGTCTCTCAAAAGCTTTAAAAAATCCAAGTTTGATGGCTCCTATAAGCTTTAAAAAATCCAGGTTAATTATACTCCCAAAAATCCAAGTTTGATGGCTCCCAAAAGCTTTATAAAATCCACGCTTATTATACTCCCAAAAATCCTCATTTAATTGCTCCCAAAAGCTTTAAAATATTCACGCTTATTATTCTCCCGAAAATCATCGTTTTATAGCCTCCAAAATCTTTAATAAAATCATACTTATTATGTATGGCTCCTAAAAATCTTTAAAAGGTCCACGCTTATTATCTTCCTAAAAATGCCGGTTTACTTCGGTGGCTCTTAAAATGTTTTTAAAAAGTCCAAGGTTAACATCATCCCAAATATCCTGGTTTATTGTTCAATTTTGTGGCTCCTACAAGTCGTGAAAAATCCACCTTTACTTTCATTCAATTTTACATCATCCCGCTTCTTCCTGTAAGCTGACAATACATTCACATGTGTAAACATTTAAATAAATTAATTCATTGTTTTAATATGTTTATACTTTCACTTTATTGCCTTCACTGACACATCGCTGTCAGCTTCCCATGATTTGGCCTTTTACTTTGTTGTTAACATGGCCACAAAGACACGCAGATCAAAGCGTATAAAAGTACGGTTGCGAAAATAAAATCAATACGGCCTACATTCGAGTATGCTGCCAATCATCCATGAACCTGCATCAAAAACAAGGCTCTGCACTGCCATAACCAACCAACCAACCAGCCAGCCACCAACAGCAACAATGTCCATGTGTTCCTGCCTGCCTCTGTCAATGGCTGTTTCAGATACTTTGTCAAAGGACAATTGCAATGACATTCTGTCACTGACAGGTAGTTTGTTCAATCGAATGAACAAATATCAAACGGAATTTGTGAATATGTTTTTTTGAGTAGCAGTTTCTTGTTGTTGTATTGTTCTTTTTTTTTCTAACTAGCATAACCCTGATAAGGCGAATGATGTGATGATATATTAAGGCGGGGTGAACAAAGAAACACTTGTTAATCTTTGAAACTCTTCGCATATTTTGGCCTAAAACATTTCGTTACAAATCTTTCATATTTTTATTGACCTACCCTAATGTAGTGCAAAACGTATAATGCCGTCATTGTCACTATCGAATCATAATGACATATGTTTCCATATAAGATGTCATATCAGCATATTGAATATTTACATATATACATGTGCCAATACCTACATATACACATATGACAAATACCATCATAAGCATTTTTCTTCTATTCCGGTATGCAGCAGCAGTGCACATTATTTTATCACACGCTTTCCAGAAAGCTATAAGACAAATGTCACTGTATGTATGGGTGTATCAAGTATTTTTCTCCTCTATTTGTGCATTCAAGTCTAAGGTTATTTGGTTAAGTGCCAATATTGTCTTGTCACACAGGTCACAGCAATAGCGCTAACGTGCGCACTACTACGAAACGTTAGTGCACACACGCTTTCACATTTGCACACAAAATAAGTTTCTTTTCAGGGGGTATACAATGACGCCTGGGAAAGGAAAAAGAGTGTGAAGCACACACCTACATGTTTGTTTTTTTTTTCTGCTCCAGGTAATAAATATGAAATTGTAAGCTGAAACAACGTGTGGGGGACAGCATTGTGTGTGTGGGTGCGTAAAAGGATCTGATCGGCGTTGGAGTAAATATTCGAGTTAAATGTTGAATAACATGAAATAATGCACATTCCCCTACACCCTCAAAAAATCACAGTTTCCTGGGTCATATATCGGTAAGATTGCTTTGCTCACGTCTTTTGTTTCTGTGTTCTATTTACCCTTAATACCCAGCCACTCACTGTCCTCTCTTGCCACGTTCTACTTTTGCAATTGATTTAAATTTAATTGCAACAACAAAAAACATCAACGCCTTCTTCATGCCTTGGTGAATTTCTTCTTTTGCTGTCGTTGTTTTTTTTTTCTTCTTTGCAAAATGGAAAAAACAAATAAAGAAATCGACAGCCGGAAAAGGTGAATGCAAATTTAAGCTTTGTTTGACCGATTTTCTAGTGTTCTGGCAAGGCTGTCAGGCTTTTCTTTGTCTTTTATGCCGTCACCTTTAGGCCGATAAACGTGACAAAAAGAAAAATTCAATTCACCAAAAAGAATTATGGCCAGCAATGCAATGGCATCACTGCTATTAAGGCCAATTTGCTAATGTTAAACAAGACACCAAGCGTGCATTGTTACAAGGCCATCAAGCGTGGATTTTTAAGAAGTTTTTTTTGGAATTATTAGAAGGTCAACAAGCGTGGATTTTTAAGAATATTTTTTACAATTATTGGAAGACCATCAAGCGTGGATTTTTAAGAATATTTTTTTTGAAATTATCAGAAGGCCATCAAGAGTGGATTTTTAAGAATATTTTTTTGCAGTTATTAGAAGGCCATCAAGCTTGGATTTTTAAGAAGGCCGTCAAGCGTGGATTTTTAAGAGCATTATTTTGCAGTTATTAGAAGGCCATCAAGCGTGGATTTTTAAGAACATTTTTTGCAATTATTAGAAGGCCATCAAGCGTGGATTTTTAAGAACATTTTTTGCAATTATTAGAAGGCCATCAAGAGTGGATTTTTAAGAATATTTTTTTGCACTTATTAGAAGGCCATCAAGCGTGGATTTTTAAGGATATTTTTTTGCAATTATTAGAAGGCCATCAAGCGTCGATTTTTAAGAATATTTTTTGCAATTATTATTAGGTTTGTAATTATTAGAAGGGAGTGACGTAGGGGATGGAAGATACCAAGCAACGGTCCTAACCGGTTTTAACATGGCAAAGCCCAGGATTTATCTTGGTCCCTCTTTCATCTCAAGTGGAAACTGACCTCCCCGTGGTGTCACCTGGTAAGGGTAGTGAGCTAACATGTGCCGCGCGTTCTCCCATAAGAACGTTAAAAACTTGGGTTTGGGCGTCGGGTTAGTAACCCTCACCTAGAAAAAAACAGCATACTATGAAAAAACGAAAGAAAAGAAAAACAACCCCCTCTAAAGTTGACGAACCCCGCAAACGTTTTAAGGACCATGATCTGCGAATCTGCACCCGGAATGTTCGCACTCTTTATAGAAAAGGTGCAGTCTTCGCATTGGCAGATGTACTTGAAAAGTACAAGACCGATATTACTGCCATACAGGAAATACGATGGATGGGGAAAGGCGTCACAACAACACCTAAAGGTGACGCACTGTATTATAGCTGCCACGACGTAAAACATGAGTTTGGTTGCGGATTTGTAGTTAGTCGGAGACTAAAACATCTGGTATCCAGCTTCACTCCAGTGAATGAAAGACTTACTGCAATTCGAATAAAAGCTAAATTCTTCAACATCAGCATTATTTGCGCTCATGCTCCCACTGAAGAAAAGGACGAACAGACGAAAGATATATTTTACGAGCGCTTAGAAGAAACATATGACAGTTGCCCTGCCCATGACATTAAAATCATTCTAGGCGATTTTAATGCCAAAATTGGCAAGGAGAATATCTTTGGCCCAACAGTCGGGAAATTCAGCCTCCACAGTGAAACATCTGACAATGGTATGAGGCTGATAGACTTTGCAGCTGCAAAAAACATGTAAGTTAGCAGTACCAGATTTAATCATCTCGATATTCATAAGGGCACCTGGCTGTCTCCAGATCAGAAAAGAAGAAACCAAATTGATCATGTTGTGATAGATGGTAGACATTCATCGAGCGTGTTGGATGTACGATCGTTCCGAGGCGCAAACATTGATTCGGACCACTACCTTGTTGCAGCAAAGGTACGCACCCGCTTAAACGTAGCAAACAAAGTACGAACAGACACAACACGAAAGTTAGACATCTGTAAGCTGCAATCACAACATATAGCCACAGCATATTCCACTCATCTAGCGCAATTGCTTAATCAAAGCACTTCTCATCCCGATAATATATCGCGCAATGACAAAGCATGGCCCACTCCATGCAAACAGCCGCAAAATCCATACTTGGATACCAGAGGCCTCCACCAAGGAATCCATGGTATGATCAGGAGTGTCGTGCTGCCACCGAAGAGAAAAATGCGGCATATAGGCCTACTTTACAATC
This sequence comes from Musca autumnalis, assembly GCF_047663935.1. Classification (NCBI taxonomy): domain Eukaryota; kingdom Metazoa; phylum Arthropoda; class Insecta; order Diptera; family Muscidae; genus Musca; species Musca autumnalis. The sequence goes on along the minus strand of NW_027411644.1, from coordinate 233,662,876 downwards.
CATAGCAACGCGTAGCGCACGAGAGAGATACAGGGAGAAAAGGAGAGAGGAGAAACGTCTTTTCCGCAGGAAAAAGAGAGAGATGGAAAAGCGGGAGTGTGAAAAAATCGAGATGTACAGGAACCAGAATGAAGTCCGAAAATTTTACGAAAGAGTCAAGAATCAAACTGATGGCTTTGGTACAGGCACATCCTCCTGTAGAGACCAGCAAGGTAATTTGGTAACTGATACAGATAGTGTACTCAGGATGTGGAAAGAACATTTTTCAAAACTGTTGGTATCCAATAGCAGCGAAGACGACGAAGATACCACAGTCCCAATCCCAGAAGATGGTATTGAATGTATACCGGCAAGCCAAGATGAGGTAAAGACAGCAATAAATCGGCTGAAGAATAATAAGGCACAGGAGCCGATGGCTTACCAGCCGAGCTGTTCAAAACCGGAGGCGACACGCTGATAAGGCTAGTTAGCACCATCTGGCAGGAAGAACGAGTAGCCGACGATTGGAACCTGAGTATCCTGTGCCCCGTCCACAAGAAGGGAGATAAGACTGTATGCTCTAACTATAGGGGCATAAGTCTACTCCCTATTGCCTACAAGATCGTGTCAGGGATATTGTGCGAACGACTAAAGCCTATGTTCAACGAGATAATTGGACCATACCAATGCGGCTTTAGACCTGGCAAGTCCATCATTGACCAGATATTTACCCTGCGGCAAATCCTGGAGAAGACCCAAGAGATGCAGATCGACACCTACCACCTTTTTGTCGATTATAAAGCAGCCTTCGACAGCCCGCTGCGTTCAAAGGTATTCCAAGCCATGTCTGAATTTGGTATCCCCGCAAAGCTCATCCGGCTTTGCAAAATGACTTTAACTGACACGAGGTCCTCAGTTAAAATAGGAAAGAACCTCTCCGAAGAGTTTGGTACCAAAAGAGGTGTTTCGTGTGATCTCTTTAACATCCTGCTGGAAAAGGTTATACGAGAAGCAAACGTCAAAAGAAGTGGCACAATCTACACCAATAGTCACATGTTACTTGCTTATGCTGATGATATAGACATCATAGGCCGATCAGTAAACGAAGTAACTGATACCTTTATGAAGGTCGAAGGAGAATCTGCTAAAGTGGGTCTGGCGGTAAACGGGGAGAAGACCAAGTTGATGGTGTCGACGCGCAATGCGTCCATTGAGCTCGGACCGACTGTGGAAGTTGGTTCCTATACTATTGAGGTAGTAAAAGACTTCGTCTACCTCGGCACCTCCGTAAACACAACAAACGACATCAGTTGTGAAATAAAAAGAAGAATAGTATTGGCCAACAGATGCTACTTTGGTTTAAGTAAGCAGTTTAAAAACAAAGCCACATCTCGTCAAACAAAAATAACGCTCTACAAAACACTGATACTACCCGTGCTGATGTATGGCTCCGAAGCCTGGGTACTTGCGCAAGCAGACATGGCAGTGCTTGGTCTACAGACCAATCTGCGTTGACGGTGAATATCGACGTCGCATGAACCACGAGCTGTATCTGCTGTACAACGACATCAATATCGTTAAACGTATCGAGATGCAGCGATTGCGTTGGCTAGGCCATATCATAAGAATGAGCGATGATGACCCCGCTAAAAAGGTGCATAAACACGGACCGCTTGGCGGTGCACGCAGAATTGGCAGGCCAAGGAATAGATGGCGCAAACAAGTGGATGATGAGATGAAAAGGTGCGGTATTCCAGAAAGCGAAGCAACAAATAGAGAGAATTGGAGATATTTTCTTAGTTCGGCCTATGGAACAAATGTTCTGTAATGGGCCAGCTAAGTAAGTAAGTAATTATTAGAAGGCCATCAAGCATGGATTTTTAAGATTTTTTGCAATTATTATTAGGTTTGTAATTATTAGACGGCCGCAGCATGGATTTTTAAGAATAATTTTTTGCAATTATTGAAAGGCCATCAAGCGTGGATTTTTAAGAATATTTTTGCAATTTTTAGAAGGCCATCAAACGTGGATTTTTAAGAATATTTTTTGCAATTATCAGAAGGCCATCAAGCGTAGATTTAAAAGAATATTTTTTGCAATTATTAGAAAGCCATCAAGCATGGATTTTTCAGAATATTTTTTGCAATTATTAGAATATTTTTTGCACTTTATTTCCGCTTCAACCCAAGAGTTTTTTTTTTGTTTGAGGATTAGTTCCTTTATTGTTTGCACAACAGTTTATTTCCACAAAAAAAAAATTGTTTAAATCATTTTATTTTAAACCTCATCACAGTTATATTGGAAATGTAAACATTTTTTTTACTAAATTAAATAAATTGAAAATGCAAATTCATCCAACAATTGATGTCATTCATGATGTTGACAAGAGTTTTTATTTGTGTTTGTTTTATTGTCATGCATATCTCTTCCTAATCCTTTAACAATTGAAATTTGCCATCGGAATTGGAAATTTCTGTGAAACAGAGAGCTACCACCGACGATGATTACTTAAAAACAAAAATTAAATATTACCAAAAAATGATTAGTGATCAATGGAAAATTGTGCTTATTTGTTGATTTTGACATATTCTATGGGAATATCAATCAATCTAAATTATGTATTTTAGTTTATTGACATATTGTTTGAAATAAATAAATAAATACAAGTGGTAAATAAATTGTGTGTGTGTGTGATACACTTGCATATGTGGCTTGTGAAAACGTGTTACATTTAAAACACTTTATGAAGTTTGATGTTGCCTATAAATTGTTACCCTGGTCGTATGATATATTGAGTTACTTTTTTAATATGTTCCTCATACGCCTATGTGCATACCTTGCATTACTTGCTTTAAATCGGAAACCACAAACCATGGTTTGTTGTTGTTGTTCTTTCCTTACAATTGCGTTTTACGAAACCCCATTATTTTAATGGAATATTGTTGTATGCTTGTGAGTGTTTGTTTGTGTGGGTGTTTGTGTTCTCCTTCTATTGTAATAACCTCTAATTAAAGTTTAATTAAAACTAACCACATGACCTAGTTTAGAAATGTGAAAATAACAAACAAATACTAACAAAAAAAACTAGGTTTTAAAGAAGTGGAGCCGACAACTTTTACAACTCCAAACAAAAGATTTGCACTCAGAAAAAAAGCACACACAAACACTCATTTGTGCAACACTCAAAAACACATAGGAACACATACGCGTATGGCCAACCAGTCATGTATACATATGCCATACATATGCATATGTGTTCGTATGTGTGTATAAGTGACCTGAAAACAAATACCTGAAATGTCAACTACCAACACAACATGAAGAACAAGAAGTTCCGGCATACATACATACATACATGTGTACATGGACTGCCTTCCTATAGTCACCATTATGTCATTACACCATAGAGCAATGCCTGCTCTGCCTTTGAATAGCTGCAGCAATGATATTTGCCACATGTGTGTGTGTGTTTTTTTTTAACTGGCCCTATATGGGGCTTCTGTCCTTGTACGAGGAACATGAATTGCAGCAGCAAATGTCTCTGACACCATAATGCAACAGCAACAACAACAACAACAACACGACCACCATTATTTTCTACGATATCATCAAAACGTCAGGCAAAAATGAATTTATCAATCGAGGCCATCAAAAATGTTGAACAAAAAAATTGTAAGAAATTAATGAAACAAATGCTGGTAACGGAAACGTAATGAAGATACGATTGTTTGTGCCTATGTATGTCACAAACATAATATGTGTAGCAATTAGGATTGCAGTCATTGTATACGGATGACATATTTTTTTCCTGCAAAATGTGCGTCACTAAAAAGGCTTTTTTATTTATTGTGAAAATTTATTATATTAAAGAGTCGATGAAAAAAGGGACGTTGGAGTACTCAGTAAGTTACACAAGTAAATGTAGTAGGTTAAGGTAAGGATGGTAAATACCAAGAAAGTATACATTAAGTTACAAAGAACAACCCTGACCCCCTTTAACATGACAAAGCCCAGGACTTACATTGGTCCCTTTTTCGTCTCAAGTGGACAAGCAGTTGCAGCAAAGGCATGAACACGATTCAACAATCCCACGGCAGCAGGTTCTATGCACCCGATTGACTGGGAGAAATTTTCGACTGGTGGCCGTCACCTCAACAATAATGTGCTTGCGTTATAACGTATATTTAGTATATTTTTTCACCATAGGAGCGGTAATACATTTTGGAATGCCTGCTCCGAGCTCTTGTAGTCCGTACAGGGGTAGAGAACATGGATCTGTTCTGTTTGCCAGATCCACATCACCATATGTCAACTTCGATGAGACGTAATGGATGTAGAGAGTGGTTGCACTTCCGAGGCTGCTTTGGAGTTATGTTGCTGCTTGCTGCGCAAGAGCGCCACCCAGCGTATTAACAAATTCGTCGCCGGAATACGACACATCGCAGAAGTCTCCTGAAGGACAACAAAAAGCCATCTAACACCACAAGTTGTTGTTCAGATCCGACAATGCATCATTTTTGCAATTTAATTCCAACTGTCTTCGCAACAAAGTCAGCAAAATCTTATACTTTATGAATCGGTCGCCGTGATCCAGGAAATAAAGGTCAGCGTAACCTGTTGTTTGCAACGTTGCGAAGGTTACAACGTTTTACGAACGGATCTCCAAAAAACGGAGGATGAGGACTTGCCTTGCTTACACACCAGTCTGTCCAATACAGAGCAATCTGGCTTGAGCTTGACTTCAGTGACCCATACATACATGGAATATGTTGGGATAGCAGTGAAGTGTTGTAATGCTGAGATTTATTTGCTTAATGTGTACATTACTTACTTACTTACGTACTTTGCTGGCCCATTACAGAACATTTGTTCCATAGTCCGAACTAAGAAAATATCTCCAATCTTCTCTGTTTTTCGCTTCGCTTTTTGGAACACCGCGCCTTTTCATTTCTTCATCCACTTGTATGCTCCATCGAAGCTTAAGCCTGCCGATTCTGCGTGCACCGCCATGTGGGATGTATTCATACGCCTTTTTAGCGGGCTCATCATCACTCATTCTTATGATATGACCTAGCCAACGCAATCGTTGAATCTCGATACGTTTAACTATATTCATATCTTTGTATAGCTGATATAGCTCGTGGTTCATACGACGTCGATATTCACCGTCAACGCAATCGGCCCGTAGATCTTTCGAAGAATTTTCCTCTCAAACACACCAAGCACTGCATTATCTGCTTGCGCAAGTACCCATGCTTCGGAGCCATACATTAGCACGGATAGTATCAGCGTTTTGTATAGTGTTATTTTTGTTTGACGAGATGTGGCTTTGTTCTTAAATTGCTTACTTAAACCATAGTAGCATCTGTTGGCCAATACAATTCTTCTTCTTATTTCACAACTGATGTTGTTTGTTGTGTTTATGGCAGTGCCGAGGTAGACGAAGTCTTTAACTACCTCAAAATTGTAGGTACCAACTTCCACAGTTGGTCCGAGCTCTATGGACGCTTTGCGCGTCGACACCATCAATTTGGTCTTTTCGCCGTTACCCGCCAGACCCACTTTCGTAGATTCTGCTTCGACCTTCCTAAAGGTATCAGCTACTTCCTTTACTAATCGTCCTATGATGTCTATGTCATCAGCATAAGCAAATAACATGTGACTATTGGTGTAAATCGTGTAATTTCTTTTGACATTGGCATCTCGTATTACCTTTTCCAGCAAAATGTTGAATAGGTCACACGAAAGGCTGTCTCCTTGTCTAAAACCTCTTTTGCTACAAAATTCTTCCGAGAGGTTTTTTCCAATTTTAACTGAGAACCTAGTATCAGTTAAAGTCATCTTACAAAGCCGGATGAGCTTTGCGGGGATACCAAATTCAGACATTGCATGGAATACCTTTGATCGGAGGGAACTGTCGAAAGCTGCTTTATAATAGACAAAAAGGTGATATGTGTCGATCTGCATCTCTTGGGTCTTCTCCAGGATTTGCCGCAGGGTAAATATCTGGTCAATGGTGGACTTGCCAGGTCTAAAGCCACATTGGTATGGTCCAATTATTTCGTTGACCATTGGCTTTAGTCGTTTGCACAATATCCCTGACACTATCTTGTAGGCAATAGGGAGAAGACTTATGCCCCTATAGTTGGAGCATACAGTTTTATGTCCTTTCTTGTGGACGGGACACAGAATGCTCTGGTTCCAATCGTCGGGTACGCGTTCTTCCTGCCAGATGGTGATAACTAGCTGATGCATACACCTTATCAGCGCGTCGCCTCCGGTTTTAAACAGCTCGGCTGGTAACCCATCGGCTCCTGCTGCTTTATTATTCTTCAGCCGGTTGATTGCTGTTTTTACCTCATCTTGGCCGGGCGGTATACATTCTATGCCCTCTTCTGGGAGTGGATCTGTGGTACCATCGTCTTCGCTACTATTGGATACCAGCAGATTGGAGAAATGTTCCTTCCATATCCTGAGCACGCTATCTGTATATGTTACCAGATTACCTTGTTGGTCTCTACAGGAGGATGTGCCTGTACCAAAGCCATCTGTTTGATGTTTCACTCTCTGGTAGAATTTTCGGACTTCATTCTGGCTCCTGTACATTTCGATTTTTTCACACTCCCGCTTTTCCATTTCTCTCTTTTTCTTGGGGAAAAGACATTCTCTTGTCTTCGGTTGGAGCATGAACGCAGATAAGGCTACTGTTGAAGAATTTTGCTTTTAATCGAACTGCAGCGAGTCTTTCATTCACTGGGGTGAAGCTGGAGACCAGGTGTTTTAACCTCCGACTAACTACAAACAAATCCGCAACCAAACTCATGCTTTGTGTCATGGCAGCTATAATACAGTGTGTCACCTTTAGGTGTTGTTGTGACGCCTTTCCCGTTCCTTCGTATTTCCTTTATGGCAGTAATGTCGAGCTTGTACTTTTCAAGTACATCTGCCAATGCGTAAACTGCACTTTCTCTATAAAGGGTGCGAACATTCCAGGTGCAGATTCGCAGATCATGGTCCTTAAAACGTTTGCGGGGTTCGTTAACTTTAGAGGGGTTCGTTTTTCTTTTCTTTCGCTTTTTCATAGTAAGCTGTTTTTCTAGGGGAGGGTTACTAACCAGACTCCCAAACCCAAGTTTTTAACGTTCTTATGGGTGAACGCGCGGCACATGATAGCTCACTACCTATAACGGGTGTTAAAGGCAGTTCCCCAGGTGACACCACGGGGAGGTCAGTGTCCACTTGAGATGAAAGAGGGATAAGATAGAAGATAAATCCTGGACTTTGCCATGTTACAACTGGTCAGGACCGTTCCTTGGTATCTTCCATCCCCTACGTCACTTAGAGGTCACAGCAAAATAAAATCGTTGCCTTTCAAATTGAAAGTAGCCGAAATTGTAAATTAAAATTCTGCATATTTTTATACCCTCGCCTTTAGGCAAATGTTTGGACGAAATCTGTTTCAGACAATTGGAGTCGATTTAGCCATATCCGTCCGTCTGCCTGCCTGGAGAGCACGATGACTCTCGAACAGATAAACCGTTTTGGTCCAAAAGTTGCTCCTTAGAAGAAGGAGCACAAAATTTCAAAGATTTAGGCTTAAGGGGTTATTCCTAGTTGTGCAGACCAAAAAACTAATTTTTCATGTATTTTTCAAAGAAACTACCAATATTTTAAATTATTTTCATCTGAAAGAGCACATTTTTCTACTACAATTGGAATTTTTTTGTTGAAAAATATTGCATAGTCTTGTCGTAAATGGCAACCTACGGAAGAAACCCTTTTTTAGTTAAAGCGTTTTGCGGTGCCAACGATAGCTCGAAAACGTTTATTTTTGTGGGCGTTTTAACTACCAAATAATCTTGTCTTTAAGCGAAAAAGAATTTTAAAAAATGTCGAAGAAAAAATTTCGATTTTAACGAGAAAAATTGAAGGTTCTTTGTCAAAAAATCGTCCAATAATTTAAAAAAAAAAATCTGTCTCTCGTGAAGACAAGCTTTTTAGGTATTTAATAAGCTCACCAAACCGTATGAAGATCAGTTAATTCCATGCTACATACAAACCGCAATAAATTGCTACCTCCCAATACGCATATCGACAATTTTGCTCCGATCGACTTGAATTTATTCGGCATAGAGGTAATATACCTGTAAGAAGCCAATACATTTGTTTAGATTTTTTGAAAGTGAGACCTGTTCGCGGATAAATTTTAACATTTATTTCGGACATTTTTTGCATTGCTCGTTACAACCGTAATGTCGTGGAAAAACAACATATACCTTCTGGGTTTTCTTCTTTTCTTTGTGTCTCAGGCTGAGGGTACATGTTTGTCGGCAAAGCCGACTTATACTTTCCTACATCCAAATCAACTCAACTAAAGCCTTGAGCATTGCGGTGTATGAGCAAGTATCCCGATTAATAGAAAAACTAAAACACGATTTTATTACACACACTACTAACAACAACAAACTTTCACGTTTCAGCATCATACGAGAGTCCTTGAGAGCAAAACATGTAATCTACAATTACCGAAATGCATTATCAATATTTGGCTACACAAAAGAATACAAAGTACGACTAACAACACCTATAATCAAATCATTCTTTTCATATATAAATGGATTTTTTGTTCTCTATTGCTTCTGCACTACCAGCTTTGATGGTTCTACAGTGAGTTTAACGTTCCACATAAGTTTACCGTTGTGATATGAACGAGGAATGCTTTAGTTTGTTAAAATAACTACAGGTTATTTGCCAAAAAGTTGTTTTTCTATTTTGAACTGCAAACTAATGAAGATGCATAGAAAATTCTTTTGATAGGTATATGCCTTTTGTGCTCTATGGCAATAGCAATCGCATCGATACATGCCTTTGATGCTGGAAGTACCAGCTAATAGATTCATGAGGCTTCAATCAGTGGCATACATTATTGATTGCATTTCCGTTTAGTTTTTTCGTCGTTCGTGCAACTGCAAGTATTGTGTGCATGTGAGTATGTGTGTGTGTGTTTCCGGGCACCTGCAACTGTTTCCGGCATTTGTTTAACTCTGGGGAATATCTGCTGGGAGTTTTAATATTCTGCCGTCGAATAACAAATAATTTATTTTGTGAATATTATAATAATTACCTCCTGGGGATGTAAGGGGGAATATTTCATATACGCTAACTAAGGATAGCGTCAGAAGTTGGAAACAATTTTTGTATCCAAAATTTCTAAAAAATATAATTTATTTGAAAATGTTCTATTACTACTCACCTTGTAGGTGTTGTTGGAGTTGTTGGCGGCAATGAGGTATTGCTGTTTTGACTGATAGTGTTGATAGTATTGATGCTGTTGCTGACGATGATAGAGTTGTTCAGGTTGTCCTTGTTGCACATAACCCATGTTTTATCAATGTCTTACATGATTAGAATTGGTTTGCATTCTCACTCACAAACTGTCAGAGATGTGCATGAAAAATAAGAAGTAACAGAAACTTTCCACACTTTCTTTTTGCCTTTGCTTCTCGTCCTTTCTTTCTTTCTTTGAACTCTCAACTAGTTCATTCTTACAGTTTTAATTAGTTTTTATTCTTTTATTTATTCTCGGCATCCACTGATTAGTTTCCAGTAAATAAGTGAAAGATAATTAGAAATGCATTATAAATTTACAATTCTTGTCACTGTTGTGGTTGATTGTGTGAAACGTAAGTGCTGTAATAGAAGTGAAGGAAAAGAAATACAAGTGTTAAGAAATTGCAAGCAATGAAAGAGACAATAAATAAACAACTATAAATTGTAATTAATTCTATAAATATTGAAGACATCATGACTTTAAAAGGTATAGGGGTGAATCATACGAAGGTCTTCTTTCTATAGGTCTTCTGTTTATAGAAGATATCAAGAAGTCTTCGGTATAACAGTATAACGGCTTTGCCGACTGATATACCCTCAGACTATGTGAATCGACAAATCGAAAGTATTTAGGGTCTTTTCAGAATTTGTGGCACTTTTTGGACATTTGAACTTGCCGACAAAAATGTGGGATTAGGATTAAAGTTCAAAAGTTTTGCGGAGGAGGGAATGGACCGACATAGTGCATTACGGAAGTGGATCTTATTTTGAGAGTCATATATTTTCGATATCGCGCCCACTGGTCATTTCAGTGGGTTATCGTACAACTGTTGGACCAGTATACCAGGAACCATGGACTTGTCCACGGAAAACATAATATGGCTGTAAACAGGACCACAATGAACATCATCGGTATAAATTTCCAAAGGATTTCCGAACTGCACTTGGACACAAATGTTGAAATTTTGTGAGGGAGGTATCCTAAGGAGAGGACCGATATGGGTCATTTTAGAAGTTAAACTTAGTTTGTACAAAATATGACGAAGGAAACATTTTGGACCAAATCGGTTTATCAGTTCGAGAGTTATTGTGATCTCCAGCTACTACATATGGTGCCATAGGGCTGTTTTCGCAAGAAATATGGACTTGCCACAGCGATTGCAAGTTGCTTCAACAGAAATCAAAGTTAGTCAAGAGCAGGTCTTAAAGTGAATTTATTTTGTGTGGGAGGTACCCGAGGGAATGTGCAAATATAGTCTATATTCAAATCTTGATCTATATCTGGTAGATATATTCGGATGCGTAAGTGTAGACCAAATCGGTCCTTTCCTTCAAGAGTTATCGTGCCCACAATTCTTCTGAACATTTTTGAACTTTTGTGGGGGAGGTACCTGAAGGAGTGAACCGATATGGCTTATCTTCGGACTTTCACTAAGTTTGGACAAAATATTATGAAGGCCAAATTTTGGATCGAATCGGCAGATCCGTTCGAGAGTTATCTTGCGCTCCAACCACTACACATGGTGTAATAGGGGTTTTTTTTGAAAATTTCAGGCTATTTCCTCAGGAAGTACGATTTTACCCCTGATGAAACTTATACCGCCGTATAAGGGACCGTGAATGCAAGTTGTTACAACAAAAATCAAAACGATTCGAGAGCAGGTCCTAAACTGAACTTTTCCGAAATTTTGTATGGGAGGTACCCGAAGGCGTTGACCGATTGCGTCCATATTGGCACCTCATCTAAGTTTGGTAGCAATTTCACGATGTGCAAAGTAAAATCGGTTACTCCCTTCAAGAGTTATCGTGCGCACAAATTTTCCGAACGTTTTCCAACTTTTGTGGGGGAGGTATCGGAAGGAATAGACCGATATAACCCATCATCGAACTTAAACTAAGCGTGGACAAAATATTGCGAAAGACAAATTTTGGACTAAATCCGTTCATCCGTTCGAGAGTTATCGTGAGCAACAGCCAGCCACACAGACAGACAGATGGACAGACGGACGGACGGACATTTCTAAATCGACTCCAAATTGTCTGATCCCACGTATGTTTGGACGAAGTGTGTGTCCAAACATACTTGGGGTCTAAACAATTATTTCGATGAGGAACATTTTGCCCGTATGAAAGTGTATATACCCTCGTTAGCATAAATGCTGAGGGTATAAAAAACACGTCAAGTAGTCTTCTGTCTATAGAAGACCCCAAGAAGCCTTCTGTCTATAAAATACCTCAGGACGTCTTCTGTCCATAGAATACTTTAAGAGGTCTTTTGTCAATAGAAGACGTCAAGCAGTCTTATGTCTATAGAAGAATTCAAGGGGTCTCCTGTCTATAGCAGACCTCAAGAGGTCTTCTATCTACAGATGACCTCTAGAGGTATTCTGTGTATAGAAGACCTCAAGAGGTCTTCCGTCTCTAGAAGTCCCCAAGAGGTCTTCTGTTTATAGATGACCTCAAGAGGTCTTCTGTCAATAGATGACCTCAAGAAGTCTTCTGTCTATAGAGGACCTCAAAAGGTCTTCTGTCTCTAGAAGTCCCCAAGAGGTCTTCTGTCTATAGAAGACCTCAAGAGGTCTTCTGTCTATAGAAGACTTCAAGATTTCTTCTGTCTATAGAAGACCTAAAGAAGTCTTCTGTCTATAGAAGACCTCAAGAGGTCTTCTGTCTATAGAAGACCTCAAGGCGTCTTCTGTCTATAGAAGACCTAAAGAGGTCTTCTGTCTATAGAAGATCTCAAGAGGTCTTCTGTCTATAGAAGATCTCAAGAGGTCTTCTGTCAATCGATGACCTCAAGAGGTCTTCTGTCCGTAGAAGACCTCAAGGGGTCTTCTGTCTATCGATGACCTCAATAGCTCTTCTCTTTATAGATGACCTCAATAGCTCTTCTCTTTATAGATGACCTCAAGAGGTCTTCTGTCAATAGGTGACCTCAAGAAGTCTTCTGTCTATAGAAGACCTCAAGAGGTCTTCTGTCTATAGATGACCTCAAGAGGTCTTCTGTCTATAGATGACCTCAATAGCTCTTCTCTTTATAGATGACCTCAAGAGGTCTTCTGTCAATAGATGATCTCTAGAAGTCTTCTGTCTATAGAAGTCCTGAAGAGGTCTTCTGTCTATAGAAGATCTCAAGAGGTCTTCTGTCAATCGATGACCTCAAGAGGTCTTCTGTCTATAGATGACCTCAATAGCTCTTCTCTTTATAGATGACCTCAAGAGGTCTTCTGTCAATAGATGACCTCAAGAAGTCTTCTGTCTATAGAAGTCCTGAAGAGGTCTTCTGTCTATAGAAGATCTCCAGAGGTCTTCTGTCAATCGATGACCTCAAGAGGTCTTCTGTCTATAGATGACCTCAATAGCTCTTCTCTTTATAGATGACCTCAAGAAGTCTTCTGTCTATAGAAGTCCTGAAGAGGTCTTCTGTCTATAGAAGATCTCAAGAGGTCTTCTGTCAATCGATGACCTCAATAGCTCTTCTCTTTATAGATGACCTCAAGAGGTCTTCTGTCAATAGATGACCTCAAGAAGTCTTCTGTCTATAGAAGTCCTGAAGAGGTCTTCTGTCTGTAGAAGATCTCAAGAGGTCTTCTGTCAATCGATGACCTCAAGAGGTATTCTGTCCATAGAAGACCTCAAGAGGTCTTCTGTCTATAGAAGACCTCAAGAGGTCTTCTGTCTATAGAAGACCTCAAGAGGTCTTCTGTCTATAGAAGACCTCAAGAGGTCTTCTGTCTATAGAAGACCTCAAGAGGTCTTCTGTCTATAGAAGACCTCAAGAGGTCTTCTGTCTACAGAAGACTTCAAGATTTCTTCTGTCTATAGAAGACCTAAAGAAGTCTTCTGTCTATAGAAGACCTCAAGAGGTCTTCTGTCTATAGAAGACATCAAGGCGTCTTCTGTCTATAGAAGACCTCAAGAGGTCTTCTGTCTATAGAAGACTTCAAGATTTCTTCTGTCTATAGAAGACCTAAAGAAGTCTTCTGTCTATAGAAGACCTCAAGAGGTCTTCTGTCTATAGAAGACATCAAGGCGTCTTCTGTCTATAGAAGACCTCAAGGGGTCTTCTGTCTATAGCAGACCTCAAGGGGTCTACTGTCTGTAGAAGACTTCAAGATGTCTTCTGTCAATGGAAGACTTCTACATGTCTTCCGTCTTCAAGTGGTCTTCTGTCTTTAGAAAACCTCAAGAGGTCTTCTGTCTATAGAAGACCTCAAGGGGTCCTCTGTCTATAGAAGACCTCAAGAGTTCTTCTGTCTATAGAAGACCTCAATAGGTCTTCTGTCTATCGAAGACCTCAAGAAGTCTTCTGTCTATAGAAGACCTCAAGAGGTCTCCTGTCTATAGAAGACCTCAATAGGTCTTCTGTCTATAGAAGACCCCAAGAGGTCTTCTGTCTATAGAAGACCTCAAGAGGTAGTCTGTCTATAGAAGACCTCAAGAGGTTGTTGTTGCGAACATTCGCTTCTATAGAAGGCCTCAAGAAGGCCTTCGGAGTCTTCTAAACCCAACAGATGACCTTTGGATGTCTTCTAAAGGTAACTGAAGACATTTGGAGGTATTCTATAGACAGCAGAAGACCTTTGGAAGTCTTTTATAGACAAAGGCAACTGAATACCTTTGGAGGTTTTCTAAAGACAACAGAAGACCTTTGGAGGTTATCTAAAGACAACAGAAGACTTTTAGAGGTCTTCTAAAGATAACAGAAGGCCTCTGGTGGTCTTTAATAGGCAACATAAGGCCTTTGGAGGTCTTCTAAAAACTACAGAAAACCTGTTGAGGACGTTAGGAAACCTCTTATAAAAACAACAGAAAACCTTTTGGAGGTCTTCTGCCTAGGATTTCTTCATTTAACTGGATTACCGACGTATTCACATGTATTTGTAAAACAAATCACAAAAAGATGACATTGAGTACGCCCAATGAAAATAGATGACAAATAAAGTAATTAAAAATAGAGCACGGATACCTAAAATAGAGTACTGTACTCTATGAGAGAGTACGGTTGGTCACTGTATGTAAAAGTAATGATAAACTGTCTAAAAATCCAACATGTAATAAATGAGTTCGATACGTTCACATCGCTATTCCTTATATCATGTGGCGCTGGCTGCAGTCTCGACAATCTGCGTTCATAAAAGTCAACACAGGCGCGGTAATCAACAATGAGTTTGGATATTGTTTATTTTCATAAAAATATCCAACATCTTCTTTTTTATCCATAATCTTTTACAACAACAATAACATATTTATACTCAAAATGTAAATATTTATCATAAAATTAGATTTCCATTCGGATATCTTAAATTTAATGGTCATTTAGTTTAGATTTAATTGCTGAAAATATCCAAAGGCAATTTTTTTTTTGTGAACACAAACAAAACAAACATCTTCGTTCGTTCACTCCGGCGTATGATGCATTATTGTCACTGTTTTGTTTTGGGGTATTTGTTCATCATACGCCACAGGGCCGGACAGTTGAAGCTAATGGCGATGTTCATACAACAAATCACTGTGCAAATCCAAGTCCGAGTTGCTATTCGTGAGTGAGTTTTATGAATAAATGGTTACTGTTGTTGCTGTAACTGTCACTGTCATAATTATCATCATCAGGATAGTGTTGAGGACGATAACGCTGATGATGAAGATGTTCATCTTGATGACTTTAATGATGTTTAACAGATTTTATTATTCATGTCATGTCTTTTGGTTGTTTATTAGTTTCTTCTCTGCTGTGTCTGGTTTGTCCATATTATAGTTGCGGATGTGGTTACTGCAGTCGTCATTGTTGTTGTTCCTATTTCTATTTATTCTATATCTTTTATATACATATATTGTAATTCGTGTGTGTGAAGAAAGTTGAATGTTTCTGAGCTTGTGTATAATGCAGTGTGTGTATCTGTTTGTTTGCTTGTCTGTCGGTCGGTCGAGTATATTATTACCTATTATTATTACCTATTATAAGTGGCATTTTGTTTTTAAGTAGGTTTTTGTTTGTGTGTGTATGTAGGTATATGAATGTGAATGGATATGATTAGATGATAATGTTATCACCACATTTTGGTATTGATGGAAAGGATTTGTTGTTGAGACTTTATCTCAAAATCGATTAAAAGCGATTTAATGATCAAAATAACAATGAAGCCAAAGGCAGCAAACAAGTTAATGCATTTTGATTTTGTTTTTAAATTAGATATTACAAACTGTTTGAAAAATTAGGAAGGGGGTTTTCATAATGCCTAAGAATAATCGGATATGGTTGGCAGGACAGACATGAAAGAAAATCACTTCACACATTCGAATGACAGATAAAAGTTATTTTAAGGGTGAAACGGTATGACAGTTAACAGAAAACATTTATTTTATAACACCGTCCGACAGTCAAATTTACCTCTGAAACTATACGTAAAATTGATTAAAATGGCACTTAAGATTTTTCGTTTTCTTATCCTGTTGACCCTTTAAAAGACATTCAAATTTCAAAGGACAACAGTTTTCAAAAAAAAAAAAAATATTTTAAATACTTGTACTCATCGCACGATGCTGGTGTTGGTGTCATATTAAAGGAGGAGAATATTGGTTTTATATAATAATTTTCATTTAATGCATTCAAGGATAACAAGGACATCAAAAATTTCATTAAAAAATGAAATACTAAAAAATTATTTGAAAAGATCCTGCATTTTTTTCAAAATAAATTTATGTTAGTGTCCCTTATGTAGTGCAACACTTCCCGAAATTTCAATATCCTAGCTTTGTAAGTTTTTTTTTTTTTTATTAAACATTTGCATGAAATTCTTCAAAAAAAAACGAAACATTATGTTTTATATTATTGCGCGACATGAACAAAATTACAAAAAAAAAACATGTAAAAAAGTATCAGTCAGCTTGACCGACAGAGATATACCCTCAGCCTCGGACCTAAAGAAAAGAAGTAACACACAACACTTCTCACGTCTATATCATACGATGTACAACGTTTGGACCAAATCTGTTTCTCCCTTCGAGGGTTATCTTACGTACTACTCAGTTTAGTTGTTGCCGGCAGGCATTTTTTGGAGTTTTTGGGCCATTATCTCAAGAAGTAAAGACCAGCCCCTGAAAAAACACGTACCGTCGTAATGGGGAAAGCGAATACAAGTTGTTACAACAAAAGCCAAAGGAATTCGAAGTCCAAATTTTAGACCAATTCGACTGATCCGTTCGAGAGTTATCATGCGCTCCAGCCACTGCACATGATGCCATAGGGGTATTTTAAACCATTCGGACTATTTTCTCAGGAAGTATGGACTTTCCCCTGAAAAAAACGTGTTTTGGAGGCAGCGAATACAAGTTGTTACAAAAAGAAGCAAAACTATTTGAGAGCAGGCCTTAAACTGTACTCTTCACACATTTTGTGTGGGAAGTACTCGATGGAGTAGACCTATATAGTCCATATTTAAACCTGCTCTATGCCCCGTAGAGATATTACGACACGAAAGGTATGGACCAAATCGTGCGCACAATTTTTCCGAACATTTTAAAATTTATGTGGGGGAGGTACCTAAAGTAGTGGACCGATATGGTCTATCTTCGAATTTAAACTAAGTATGGATAAAATATTATGAACGCCAAACTTTAGACCGAATCGGCTGATCCGTTCGAGAGTTATCGTGAGCTCCAACCGGCACACATGGTGTCTTAGGGGATTTTTGAAACTTTCGGAATATTTTCTTAGGAAATATGGACTAGCCCATGATAAAACTTGTACCGTCGTAATGAGGGCAGTGAATAAAAGTTGTTACAGCAAAAATCAAAGCCATCCGAGAGCTGGTTCTAAACTGAACTTTTCCGAAATTATGTGTGGGTGGTACCCGAAGAGGTGGAACGATATAGTCCATATTGTAATCTCATCTATGTCTGGTAGAAATTTCACGATGTGCAAAGTATTTACCAAATCATTTACTCCCTTTAAGAGTTATCGGCGGTACAATTTTTCTGAACATTTTCAAACTTTTGTGGCGGAGGTATCTGAAGGAGTGGACTAGGCTCATCTTCGAACTTAAACTAAGTTTGGATAAAATATTGCTAACACCAAATTTTGGAGCAAATCGGTTCATCCGTTCGAGAGTTATCGCGCGCACCAGCCATCCAGACAGACATACGGACGGACGTGTCTAAATCGACTCCAAATTGTCTGAAACACATTTCGTCCAAACATACTTGGGATCTAAAACTATTATTTTGATGAGGCACATTTTGACCATATGAAAGTGTATATAGACAAAACATATTCTGACACCGCAGCATGATAGAAGACCAAAAATAACAAGACGCGTGTACCGGCGTTTTTCCCCATCACTTCCACTTTCGCGGTTATGGCGCCCCAAAGGTTTGAGGCCTTGTTGTCAAAAGGGCTCATATTTTCTTAATTTGCTCTCGGAGGCAATGTTGTAGCTCTTGTCTTAAAGAACTTCGGAGGTTGGTCGGAGGTCCGGAAGAGGTTGTTCCGAAGTTCAGAGAAGGGTGGTCGGAGGTCCAGAAGAGGTTGTTATTCGGATGAGGGTGGTCGAAGGTTGTTCGGAACACCGAACTCCATCCTCTGAACCTCCCACCATCCTCCTTCGAACTTCGGAACAACCACCTCTGGACCTCCGACCACCCTCTTCCGAACTTCGGAACAACCTCCTCTGGACCTCCGACCACCCTCCTCCGAACTTCGGAACAACCTCTTCTGGAACTCTGACCACCCTCCTCCGAACTTCGGAACAACCTCCTCTGGACCTCCGACCACCCTCCTCCGAACTTCGGAACAACCTCCTCTGGACCTCCAACCACCCTCTTCCGAACTTCGGAACAATACCTCCTCTGGATCACCGAACAACTCGCTTTTTCCATATTCAGTCCACTGGAATATAAACACCTGTTCGCTACTACAAACCCAACAACACACAAACAGCAAAAAAATATTTGTTTACTCGATTTTACTCTTCGAGCAAACTCGTACTCTATTTCGAGCATTTTAACTCCCACTCGTTTTTTCTTGCAAAACTCGTACTCTTCACGTACACGTACTCGCAAACACTTTTCACTCGCGAATAAAAACGAGCAAGTCTGAAATATGCTTCGCGAGTGACGAGTAAAAATAGAGTAAACTCGATTTTATTTTCTACTCGCGCGAGTACTCCCGCACGAACTCGCTCGAATTTCACTCGCGAGTAGAATTCGAGCGAGTATTTCGGAGGTCTGGTCCAAACTTAGTTTAAGTTCGATGATGGGTTATATCGGTCCACTCCTTCCGGCGGAAAATGTGTGCGCACGGCAACTCTTCAAGAGATTAACCGATTTGGTCCATACTTTGCACATCGTGAAATTTCTGCCAGACTTAGATGAGGTTCCAATATGGATTCAATCGATCCACTTCTTCGGGTACTTTTCACACAAAATTTCGGAAAAGTTCAGTTGAGGACCTGCTCTCGAATCGCTTTGGTTTATATTGTAGCCTCTTGTGTTCACTGTCCCCCATACGACGGTACAAGTTTCATCTGCGGTAAGTCTTTACTACCTGAGAAAATAGCCTGAAAGGTGCAAAAAAACCTATGACACCATGTGTATTGATTGGGGTGCAAGATAACTCTCGTAAAATTTTGTCCAAACTTAGTTTGAATTCGAAGAAAAACCATATCGGTCCACTCCTTTAGGTATCTCCCCCACAAAAGATCAAAAATGTTCAGAAAAATTGTGCGCACGTTAACTATTGACGGGAGTGACCGATTTGGTCCATATTTTACACATCCTAATATATCTACCATATATGTATAGAGCAGGTTCGAATATAGACTATATTTATCCACTTACTCGGGTACCTACCATACAAAATTTCGAATAAGATCACTTTAAGATCTTCTTTCGAATTACTTTGATTTCTATTGAAGCAACTTGCTTTCGCTGCCTTTATTACCACGGTAAAAGTTTTTTCAGGGGCAAGTCTAGACGTCTTGAGAAAACTGCCTAAAAGGTGTAAAAAGCCCCTATGGCACCATATATGGTCACTGGACAGCACTAAATTCTCGAACCGATCAATTGATTTGATCCGGAATATGGCCTTTGTCATATTTTATTAGTTTCAGTTCGTAGATGAGTAATACCGGTCCACAACTTTCGGTACTTCCCACCAATGTTTAGAAGATGTCAATAAAATGGTATGTACGATATATCCTGAACGGAGCAACCAATTTGGTCCAAACTTTGGATCTCCTAATATTTTGTCTCCCAAAAAGTCAACATTTGTGTCCAAGTGCATTTTAGGGTCTGTTTGAAGATCTTTTGGAAAAGTGTACCGATGCTGTTCGTTGTGGTCTTGTCTACAGCCATATTATGTTTTCCGTGGACAAGTCCATGCTTCCAGTGAGTAGTGGGTGCGATATCTATCGAAAAGATATGATTCTCAAAATAAGATACACTTCCATAATGGATTATGTCGGTCCAATGATTTAAGTACCTCCCCTGCAAAAATTTTGAACTTTAATCCTAATCCAATTTTTTGTCGGCAAGTTCAAATGTCCAAAAAGGGCCAAAAAAACTCTGCAAAGACCCTAAATACATTCGATCTGTCCGTAGATGAAACTTTCAATTCACATAGGCTGAGGGTATATCTCTGTCGACATGTTAGTTTTTTAAAACTTTTATTGGTCTAACAATATTCCTCCTTCACAATATAACTAATGCAGATATTTATTTTTCTTTGTTCTATGAATTTTGTAACTACTTTATAAACAGAACAGGTGTAGTGGTGTAGGATATCACACTGTCGTTGAACCTGACTATATCCCTTTCAACGCTACAAAGTTTTCAAGTAGTTTGGAAAAAAACTTTTCCAATTTCCATTTTCCATTTATTTTTGCTTCTGTACGAATATGTCTCATGATATGTGCCGACAATATAAGATAAGACATATACGAGGTATTTGCAGCAAACAAATGAACAAAACAAAATTCCACAACACGAACAGTAAACAGCACAATCAACAACAACAACAGCAGCAGTAGAAGCAGCAGCGGCACCAGTAACATAGTCAATATGAGAAAGACCCACCCACGTCTCTACATTGCAAAGGCTCTTGTCAGGATGTCGGCAGCATCCACGCACGTACTTTAATCGTAATTCACTGGCATCTGTGTGCTAACAAATAACAAGGAATTTATCATATCGACCCTATATGGGCAATCATCGATGCTGACTGATGCCCCACCATCGTCATGGCCATTATTGCCTTTAACGTTGTTGTATTTCATCATACATACAATCAAATCTCAAATGGATGGGTTAGGGAGAAAAGAGAGAGGGAGTCGGTGTATAAGTATCGTTAAAAACCAATTGTAAACTTATGTTGTATAAAAACAAAACAAAAACACATCACAGCTCTAATCGTTTGCTGTGAATCAAACAGAAACGAATGTACACACAATGCACACAAACACACACACAGCCGATAAAATATAAATAACCCAAATACAGCTGTATCGTGGTACATACATACATACATTAATCATCAAATATCAGGCACAAGCGTTCAAGCCAACCATTCACCTCCGCCACCATTACTATCATTGCCGGCTGTCCTTGTCATCATCAACATCAGAAAAAGTTGAAGCCATCTAATGAATGTTGTAAAGCGGCTCACTACATTGTTTTGTGTGGCTACATTTGTCAATTGCACAGTGGGTTTGAAAAAATAAAAATGTAAGTTGTTAAAAAAGCTGTATCCCAATAATTCAAAAATTAACTTAAAACTAGTAAAAAACTATCAGTCGGCTTTGGAGACAGAGATATGTACACTAGGGTTATGACTATTCGACATTTTTTTTTTCTCAAAAACAAGTAAGAAAGTATCAGTCAGCTGTGCTGACAGAGATATAACGTCAGCCACTGACCAAACCAAACACAATAATTATGCCGTATATCAAATATATTGATTTTGTATCACAAGTTTGCTTAAAAATCTGTATGTACCGTATTGTGGGGCTATACCAAATCACTGACATATACCAAAGATTTTTAGTTACCAAACTTCTTCATAAAGGACTCGAAATATTAAATTACGTTAAAATAAGTTTGAAAGAAACTTTTGAAAAAGTTTTAGAGTTATTTTGCTCAATAGCCATTTTGGTATGTGCCGGGAGGGGTTTTGGAGCTTGGACCATTATCTCAGCAAGTATTGACTTACTCCGGAAAAAGATTGTGCCGTTGTAAGTGAGGCCGCTAGAACAACCTACTGAAAAAAAGAATCAAAACGATGCGAGAGGAGCTCTTAAACTTCACTTTTTTTCGAATTTTGTGTGGGAGGTACCCGAAAAAGTGGACCGATATAACCCATATTCCAACTTCATACATGACTGGATGAAATAATATGATGTGCAAAGTCTGCACCAATCAGAAACTCCCTGCCAGAATTATCTTGCGGATTTGCCATTTTGGTTGGTGCCGTCAGGGTTTCTGGGAACATTTATCTCAGGAAGTATGGACTTGCGCAAGAAACAAATTGTACCGTCGTAAAGGGAGCCGCAAGGACAACCTGGTGAAAAAATCAAGACGATACGAGAGGAGCTCTTAAACTTCACTTTATCCGAATTTTGTGTAGGACGTACCCGAAGGAGTGGACCAATACAGTCCATATTCCAACTGGATGAAATAATATGATGTGCAAAGTCTGCACCAATCAGAAACTCCCTGCGAGAATTATCTTGCGGATTTACCATTTTGGTTGGTGCCATCAGGGATTCTTGGAACTTTTAGGCCAATATCTCAGGAAGTGTGGACTTGCGCAAGAAAAAAATTGTACCCTCGTAAAGGAAGCCGCAAGGACAATTTACTGAAACAAATTTCAAAACGATCCGAGAGGAGCTCTTAATCTTCACTTTATACGAATTTTGTGTGGGAGATACCGGAACGAGTGGACCAATATAGTCCATATTCGAACCCGATGTGCAAAGTTTGGACCAAATCTATTGCTCCCTTCAAGAGTTACCGTTCACACCATTTTACAGACAAATTTTGAACTTTTGCGTGGCCCATCTCCGAACTTAAACTAAGTTTGGACTAAATATTACGATACCCAAAATTTGGTTCGAATTGGTTGATCCGTTCGAGAGTTATCGTGCGCATCAACCAGCCAGACGGACGGACATGACTAAATCGACTCCAAATTGTCTGAAACGAATTTCGTCCAAACATACTTGGGACCAATATTAAAGAAGTTATGAGTATTTCTTTGCATGTAGTTCTTACAGAATTTGACTTTTTCAAGGCGCGATATCTCTGGAACCGTTACTCAAAAAAATCTGAAAATATACTAAAATGTTTTGCTAATGAGCAGCATCGCCACAGCAAAAAATAAAGGAAATCAAAAACATCATCTCGAAAAAGTGTCCGATTTCACTCAGAAATCCCCATATAAAAATTTGGATTAAAGCTCAAAAGTGTTGCGCAGGAGGTAACTGAAGGAATGGATCGACCAACATAATCAATTTCGGATGTGGGTGTCATTACTTTTCGAAAGATAGAACTTTTCGACTACCAAAGCATCGACTTTCCCACGAAAAACATAATATTGATGTAAACAGGACAACACGGAGAAACAAAGGTATAAATTCCCATAGGATATTTGCACTATCTTTAAGTTTATCTTATCACAAAAATTTTAAAATTGTACCACAGGTAGCGTTTTTGTACTGATTTCAAGATATATTAGTTTCTTCGGGTATATGTATAGTTCCTGAGATATGGTCATCTGAATATACGAAAATTCCTTTGTTAAAGGCCGGCTACTTGCAGACACATTTTTATTTTAAAAGATATTTTGTTCCCATTCCCGAGATTTGCACCTTCCATAGGATAAAGTCTTAAATCCCCGGCCAAGGGTCGACTACTTAGAAACAAATTTAAAATTGGGGGTAGCTAAAGGAAAGAAGTTCCCGGATACCCCTCACACCAAATGTCGAAAAAGTGCAGGTTAGAGTTCCACAAGGTGGGGTAATGTCTCTGGAACTGTTTAATATCTACCTTTTTTGAAATTCTACACCCTCCATATAGCACAGCGATCGTAATGTATGCAGATGATTGTACGATCTTGGCGTCGGGTCCTATCGTCTACACGAAAATATTCGCCACTAAATCCTGTGTTGGAGTCGTGGCTCACCACCAGGACGGCTGAAATGAGGCTCCCACAGAACATATTGGTCAATGGTACGTGATTCCGACCAGTAACTACTCCAAAATATTGGTTGTCTCGTTCTATAGCATGTTTAAATCGTCCGCGCAAGCCTCAGCTATTCACGATAAGATCAGAAGTAGGAACAAGGTTTTGAAGTCGCTAGGCGGCAGCAATAGACCGGTCTATGCTAAGCTACGTGGTGCTAGCTTGATATTTAAATGTTAGTGCTACGCAGTGGAAGAATATTCAAACCATCCACAATGTAGCCCTGAGGACATAAACAGAGTGCCGCCTCATAACACCCACACACAGGCATGTAAGGAGAGACCTTCAGAGAGATCTAGAGAGAGAGAGAAGTCCAAGGTGCACAAATGAGATACTCTACACCAACGAGCCTATGAAGCAGGTGAAGGCTATCCTTCACACTGATGCCGTCGAGCAGACTGGACGCAGATGCAGTGTAAATCCCATACTTGGAGAACACCCTCATTTATCTCAACAGAAGAACACCAGCTGCCAAGGCAAACACGAGTGGATTTAGCTTAGTTAAGATCCGGACGATGCAGCTGACTCAATTCATATTGGATTCGAATTGATGCCACGATACCCAACACATACCCAGCATGTAGATTGGGACCACATGACACTCTGCATTTCTTTAGCTGTCCAGCTAATCCCACTCACCTGTCTCCTGATTTATTATGGACGCAACCAGTCCAGGTTGCAGAATTCTTGAATCTGGATACAGTGGAACCGGAAACAGATAACTGAAATAATACACAAACGAAAATATGTGCGTTGCTACAACAACAAGACATCTCGACATACACAAGGCCACTTGGATGTTGTGATGGACAGAAGACACTCTTCCATGATCGATCGATTACAGGAGCCAACATCGATTAGGGACCATTTCCTTGCAGCAGCCAAGATAGGCACTAGTCTTTATGTTGCGGCAAAACTGAGATCTAAGAAAGGACCGAACCTGGATGTCTAGAAGCTGCAAACACCACAGATTGTACAAGCCTACTTCGCTCAACTGACCCACAAGCTAGAAGACTGTCCCACTCTCTTCAAATTGCCGCAAAGTCTATACTTGGGTACACAAAAATCACCACCTTAAAATCCATGGTACAATCAAGAGTGTCGTAAGGCTACTGAACAGAAGAACGCTGCATACAGGGGAGTCAGTAGAAACACGAAGCGCCAAGGAAAAATATCAAAAGACGTGATGAGAGGAGAAATGAATTTTCAGGGAAAAGAGGAAAGAGCAAGAAAAATTTGAGAATTTCAGACTCGATATGGTCAGGAGTGAGAATGAAGTAAAATACCAGACTGAAAGGAATCTTGTTATTGATATAGATGGCGTACTAAGGATCTGGGAGGAGCATATGGGCGGCGATAAAAATACACCAGAACCAATCGTAAACGACGAGGTTGAATGTCTACCACCTAGCCAAAGCGATGTCATGACAGCAATTTGTCTGCTGGAAAACACTAAAGCAGCAGGAGCCGAACTGTTCAAGGCCTGTGGCGAATTGCTGATAAGGAGTATGCATCAGTTAATTACCGCAATTTGGCAGGAAATGGAACCTCAGCTTCCTGTGTCCCGTACAGGGATGTCGATATCCCTAGTAGAGACGAATGGAATCGCAGTAACCCCCCTCTGAACGGTCTGGCTTTTTATACCGACGGTTCAACATGGAAGAAGGTACTGGGGCTGGCGTCTACTGTGAAAGGCTAGGTCTTGAGCACACTTACAGATTAGATAGCAACTGTTGTGCCTTCCAGGCTGAAATCTTGCCGATTTGGAAGGCAGCGGAATTGATAAAATGTCTGGATGCAGAAATCTTTGAACCGGTGACTATCATTGTGGATAGTCAAGCGGATCTTAAAGGCAACAAATCCTATAGCATCAAGTCTGATGTCGTCCTTAAGTGTAGAACAGCCTTGGGAACGCTAACTAACAGCTATCGACTATGCTGGGTACCAGGACACTGCGACTATATGGGTAATGAACAAGCAGACGAATTAGCTAGAAGAGGATCGCAGTCTACAGACCTAGCAATCGCTGAATCCATCAAACCACCCATTTGTCACTTTTTCCAAAGTATCGAAACGTTCTCGGACGAAAGAGCCAGTGAATTATGGCATAATTAACCTAGGTGCATTGTGTCAAGATGCATGTGGCCGTCTCTGTCAGCCAAAAGAACGAATTCTCTGTTGGACCTGAGTAAAGCTGAAGTTAGAGTAATGATAGGAGTTATCACTGGACACTGCAATATCAGGGCCTTTACCATCATATGGGATGATGACCTAACCTTACCTATGTCCCGTAAATAAGAAAGGAGACAAAACGGTGTGTACAAACAACAGAGGCATAAGTCTGCTACCAATCGCATACAAAGTGCTGTCGAGCGTACTGTGTAAACGTCCAAAACCCATGGTCAATAAAATAATCGGGTCATACCAATGCGGTTTAAGACCTTCTTCACACTGCGCCATATACTGGAGAACACCCACGAAAGACAGATCGACACACAGCGACCCGTTCGTCGACTATAAGGCCGGCTTCGACAGCCCAATTCAATCAAAGGTGTTCCAAGCCATGGCTGAGTTTGGTATCCCTGCAAAATTTATACGATAATGCAGGATGACATAGGCTAACACAAGATCAGCTGTTAAAATTGGAAAGAACCTATCCGAACCTTTTGAAATAAAAGGAGGCTTCAGTCTATC
Source organism: Musca autumnalis (assembly GCF_047663935.1). Taxonomy (NCBI): domain Eukaryota; kingdom Metazoa; phylum Arthropoda; class Insecta; order Diptera; family Muscidae; genus Musca; species Musca autumnalis. Next base: position 233,636,636 of record NW_027411644.1, on the reverse strand, counting down.
GTGTGACCTATTTAACATTATATGGGAAAAGGTCATACGAGAAGCGAATGTATATACGGATACAGATAAAAATAAAAATAGCACCATATCCAATAAGGATATAGTGTTACTGGCTTACGCAGACGATATTGACATAATAGGACGATCAACACGATCCGTAACAGCCACCTTTGCGAAAATTGAAAAAAGTCTTCCAAAGTGGGTTTGGCAGTCGACAGCTATAAGACAAAATGTATGATATCAACTCGCGAGATGTTTAGTAGACTCGGACCAACTGTGGATGACTTTATCTACCTCGGCACAGCCATAACTAACAACATCAGTTATGAAAACAAGAGAAGAATAATATTGGCCAACAGATGCTATTTTGGTCTAAGTAAACAGTTCAAAAGCAAAACCACCTTTCGACAGGCCAAACTTACACTCTACCAGACGTTAATACTACCCGTACTTATGTATGGATCTGAAGTACATTACATCTAGGTACTTTCGAAAACAGATGAAGCAGAACTTGGTGTGTTTGAGAGAAAAATTCTTCAAAAGATTTATGGGCCAATAAGCGATGACGGTGAATACTGACGTCGTATGAACCACGGGCTGTGCCAGCCGACCGACATCGATATAGTAAAACGTATCGAGCTACAACGATTGCGTTGGCTGGGTCATGTCAGCGGGATGGATAAAGATGCCCCCGCCAGAAAGGTATATGAATACGAGCCACTCGACGGTATGCGCCTCAAGGGAAAGCCCAAACTCCGATGGAAAGACCAGGTGAAAATGACATCACAAAATATGGCATACAAGATTGAAGAAGTAAGACAGCAGATCGGAGCGTTTGGAAATCTATTCTTAGTTCGGCTTATGGAACAAGACGTTCTGTTTAGTATAAATGACATATAAGTAAGTAAATACGCGTTGAAGGCTAATATCGGCGTCATATGAACCACAAACCGACATCGTATAGAGCTACTACGATTGCGTTGGCTGGGCCATGCCAGTATGATGCATGATACCCAAAATCCCAAGCCAAGCTGTAAAGCAATCCACCACTGTCATCAAACACTGTTTCGACAAAAAAAAAATCCAAACCAACTAACAAATAAAAAACGCTGATATTTCCCTGTTTGGCAATGTAATGGCGATGTAATGAATGAACGAAAAAAACTCATTTGAACTCTCAGGGTCAACCTGCATTGCTTCATTACGAGAACTTTAAGCTGCAAACAAAAACGCAATCCATGTGAATGAAACAAAAAAAAAAAGTCAATTAAGAACGACCACCAACAACAACAAACACAAACACCAATGAAATATCAACAACCGAAATCAAATAAAATCACATCTAGAGAAGGTAATCAACAGCAAATGCAGGACGACGGACCATTAATATTTATTTTTCCCACGAAAGAGAAGCAATCGGAGAATAAAATATGCACTGAAGTAGGGAAATAAAGTAAAGTAGAATTTAAAATTGAACTTGACGTTAATTTAATGATAGCCATGGAATTGAACAAGACGAAGAAGAAGAGAATGCAATAAAGTGTTGAGAGATAATGAGCTAATTAATTTTCTCCACAAAATGAGGATGTGAAAAATGAAACAAATAAGAAAGAATTATTGTTGGGTAGAGCCGACAATGTGATACCCTACATCACTGCCGTTGGGCATTAAATTTCGTCGTATAAAAAAGGTATGTGGGAACATTCCTTAGATCCTCGTACGGGTTAAATAATTTTATTTCAAAGTACAGCACAGTGATTCAGAATTCTGTTTTCTCGGAAGCCGTTATCGATATTTTTCTTTTTATTTTACCTACAATAATAACTAAATTGTTTACACAACATGAGCTATTTTATTTTTCAGGTGCTAGAATTATAACCCAGCAAAATAAATTGGAAGTAGCGCAATGTGGGCTAGTTCTTTTACGGCATGTTTTGATGCTGTTAAAACGAGTCGTGAAAAAGACACTCTGTTCGTTGGAAGTAACGCAATGTGGGCTAGTTCTTTCACTGCATGTTTTGATGCAGTTAAAACGGAGTCGTGAAAAAGACACTCCGTTCGTTACATTTTATTAGCACTAGCTTAGAGGTCCCTACAAGCAATTTGGTTAGTATGTCGCTACAAAAAACAGAAAAGCGTGTAAATATTTCCAAAAATTTGTTACTATAAAATAAAAATATATAATTTGCAAACATTTCTGCGGTAAGTCACGAGAAGAAAATTTTCTAATGGAGTACTGTTGGAGTACATATCGTCTGGTGATGAGAAGACAGTATACAAACCCATTTAGCAGATGAAGCAAAAACAGTTCAGCTTGGATTAAATGGAAAGCGGAGAAAACACGCATGGTTGCGATTCAATTCAATGGAGAATTTTCATAATTTGTTTTAATGTAATAAAGTTCTTAATCTTTTTGTTTTACACAAATAATAAATGCATTTTATTTGTTCTCGGAATATATTTTGGAATTCCGCCGAATGCCTGTATCAAAACACGTGCTTCGGACTACATCCTATTCTACCCTAAAGGATTAGTTAAAATGCAGTGCCTAAATGATAGTTAAAATTCAATGCCAAAGGGTCCGTTAAAATGCAGTGCCAAAGGATAACTAACTAAGTATGTCCTCTTTTAGCCCATATCTGTTCAAAACTTTTTTCATTTCTTTGCAATTACTCAGTGTAAAAATTGTAATAATTGTCTGTAAATTGGGATTTCGCATTTTTGGAATAAAGAACATACATTTATTTACCAACTAAAGTTCCTCAGTACCAAAATATAAATTTTGTTTTTGCAGAAAGGGACTAAAACCGCATTGGTATGACCCGATTATCCCGCTAACCATAGATTTAGACGTTCACACAATACGCCCGGCAGCGATGGCCAGGAGACTTATGAGACTGTAGTGGGAATAAAACCCTATTGTCTCATTTCTTGTGCACGGGACATAGCAGACAAAGGTTCCAATCGTTGGGTATGCATTCCTCCAGGCAAAATTTGACAATCAACAGATGCATACTCCTTTACAATATATCGCCACCGGTTTTGAACAGTTCGGCAGGCCAATTAACTGTTGCACTGGCGTCACTTTGACTAGGTGGAAACACTCAGTGTCGTCGTTTTGTATTGGTTCTGGGATATCTTCATCTCCGCCCATATTCGTTATCAAGATCTTGATTAAATGCTTCTTCCAGATCCTAAGTACGCCATCTGTATCGGCCACCTGGTTCCCTTCATCATCTTTGAAGGAGAATGTGCCTGCAACATTTCCTTCAGTTTGGTGTTTTAGACTGTAGTAAAATTTTCGGACTTCGTTCTGACCCCTGAACATCTCGAGTTGTTGAAGCTTACGTTTTTCATGCTCTTTCTTCTTCCGATATTTTACTTGGACTTCGTGTTGCCACTAACTGCGGCGTTGCCCTGTGTGCCGCGTTTTTCTATTCATTGCCATGGATTTTTAGTTGGAGGCTTTTGGTACCCAAGCATAGATTTTGAGGAAATTTAAAGAGAGATTTGGCTATTCTTTGCCACAGTTCTTCTACATTATCGCCATAAGAAGTGCCGTCTTCTAGCATGTCGGCCAGTTGAACGGATTAGGTTTGTGCTATCTGTTGTGTTTGCAGCTCCTCGAAATCCAGCTTCCGGCCTGTGTTAGATCGCACTTTTGTCGCAACATTAAAACGAGTATGTACCTTGGCTGCTACAATGAAATGGTCCGAATCATTGGTCGCTCGTCGAATCGATGGGACATCTAACACACTGGAAGAGTGTCTACGATAATATAATCGATCCAGTTTCTCATTTCTCATCTGGGGACATCCACGAGGCATTGTCGGTATCGGAACCTGGTGGTGCTCACTACCATTGTTTTGCCGTTGCAAAATCGATCATCCTCATTCCGTTGTCGGATGTTACCACATGAAGGCTGAACTTGCCGACCGTGGGACCAAACATATTTTCCCTCCCAATTTTAGCATTAAAATTTCTTGGAACAATCTTAATGTTACAGTCAGGGCAGCGGAAATGTTGTCTCTCTCTCTCTGTAGGCGCTCCACAGTGTGTCCCAAATATATTCTAAATTAATAAAGATGGAGCTATGAAATTTGGAGGAGATGTTTATAAAACTTTGAATTTTCTCCACATAACTTTTTTGTCCATTCCGACCCCTGAATATTGTCCAACCATCATCAAAATCAATGGGCTTCTTCCCCTCCGGGACCCCTTCAACGTCCAAAATTTGGTGATGATCCGATCAATGTTGCGACCTGTATCGTGACTACAAGGTTTAAGTGGACAGACATACATCGCCAGATATAAGTAAGTATAGGTCTACTACCATTATTTCGATGCATTACAAACTTTTGGGCCAAAACCAAAAAAAGTTTCCAAAACAAATCCAGTTGCACTATAGAACTGTAACGGAAAAACAATTACTTCTAAGCAGATAATAATACATAAGGTTTCATACTATCCGGTAGCAAAACGAACCATTAAATATTTCCAATAACTCTTGACAATATGGTCAGGACAATATCGACTAATTTCCTTACCATTTTGAGAATTGTTTTAACAAAAACGATCATGTTATAGGTGGCGTTATCCACATTTAGCGATTTACCATAAATCTAACACCTAGCCACGGTGCTCTTGAATCAAATTTAAATGGAAGGTGCTTACACCTGGGAAGTTTTTGCGGATTCTGAAACTACAATGTTCATAGATGAAAAAAATTAAAAAACTAAAAAAATCGCAGGAGCGATGTAAATGTTTTTCAGGTTTTCACGATTTTACTTGGAAACCGCAAGTCCTATTAAAATGGGACTAAAGAAAATGTTGTAGCTATGAAAATTCTCTACAAGATTGGCTTTCGCGATATCTTCGTTGTGTTTACCGTTATTGAGATATAGAAGTTAAAATTAGGACTGTATTGCTTCCTTTTAAAACAATGTTATACACAGTGCACCTTAACTTACCACGGTGCTCTTGAAACAATTTTAAATGGAAGGTGCTTACACCTTGGAAGTTTTTGCGGATTCTGAAACTACAATGTTCATAGATGAGAAAAATCAAAAAACAAAAAAAAAATCGCCGGAGCGCTTTTTCAATAAATCGCGATTTAAGTTGACGTGTTTAGGGGTTGTTTAGGTTTTCACGATTTTGCTTAGAAACCGCAAGTCGTATCAAAATGGGACTAAGGAAAATGTTGTTGCTATGAAAATTCTCTACAAGATCGGCCTTCATGGTATTTTCGTAGTTTTTACCATTTTTGAGATATAGAAGTTCAAACTGGGACAATGCACTGACTGTATCGCCCCCTTATAAAACAATGTCATGAAGGGTGCGCCTTAACTAATTTTTGATGAAAACCGCTTACACAGGGGAAGTTTTTGTGAATTCTGAAACAGCAATGTTCACAGATGAGAAAAATCCAAAAACAAGAAAAAATCGCTGTAGGGATTTTTAAATAAATCGCGGTCAAAATTCACATTTTTAGGTGTTTTTTAGGTTTTCACGATTTTGCTTGGAAACCGCAAGTCCAATCGAAATGGAGCTAAAGAAAATCTTGTAGCTGTGAAAATTCTCTAGAGGAGTGACTTTTATTATTTGTTCCCAGCGTGTACCATTTTTGAGATAAAGAAGCTCAGTTTACATTTTTAGGTTTTTTTTTGTTAGGGTTTCGCGATTTTGCTTGAATACGGTAAGTCTTATCGATATGGGACCTGAGAAAATCTTAAAGCTATGAAAATTCTCTACAAGCCTGGCTTAAGTAACTTATCCTAAGTTGTAACATTTTTTAGATATATAAGTTTAAGTTGGGAATTTGCAGTCATGTCATTGTTTTATAAGGGGGCGATACAGAATTGAATTGAATTTGAATTGTCCCAATTTGAACTATATCTCAAAAACGTTAAAACCTACGTGAATACCATAACGGCCAATCTTGTAGAGAATTTTCATAGCTACAACATTTTCTTTAGTCCGATTTTCATAGGACTTGCGGTTTCTAAGCAAAATCGTGATAACCTAAACAACCCCTAAAAACGTCAACTTAAATCGCGATTTATTTAAAAAGCGCTCCGGCGATTTTTTTGTTTTTTTTTTTGATTTTTTCATCTATAAACATTGTAGTTTCAGAATCCGCAAAAAGTTCCGAGGTGTAAGCACCTTCCATTTAAAATTGTTTCAAGAGCACCGTATTACTTTAAATGAAAACCGCTTACACCAGGGAAGTTTTTGCGGATTTTAAAACAGCTATATTCATAAATAAAAAAAATCTAAAAACAAGAAAAAATCGCTGGATGGGTTTTTTAATAAATCGCGCAAACTTTCAGATTTTTTTCATAGGTCTTCAGGATTTAGCTTGAAAACTGCAAATCCTTTCAAAATAGGACTAAAGAATATGTTGTTGCTGCAGATATTCTCTACAAGATTGGCTTTCACAATTTTTTCCTAAGTTGTACCGTTTTTGAGATATATAGGTTTAAGTTGGGAAATTGCAGTCATGACATTGTTTTATAAGGCTGTGATACAGTCAATCCATTGTCCTAATTTGAACTTCTATGTATATCTCAATAACGGTACAAAGTACGAAGACATCATAAGAATAGGACTTGCGGTTTCCAAGCAAAATCGTGAAAACCTGAAAACCCCTTAAAAATGCGAACTTGAATCGCGATTTATTTTAAAAGCGCTCCGGCGATTTTTTTTAGTTTTTTTTTTTTTTTTTTTATTTTTCTCATCTATGAACATTGTAGTTTCAGAATCAGCAAAAACGTCCCAGGTGTAAGCACCTTCCATTTAAATTTGATTCATGAGCACCGTGTAGTTCGTGTTTCGTTTCATGGCAGCAATACTATAATGTGGTTTCCGATTTTTATGTCTACCCGATTCTATCGCACTTCCTCGAAGGCGATAATATAGGTTTTGTGCTTACCAAATACCTCCGCCGGTGAACAAACTACACCTACTCTGTAAAAAGTCCTGTCATTCTAGCTGCCGATTTGCAGATCATGTTCCATAAAACGTTTGCGGGGGTCGTTAACTTTAGAGGGGTTTGTTGTTCTTTTTTCTTTGTTGTTTTCATAGTACGTTGTTTTTTGTAGGGTGGGTTACTAGCCCAACGCTCAACCCACGTTTTTATCGTTCTTATGGGTGAACGCGGGGTACATGTTAGCTCACTACCATAAATGGGTGTTAAAGGTAGAGTTGGCCAAAGGAACTATATGGAACTATCTCGTTCACTTCGCAGTTCCTATGGCTCACATTTTTTCTTTGAACGAACTGCGTATACTTATTATCTCAAGTTACATTTCATGATGTTACTCATACGTTTTGGAACTAGTACAAGGAACTAGGAACTAGATTACCCAACTCTAGTTAAAGGTCAGTATCCACTTGAGATGAAAGAGGGACCAAGATAAGCCCTTGCCATGTTAAATCCGGCCAGGACCGTTGCTTGTTGGTATTTGTTACTTCACCCAACATATATAGCCATCATTCATATATTGGGCTGAAGATAAAAGCTAAAAATTCCGATCCCTGTATAAATCATTTCGAGAAAATAGAATTTCGTTTTTGTAGCCGGTAGTCAAATAAACCTGTATTTAGACTTAAGTCTCTATTTCTTTCTGGTCAACTGTGGAAACTGTGATTGTAAGGTCAAATATTGGCGTAATGTATTACTGATACACTCTGTCGGTAATTCAAATGTTAATGTCAATTAGCAGAAAACCCGTGAATTAAAATGCTGAAGGTGTATGTACATATCTCATGTGGAAAATTCGACTGATACTTTATTACTTGTGTTATTTGAAATGCTGATTATTTTATTTAAAAAAAGGGTCATCAAATGTTTCCAACTTTCTTTCATAGTCAGAATTTAGTATTAATCAGACCCCTTGGTTTGGATTTTAGCCAATTTGGCCCCATTTTTAAAATATTGCCTTATGATATTTATCATTCATGTTCCTTAGTTCCTTTACATTCCCTTTATTTGTTCCTTTGTCATTTGTTATCCTCCTAGCCTCAGCTTTGTTAACGCTTGCGCCTTTGTAACACAATGGCTAAACCTTTTTCGCAACAAACAAACACAAGAAATCGCAAACATTTCCTGCTCAAGCAAAAAGGATAAGAGGGATAAACACATGTGTTTTCCACAGAAATACGGTGTCAATGGAACTTTTGAAGACATTAATAAGTCCCTTAAGTAAAAGTCATTTATTTGGCGGCATTTAACGCTTCACAAGGAAACACCCTCCCAACACCATTCTTGTTAAACGTTTTTCTTTTTTTTTTTTGCTCTGGCCCTTTCACATTCGAGAATTGTAAATGTGTGTATGTCTCCTTATGCAGTAGAGGATATTGGGAGTACGTATGTAGGTGTGGGGTCTATCCTTACAGTTAGATGTCTATTAATATTTGCTGCTTTAACTGAGTATATTTCCTGAATGAATGATATCAAACATGTTTTTGTTTGTTAATTTTATGTCATATCGTCCGGCTACTGCTACGTTTTGAAGTCAATAAAGATTTTGAAAAATATTGCTAAACTTTATTTTGACTTTTGTTGTAGTTGTTGTTGGCTGTTGTTCTACCGAAAGTGCAATACCTTAACAACCAATCTTTATAATATGACGATATATTTCGGACTCTCACAGATAAGAAAAACAGAAAAGAGCTTCATTCAAAAAAATGCTTTTAAATACCAAATATGTTAAGACCAAATCCATTTCAGGCAATTTTGAGTGGATATGATCACGACCTTCTCATGATGATACAAAGTAACGGTCCTGGCTGGCGCAGGATTTATATTGGTTCTTCTTTCAACTCAAGTGGTAGTATGAAACAAGGCTATAGTCGGTTCGGGGCCGAATATGTGATACCCTACACCACTACCCCTGCGCATAAGCTTTTGATTGGTAAAATTCAAGATATTAAAATTGGGATAGCTTAGCGCCTTTGCTCTGAATGTCTTCATTAATACAGGTCAATTTTGTTGAAACGCATTTAAGTGCATCGTCGGTACAACTCAAATAAAACAATTGAGTTAAACACCCCGAACGGCGTGTCCTAAGACACCACTTGCTGAGAAATTTTGCAAGGCTGAAATACTCAGGAAATGTCGCACACATCACTGAGGGGTATTTTGCCACCGTTGAAAATTCGATGTTGCCTGACCTGAGAATCGAAACCACGACCTTTAGCGGGTGTGCATACCATTGCACCACGGTGGCACCCTTTTACATGTCTTTAATACATTAAATATAAGCAGAGGTAATTGTCATTAAACAAAAAACTTCAAAATATTAAAATTGTGATAGCTTAGCACCTCTTGCAATAATTCTGATATTTTACCAAAAACGCCACATTTTGTACTATTTTAAAGCTATGGTTAAGTTTCATTTATCAAGCTCTCTCCATGGAATATCGGACATGGATTGGAAATTGTTATATCGCAGCGTCTTTTTCAACATCACAAGTATTTTAAAACTCAGAATGTCTTCATTGTTGAAACGCATCCAACCAAAGCTGAGATACTCGTCAGTATAATTCAAATAAAAATGGGAAAGTGGGATGTGAGCCCACCTATTTTGCATCATAATAAAGGTGACATTTCCCCATCCATTGACGGGCTTTCCTTTGGGATACGACTACTAAAAGCGAAGATAATGGAAAATGGGATGCATTACCGACTATTGCAATATCTCTGTTGTTTGACCACCTATGACAACCTACTTCACATCGTTGTAAAGGTGATATTATCTACTTTCCTTGCCAGGTTTTGCTTTCGATATACCTCTTACAGAAGAGAGATATTCGCTTTGAAATAAAACGTTGGACTTTTCTCTAAATAAGTTTTTTCACATTCCGACACCTGAATAATATCCGACCATTACCAAAATCAATAAGTTTTTTCCTCTGTGGGACCACCGTTAACACCAAAATTTCGTGACGATCCAATCAAAACTGCGAAGTGTAGCGTGATTACAAAAAAACAAAATTAAAAATGGAATGTATTACCGATTGCGCTTGCGATATCTTCGTTATTTGGCCACCTACGCCAACCTGCTTTACATCATTGTAAGGATGGGATTTTCTACTTTCATAGTCAGACTTTGTTTTTGCCAGAATTAAAAGTTGGGCTCCATTAGCGGCTATTGCGATATCTTCGTTGCTTGACCACCTACGACTACCTACGTTACATCGTTGCAAAGGTGATATTTTTTAGTTTCATTAGCTTTTTGCTTTTGATATACCCCTTATAGAAGCGGAGATATTCGCATTGAAATAAAACGTTGACTTCTTCTCCCAATAAGTTTTTGGTCCATTCCCGAATATTATCCGACCATCGACCGACCGACACCCCAATCAACACCCAAAATTTGGTGACGATCCGGTCAAAATTGCATCCTGTAGCGTGATTACAAGGTTAAGATGGACAGACGGACGGACACACATAGCCAGATCGACTCAGCTCATAGAGACATTCATTTTGGTATATATGTATGTATAAGTATAGTTCTACGACCATTATTTCGATGCGCTACTCACTTTTTGGTTAAAACCAACTTATAATACTTTTCCCACATAGTGGTGTAAATGATTCCCCCGGCAAACGTTTTAAGGACCATGATCTGTGAATCTGCACCTGGACTGTCCAGGCCCCTTAAAGTGTAGGTGCAGTATGTTAGATGTATCGATCGATTCCAGGAACGAAGATCTAACACAGGACGGAAACATGATGTCGTGAGCCTAATCATATCTACTGAGCTACATGCTGGAAGACGGCAAGAAGCGCAGTGGCAAGAATATCCCACTTTCTTCAAACTGACGCAAAATCTATACTTGGGTACAAAAAACCACTACCTAATGATCCATGTGCGATTAGGAGTCGTAAGGATACTGAAAGGAACAACGCCGCCTACAGAGCAACCCTGCAGTCATTAGCAACACGAAGCGCCAAGGGAAAATGTTAGGAGAAGAGAATAATTGTATTTTCGGAAGGAAAAAGGAAAGAGCAGAAAAAACGTGAGCTCGAGAAACTCGAGATGTTCAGGATCCAAAATTAAGCCTGAAGGCAATGACGATGAAGGGAATCTGGAAACTTGTAAAGAAAGCGTACTGATGATCAGGAAGGAGCAGTTAATGAAGCTTTTGGTATCGAATATGGGCAGCGATGATGATACTCCAGAACCAACCCCAAACAAAGCCATTGATTGTTTGCCAGCTAGCAAAAGTGAGGCCAAGAAAGCAATTAATCGGGTGAAGGACAGTCAGGTAGCAGGAGCGGAGAGGTTGCCTGCCGAACTGTTGAAGCCCGGTGGCGACATCTGTTGATTAGCAAAATTTGGCTGGAGGGATTCATACCCAACGACTGGAACTTCTGTCTGCTATTTCCGGTGCACAACACATTAGACAAGACGATATGTGCCAAATACTGAGGCATTTTCCCCTACCCATCATATATTATGTTCGGTACGGCGTATTGTGTGAATGGCTAAAAACTTGAATAATCAGATCATACCAATTTTAGACCTGGGAAATCTGCAGAAGGGCTAATCTTCACCCTACTGTCAAAGGTGTTCAAGCCATGTCTGAGTTTAGTATTCCTGCAAAATTATTTAAATCATGCAGAATAACATAAACTGACACGATATCAGAAGTTAAAAAGTTATTGTATGTATAGCATTGTATACAATAAATAAATAATGTTACTTCCATACGCAGATCATCATAGGTAGATACACATCATAGGTCAATCAAAACGAGCCGTAGCAGACACCTTTGGAAAAATTGAAAAAGAATCTGCCAAAGTGGGTCTGGCAGTAAACGGCCATAAAACAAACACAAGGCGTCCAGTAGACCCAGGCCAATAATATATATAATTGTTCCACAAACATCCCATACGGGACAAGGGAGACTTCTCTCATATCAATGAGTGCACCCTGATTCATATTAGCTCAATGATATGGGACCTACTGTTTATCGCCGAGTCCGAACGGCGTGTCTTACGACACCACTTTATACAAATTTGAAATAGTTAATGACTTTTTTACCTCGGCACAGACATAAATAAAACGAAAAACAGTTTCCAAATAAAGAGAAAAATAATATTGGCCACTTGCCACTTTGCTCTAAGTAAACTGTTTATAACAAATAATCCGTTAAGCTGCAATTATTATTCAATTGAATTTATGTTCAAATAGGAATTACATTTACTACAACATAAACTCTTTATAACCTATACAATCCCACCTACAACGCTCGAAAAAATCCCTCCTCTCTATTTAAAATAGGTCTGTGGTTTACACAGCTGCCCTTATTACAATTTTTTTCTTTGAATTTTAATTTCCTACTAAAAACCCCATTTAATTTATGTTTTTTGTGGTGGAAAATAAATTTCATTTACTTTCTTTTTAATTCGTTGAACTTCTCAGAAGAAAGGCAGGTTTGGCCAGCGAAGGATTTATTGATGCCACACAAATAAAATAAAGACTATTAAAACTGTTTAACAAATGTCCCAACATGGCTAAAACTCCCATCCTCCCAAAAAAATTGGATTTGCATTTCAAACTGTTTTTACGAAAACTAACAACAACAGTAACGAGCGAAAATCCAGAACACTTTTCCATTTTGTTTTGTACCTAAATTTGAAATTCTAATTCTTAAATTATGTTAGTGACCCCAAAACGAACGGTCTGCAATGTCCTTATGGGCACCACAAAATGTTGGTGGTTACAGGAAATGTCTAATGTATTCAAAAAATGCCACAGAAAATGAAAATGTCTTTGTCAATGTCCTCAAACCAATCTCAGACCGCAATTTTGAAGTCTGTCATTTGCTTGTCGTTGGGTTTTGGTTTTCATTTGTGGTTGTCTCGGTGGCATAGGCATATTTTGAAATTTGACTATGGGATCTAGACTAGTAAATGGACGGCAATAAACGTGGATTTTTTAAAGAAATTTTCTAGCAATTATAATGCCAATAGACGTGGATTTTTTTTTAAAGAAAATATTGGGGAACCAATAAGCCAAATAAACGTGAATTTTTAAAGAAAAGTTTGACGTAACTAAATCCAAATAAACGTGGATTTTTCAAAGACATTTTTGAGCAACCAAAATACCCAATAAACGTGGATTTTTTTAAAAAATTTTTGAACAACCAAAATGCCAAATAAACGCGGTTTTTTTTTAAAGAAATTTTTGAGCAACCAAAATGCCCAATAAACGTGGATTTTTTAAAGAAATTTTTGAGCAACCAAAATGCCCAATAAACGTGGATTTTTTAAAGAAATTTTTGAGCAACCAAAATGCCCAATAAACGTGGATTTTTTAAAGAAATTTTTGAGCAACCAAAATGCCCAATAAACGTGGATTTTTTAAAGAAATTTTTGAGCAACCAAAATGCCCAATAAACGTGGATTTTTTAAAGAAATTTTTGAGCAACCAAAATGCCCAATAAACGTGGATTTTTTAAAGAAATTTTTGAGCAACCAAAATGCCCAATAAACGTGGATTTTTTAAAGAAATTTTTGAGCAACCAAAATGCCCAATAAACGTGGATTTTTTAAAGAAATTTTTGCGCAACCAAAATGCCCAATAAACGTGGATTTTTTAAAGAAATTTTTGAGCAACCAAAATGCCCAATAAACGTGGATTTTTTAAAGAAATTTTTGAGCAGCAAAAACATGCAATAAAGGTGGATTTTTTTAAAGAAATTTTTGAGCAACAAAAACACCCAATAAAGGTCGATTTTTTTTAAAAAATGTTTGAGCAACCAAAATGCCCAATAATAGTAGAATTTTTAAAGAAATTTTTGAGCAACCAAAATGCCCAATAATAGTAGATTTTTTAAAAAAATTTTTGAGCAATCAAAATATTCAATAAACGTGGATTTTTTAAAAAATTTTCGAGCAATCAAAATGCCCAATAAACGTGGATTTTTTAAAGAAATTTTTGAGCAATCAAAATGCCCAATAAACTTGGATTTTTTAAAGAAATTGTTGAGCAATCAAAATGCCTAATAAACGTGGATTTTTTAAAGAAATTTTTGAGCAATCAAAAATGCCCAATAAACGTGGATTTTTTAAAGAAATTTTTGAGCAATCAAAATGCCCAATAAACGTCGATTTTTTAAAGAAATTTTTGAGCAATCAAAATGCCCAGTAAACTTGGATTTTTTAAAGAAATTGTTGAGCAATCAAAATGCCCAATAAATGTGGATTTTTAAAGAAATTTTTCAGGATCAAAAAGCCAAGTAAACGTGAATTTTATAAAGAAATTTTTGAGCAACCAAAATGCCCAAAAACGCGGATTTTTTAAAGAAATTTTTGAGCAACCAAAATGCCCAATAAACGTCGATTTCTTAAAGAAATTTTTGAGCAACCAAAATGCCCAATAAACGTGGATTTTTTAAAGAAATTTTTGAGCAACCAAAATGCCCAATAAACGTGGATTTTTTAAAGAAATTTTTGAGCAACCAAAATGCCCTATAAACGTGGATTTTTTAAAGAAAATTTTGAGCAACCAAAATTCCCAATAAACGTGGATTTTTTAAAGAAAATTTTGAGCAACCAAAATGCCCAATAAACGTGGATTTTTTAAAGAAATTTTTGAGCAACCAAAATGCCCAATAACCCTGGATTTTTTTAAAGAAAATTTTGAGCAACCAAAATGCCCAATAAACGTGGATTTTTTAAAGAAATTTTTGAGCAACCAAAATGCCCAATAAACGCGGATTTGTTAAAGAAATTTTTGAGCAACAAAAATGCCCAATAAACGCGGATTTGTTAAATTGTTGAGCAACCAAAATGCCCAATAAACGCGGTTTTATTAAAGAAATTGTTGAGCAACAAAATGCCCAATAAACGCGGATTTTTTAAAGAAGTTTTTGAGCAACCAAAATGCCCAATAAACGTGGATTTTTTAAAGAAAATTTTGAGCAACCAAAATTCCCAATAAACGTGGATTTTTTAAAGAAAATTTTGAGCAACCAAAATGCCCAATAAACGTGGATTTTTTAAAGAAATTTTTGAGCAACCAAAATGCCCAATAAACGCGGATTTTTTAAAGAAATTTTTGAGCAACCAAAATGCCCAATAAACGTCGATTTCTTAAAGAAATTTTTGAGCAACCAAAATGCCCAATAAACGTGGATTTTTTAAAGAAATTTTTGAGCAACCAAAATGCCCCATAAACGTGGATTTTTTAAAGAAATTTTTGAGCAACCAAAATGCCCAATAAACGTGGATTTTTTAAAGAAAATTTTGAGCAACCAAAATGCCCAATAAACGTGGATTTTTTAAAGAAATTTTTGAGCAACCAAAATGCCCAATAACCGTGGATTTTTTTAAAGAAATTTTTGAGCAACCAAAATGCCCAATAAACGCGGATTTGTTAAAGAAATTGTTGAGCAACCAAAATGCCCAATAAACGTGGATTTTTTAAAGAAAATTTTGAGCAACCAAAATTCCCAATAAACGTGGATTTTTTAAAGAAAATTTTGAGCAACCAAAATGCCCAATAAACGTGGATTTTTTAAAGAGAATTTTGAGCAACCAAAATTCCCAATAAACGTGGATTTTTTAAAGAAAATTTTGAGCAACCAAAATTCCCAATAAACGTGGATTTTTTAAAGAAAATTTTGAGCAACCAAAATTCCCAATAAACGTGGATTTTTTAAAGAAATTTTTGAGCAACCAAAATGCCCAATAAACGCGGATTTTTTAAAGAAATTTTTGAGCAACCAAAATGCCCAATAAACGCGGATTTGTTAAAGAAATTTTTGAGCAACCAAAATGCCCAATAAACGCGGATTTTTTAAAGAAATTTTTGAGCAACCAAAATGCCCAATAAACGCGGATTTGTTAAAGAAATTGTTGAGCAACCAAAATGCCCAATAAACGCGGTTTTATTAAAGAAATTGTTGAGCAACAAAATGCCCAATAAACGCGGATTTTTTAAAGAAGTTTTTGAGCAACCAAAATGCCTAATAAACGTGGATTTTTTAAAGAAAATTTTGAGCAACCAAAATTCCCAATAAACGTGGATTTTTTAAAGAAAATTTTGAGCAACCAAAATGCCCAATAAACGTGGATTTTTTAAAGAAAATTTTGAGCAACCAAAATTCCCAATAAACGTGGATTTTTTAAAGAAAATTTTGAGCAACCAAAATGCCCAATAAACGTGGATTTTTTAAAGAAAATTTTGAGCAACCAAAATGCCCAATAACCCTGGATTTTTTTAAAGAAAATTTTGAGCAACCAAAATGCCCAATAAACGTGGATTTTTTAAAGAAATTTTTGAGCAACCAAAATGCCCAATAAACGCGGATTTGTTAAAGAAATTTTTGAGCAACAAAAATGCCCAATAAACGCGGATTTGTTAAATTGTTGAGCAACCAAAATGCCCAATAAACGCGGTTTTATTAAAGAAATTGTTGAGCAACAAAATGCCCAATAAACGCGGATTTTTTAAAGAAGTTTTTGAGCAACCAAAATGCCCAATAAACGTGGATTTTTTAAAGAAAATTTTGAGCAACCAAAATTCCCAATAAACGTGGATTTTTTAAAGAAAATTTTGAGCAACCAAAATGCCCAATAAACGTGGATTTTTTAAAGAAAATTTTGAGCAACCAAAATTCCCAATAAACGTGGATTTTTTAAAGAAAATTTTGAGCAACCAAAATGCCCAATAAACGTGGATTTTTTAAAGAAATTTTTGAGCAACCAAAATGCCCAATAAACGCGGATTTTTTAAAGAAATTTTTGAGCAACCAAAATGCCCAATAAACGTCGATTTCTTAAAGAAATTTTTGAGCAACCAAAATGCCCAATAAACGTGGATTTTTTAAAGAAATTTTTGAGCAACCAAAATGCCCCATAAACGTGGATTTTTTAAAGAAATTTTTGAGCAACCAAAATGCCCAATAAACGTGGATTTTTTAAAGAAAATTTTGAGCAACCAAAATGCCCAATAAACGTGGATTTTTTAAAGAAATTTTTGAGCAACCAAAATGCCCAATAAACGCGGATTTGTTAAAGAAATTTTTGAGCAACCAAAATGCCCAATAAACGCGGATTTTTTAAAGAAATTTTTGAGCAACCAAAATGCCCAATAAACGTGGATTTTTTAAAGAAATTTTTGAGCAACCAAAATGCCCAATAAACGTGGATTTTTTAAAGAAATTTTTGAGCAACCAAAATGCCCAATAAACGCGGATTTTTTAAAGAAATTTTTGAGCAACCAAAATGCCCAATAAACGCGGATTTGTTAAAGAAATTGTTGAGCAACCAAAATGCCCAATAAACGCGGTTTTATTAAAGAAATTGTTGAGCAACAAAATGCCCAATAAACGCGGATTTTTTAAAGAAGTTTTTGAGCAACCAAAATGCCCAATAAACGTGGATTTTTTAAAGAAAATTTTGAGCAACCAAAATTCCCAATAAACGTGGATTTTTTAAAGAAAATTTTGAGCAACCAAAATGCCCAATAAACGTGGATTGTTTAAAGAGAATTTTGAGCAACCAAAATTCCCAATAAACGTGGATTTTTTAAAGAAAATTTTGAGCAACCAAAATTCCCAATAAACGTGGATTTTTTAAAGAAAATTTTGAGCAACCAAAATTCCCAATAAACGTGGATTTTTTAAAGAAATTTTTGAGCAACCAAAATGCCCAATAAACGCGGATTTTTTAAAGAAATTTTTGAGCAACCAAAATGCCCAATAAACGCGGATTTGTTAAAGAAATTGTTGAGCAACCAAAATGCCCAATAAACGCGGTTTTATTAAAGAAATTGTTGAGCAACAAAATGCCCAATAAACGCGGATTTTTTAAAGAAGTTTTTGAGCAACCAAAATGCCCAATAAACGTGGATTTTTTAAAGAAAATTTTGAGCAACCAAAATTCCCAATAAACGTGGATTTTTTAAAGAAAATTTTGAGCAACCAAAATGCCCAATAAACGTGGATTTTTTAAAGAGAATTTTGAGCAACCAAAATTCCCAATAAACGTGGATTTTTTAAAGAAAATTTTGAGCAACCAAAATTCCCAATAAACGTGGATTTTTTAAAGAAAATTTTGAGCAACCAAAATTCCCAATAAACGTGGATTTTTTAAAGAAATTTTTGAGCAACCAAAATGCCCAATAAACGCGGATTTTTTAAAGAAATTTTTGAGCAACCAAAATGCCCAATAAACGCGGATTTGTTAAAGAAATTTTTGAGCAACCAAAATGCCCAATAAACGCGGATTTGTTAAAGAAATTGTTGAGCAACCAAAATGCCCAATAAACGCGGATTTTTTAAAGAAATTTTTGAGCAACCAAAATGCCCAATAAACGCGGATTTTTTAAAGAAGTTTTTGAGCAACCAAAATGCCCAATAAACGTGGATTTTTTAAAGCAATTTTTGAGCAACCAAAAGACCAATAAACGTGACATTTTTTAAGAAATTTTTGAGCAACCAAAATGCCCAATAAACGTGGATTTTTTAAAGAAATTTTTGAGCAACAAAAATCCCCAATAAACGTGGATTTTTTAAAGAAATTTTTGAGCAACCAAAATGCCCAATAAACGTGGATTTTTTAAAGAAATTTTTGAGCAACCAAAATGCCCAATAAACGTGGATTTTTTAAAGAAATTTTTGAGCAACCAAAATCCCCAATAAACGTGGATTTTTTAAAGAAATTTTTGAGCAACCAAAATCCCCAATAAACGTGGATTTTTTAAAGAAATTTTTGAGCAACCAAAATGCCCAATAAACGTGGATTTTTTAAAGAAATTTTTGAGCAACCAAAATGCCCAATAAACGTGGATTTTTTAAAGAAATTTTTGAGCAACCAAAATGCCCAATAAACGTGGATTTTTTAAAGACATTTTTGAGCAACCAAAATGCCCAATAAACGTGGATTTTTTAAAGAAATTTTTGAGCAAACAAAATGCCCAATAAACGTGGATTTTTAAAGACATTTTTGAGCAACCAAAATGCCCAATAAACGTGGATTTTTTAAAGAAATTTTTGAGCAAACAAAATGCCCAATAAACGTGGATTTTTTAAAGAAATTTTTGAGCAACCAAAATGCCCAATAAACGGGAATTTTTTAAAGAAATTTTTGAGCAACCAAAATGCCCAATAAACGTGGATTTTTTAAAGAAATTTTTGAGCAAACAAAATGCCCAATAAACGTGGATTTTTAAAGACATTTTTGAGCAACCAAAATGCCCAATAAACGTGGATTTTTTAAAGAAATTTTTGAGCAAACAAAATGCCCAATAAACGTGGATTTTTTAAAGAAATTTTTGAGCAACCAAAATGCCCAATAAACGGGAATTTTTTAAAGAAATTTTTGAGCAACAAAAATGCCCAATAAATCTAGATTTTTTTAAAGAAATTTTTGAGCAACAATAAACGTGGATTTAAAAAAAA
This sequence comes from Musca autumnalis, assembly GCF_047663935.1. NCBI lineage: Eukaryota > Metazoa > Arthropoda > Insecta > Diptera > Muscidae > Musca > Musca autumnalis. The sequence continues at coordinate 233,617,214 of NW_027411644.1, read as the reverse complement.
AAATTGGCGGCTCCAAGTGCCCAATAAATATTAATTTTTTAAAGAAAATATAATGCAGCCAAAATGCCCAATAAACGTGGATTTTTAAAAAAAAATATAATGCAGCCAGAATGCCCAATAATTTTTTTTGTAAAGAAAATATAAAGAAAAGAAATTTTTGAGCAACCAAAATGCCCAGTAAATGTGGATTTTTTTAAGCATATTAGAGGCAGCAAATTACAATGATGGGAGGAGTGTACCTTGTATTTTTTTTTTTTTTTTTTAACACTTCCCTTTATTTTCAACAATTAGCTATTTAAATCAACCTCCCCAGAATATTGTATATTTATACAAAAACAACAGACGGCGGCTAATTCCTTTTTAACAACTTTACAGGACCACATTTTCATTGTTTTTCCTTCAACAGTTTATCGTCCAGACACCAACAAGACCAAATCGAAGACTATAAAACAATTTTCTCTTTGGCATTGCGGTTAAATGGCTTTGGTTTTTGCAGAATTTTTTCCTCCTTTCTTTTTGTGTTACAATTTCTTTTCCATTTTATTTGTTTCCAACATTTTGTGTTTTGCCTTTTTCTTAAGTGGTACTTAATGGTTGACCAAAGAATAAAACCAGAAGCACACAAAAACAACAACAACAAGCCAGCAAGCAAGTGTTTCTGGCATTCATAGTAGTGGTGATGGTGATGGTGATAGTGGGTGGCTATGCTTGTTACGTCATTAAATAATGAATGAAATCCAAAATTGGGCAAAAGTCACGCAGCTGAACAAAATGAGAAAGACTTAAAGAAAAAACAGAAAACAACAAAACAATTTTCTTGTTCATGTTTTTCTTCTTTTTTTCTTTCTTTTCTTTTTGTATTCCACTGGTGATGAGTAGCCCATTTGGAAAATTATCACCGGAAAATTAAAACGACAACATCTTAAAAGGTGAAAAGCTTAACGAAGATGACAAAAAACAAAAAAGAAAAATGATAATACTAAGAATTTGCTTGTGTGTGTGTGAGTGCTCAGAACAAACACCAACCCAAAGCAATGAGTGGCAAAATGACAACATTAAGGTTGTGGCCGCTAAGTGCAAAAAATCGTAAACACCAAAATCGGTAAAAGCAGAATAGTAACACAAATAACAACAACAACAACAACACACAGATTATCCCACACTTGCTTGACGACTCATACATACATACATACATAGATATTATCCTAGACTTTCTCAACCACCCATTGCTGCTTTCGGTACTCTGTCACACAGCACCGTTATAGAACCCAAGACGATGCTGTGTCTGGGCTTTGTGTTTCTGCCAATTAGTGTTGTTGCTTTTCTGGGTGAGTGTGTGTGTGTGTGCGTACATGTGTCAAATGCGTGTGGATTGAAATTTAAGGGATTCTTTTAGTTTATTCATGAAAATGTCTACTCTTCAATTGGCTAAAGAGTACTTTGCAGCTCATCCCAATTAACCAACAAGACTATCATTAAGAGTTCTTTATAAGTTATTTGCTTTTAGTCCATGTGTTGTAAATGTAGCGATTTTGGTTCCTTTTGAATGCATTAAATAGCTACAGTGGAATCTGTTATTGTTTTTAGTATTAAAGAAACAACCCGTCAAATAAAATAAAAATCGGAAAAAATTAAACTGAACAGATCAACCTCAATTCTGAAATAAAAATACTTTGGATTTTGTGTGCAGTACAAAAACTAGTAAAACCTCCCTAGTAAAAAAGTTTGAAGTTTTCATTTGGTTCTTGTTTTTAGCGCATAAAAGCGACACTCCACGGAGTTATTCTGCTGATATCCTAATTTCAGATGGTGCAATTCGCACACTAGCAAAATTACTTCATAAATACAAGGCCGATATCACTGGCATACAAGACATACGATGGACAAAGCAGAAAGTCACACCACCAATAAAAATAAAGTTGCCTTATTCTACCATGAAAGTTGCCATGAAACCATAAGAGAATTTCTAGCGGTGGATGAGGACTAGATATATTTCCTATAAAAGCTAAATTGTTCAACATAAGTCGTATCTGGGCCCATGCTCCAACCCAAGACTAAGACGGGCAGTATCGGGAAAAAAGAAGAGAGGAGCGTCTTTTCCGCAGAAAAAGGAGAGAAATGAAAAACCGCGAGAGTGAAGAAATCGAGATGTGCAGAAGTCAAAATGAAGCCAGAAAATTCTAACAAAGAGTGAAATATCGAACAGATGTCTTCGGTACAGACAAATTCTCTTGTAGAAATGAGCATGGGAACTAGGTAAAGATATAGAAAGCGTACTAAATACTCATTTTTATCCACAGACAGCATAAAAAATATCTAAATCTTTAACGAAAAAACCAAAACAAACACCGCGAACTAGTTAGAACACAAAATAACAAAACACAACAATACGGAAGAAGTCACTACAACTACCAGAGGCATCGTCATTATTTGTATACCCTCAGGATTTATGCTAACGAGGGTATATGTATACACTTTCATACAGCAAAATGTGCCCCATCGAAATAATGGTTTAAGATACCAAGTATGTTTGGACAAAATCCGTTTCAGAAAATTTGGAGTTGATTTAGTCATGTCCGTCCGTCCGTCTGTCTGGGTGGCCGCAGCGCACGATAAATCTCCAATGGATCAACCGATTCGGTCCAAAATGTGGCTTTCGTAATATTTTGTCCAAGCTTAGTCTTAGTTCGAAGAAAAGCCATATCGGTTCACTCCTTCAGGTACCTCCCCCAAAAAATTCAAAAATGTTCGGAAAAATTGTGCGCATGATAACTCTTGAAAGGAGTGACCAATTTGGTCCATACTTTACAAATCCTAATATATCTACCAGATATAGATCAGCTTCGAATATGGACTATGTCCACTTCCTCGGGTACCTCCCACATAAAATTTCGGATAAGTTCACTGTAAGACCTACTCTCGAATCACTCTGATTATTATTGAAGCAACACGGTGCCACCGTGGTGCAATGGTATGCACGCCCGCCTTGCACGTAGAAGGTCGTGGGTTCGATTCCCAGAACAGGCAACATCATATTTTCAACGGTGGCAAAATACCCCTCAGTAATGTTGGCGACATTTCCTGAGTATTTCAGCCATGTAAACTTCTCAACAACTGGTGTCTTAAGGCACGCCGTTCGTACTCGGGATAAACTGTAAGACCCATATCATTGAGCTAATATGAATCGGGGTGCACTCATTGATAGGATAGAAGTCTCACAGGAGGGACTGTGATGTTTGTGGAAAAATTATAATTATTAACTTGCATTCGCTGGCCCAATAACGACGGTAAAGGTAATTTCAGGGGCAAGCCTATACTTCTTGAGAAACAAGCCTGAAAGGTGTAAAAACCCGCTATGTAGTGCCTGGAGAGCACGATAACTCTTGAGCTGATCAACCGATTTGGTCCAAAATTTGGCCTTCGTCATATTTTGTCCAAACTTAGTTTCAGTTCGAAGATGGGCAATACCGGTCCACGATTTCCAGTACTTCCCACAATATTAAAAAAATGTGTGCACGATATCTCTTGAACGGGGCAAATTGATCCAAACTTTGGATCTCCTAATAGTTTGCCCAATTTTAGTTTAACTTCTAAAATAGCCTATATCGGTCCTCCCTTTAGGGTACCTCAAAGGGACTGTTCGAAGATCCTTCGGAAATGTATACCGATGCTGTTCGTTGTGGTCCTGTTTCCAGCGATATTATGTTTTCCATGGACTAGTCCATGCTTCTTGGCATGCTGGTCCAAAAGTTATTCGAAGACCCACTGAGATAACTAGTGGGCATGATAATTATCGAAAAGATATGACTCCCATTTAATTATATTTTACGCATTTTATACCCTCAGCATTTTTGCTAACGAGGGTATTCAATTTCATACGGGAAAAATCATTGACATAATGGTTTTAGACCCCAAGTATGTTTGGACGAAATCCGTTTCAGACAATTTGAAATTGATCCGTCACTCTGTCTGTCTGGCTGAAGCGTACTAAAACTCTTGAACGGATCAACCAATTCGGTCCAAAATTTGGCTTTCGTAATATTTTGTCCATAATATTTAGTTTAAGTTCGAATATAGGTTATATCGGTTCACTTCTTCCGGTACCTCTCCCACAAAAGTACGAAAATGTTCGGAAAATTTGTGCGCACGATAACTCTTGAAGGGAGTAACAGATTTGGTTCATGCTTTGCACATCATGAAATTTCTACCAGTCTTATATGAGGTTCCAATATGAACTCAATTGTTCCATTTCTTCTGGTACCTCCCACACAAAATTTTGAAGATGTTCAGTTTAGGACTCGAATCGCTTTGATTCTTGTTGTAACAAACTGCATTCACTGCCCCCTAGGGCAAGTCCATACTTCCTGAGAAGATAGCCTGAAATATGCAAAAAAAAAAACCTCTGACTCCGATTCGGTCCAAAATTTGGCCTTCGTAATATTTTGTACAAACTTGCTTTAATTTCGAAGATAAGCCAAGTCGGCCCATTTTTTCAGGTATCTCTCCCACAAAGGTTAAAAAATGTTCGGACAAGTAGTGTTCACGATAATTCTTGAAGGGTGAGTACAATTTGGTCCATAGTTTACACATCCTAATATATAATATATTTTCCAGATATACATACGTAGATCAAGATCGAATATGGATTATATTTGTCCACTCCTTCGGTTAACTCCCATACAAAATTTAGGATAAGTTCACCTTAAGACCTGCTCTCGAATCACTTTGATTTTTGTTGAAGCAACATGCATTCACTGTCTCAATTACGACAGTAAAAGTTTTTCAGAAGCAAGTCCACACTTCTTGACAGCCCGAAGAGCGTAAAAACACCTATGGCACCATATGTAGTGGCTGGAGAGCGCGATAACTCTCGATCTGATCAACCAAACTTTGGATCTCCTACTATTTTGTCCAATTGTAGTTTAGCTTTGAAAATGGTCCATATAGGCCCTCTCCTTATAGTTCTTCCCTCACAAAAGTTTAACATTTTTTATACCCTCAGCCTTTAGGCTAAAGAGGGTATTTACACTTTGATACGACCAAAAATGTGCCTCATCGAAATAATGGTTTTAGACCCCAAGTATGTTTGTACGATATCCGTTTCAGACAATTTTGAGTAGATCTAGCAATGTCCGTCCGTCTGTCTGTCTGTCTGGCTGGTGCGCACGATAACTCTCGAACGGATCAATCGATTCGGTTCAAATTTTGGGTATCGAAATATTTTGTCCAGATTCGATTTAAGTTCGAAGATGGGCCATATAGGTCCACTCCTTCAGGTACCTCCCCCACAAATGTTCAAAAATTGTCGCAAAACTTGTGCGCAAGATAACTCTTGTAGGGAATAACCGATTTGGTCCATACTTTACACATCGTGTAATTTCTACCAAACTTAGATGAGGTCCCAATATGTACTCAATCGGTCCACTCCTTCGGGTACCTCCCACACAAAATTTCGGAAAAGTTCAGTTTAGGACCTGGTCTCGAATCGCCTTGGTTTTTGTTGTAACATCTTGTATTCACTGTCCCCTATGCGAAGGTACAAGTTTCCTCAGGGGCAAGTCCATACTTCCTGAAAAAAATAGCCTGAAAGTTGAAAAACAAACCCTATGACACCATGTTTATGGGTGGAAGCGCAAGATAATTCTCGAACGGATATGCCGATTCCGGCCAAAATTTGGCCTTCGTAATATTGTTTCCAAACATAGTTTACGTTCTTAGATAAGCCATATCGGTCCACACCTTCAGGTACCTACCCCACAAATGTTCAAAAATATTCAGAAAAATTGTGCGCACGATAACTCTTGATGGGAATGACCCATTTGGTCCATACTTTACACATTCTCATAATATCTACCAGATATAGATCAGGTTCGAATATGGACTATATTTGTCCACTCCATCCCGTACCTCCCACACAAAATTTTGGATAAGTTTACTTTAATACCTGCTATTGAATCATTTTGATTTTTGTTAAGGCAACTTACATTCGCTGCCTCAATTACGATGGTAAAAGTTGTTTCAGGGGCAAGTCCATACTTCTTGAGAAAACAGCCCGAAGGGTGTAAAAACCCCCTATGGCACCCCCATGGTCTATGTCGGCCCATTCCTTTAAGTACCTTTTCCGCAAAATTTTTGAACTTTAATCTTAATCAAAATTTTTGTCGGTTCATACGACCAAATTTTTAAAACGCCCTAAATACATATTTATACCCTACACCACTATGTGGTAAGGGGTATTATGTGTTAGTGCATTTGTATGTAACATACAAAAGGAAGCGAGATAGACCCATAGTTCCTTCTAGGGATATACATAGAATCACTTTCTGAGTCGATTTATGCATGTCCGTCCGTCCGTCCGTCCGTCCGTCCGTCCGTCCGTTCGCAACATACAGGTCGCATTTGTTGACCGATTTCGCTGAAAATTGGGGAATGCCATTTTTTTAGCCGTCGGAAGATCAAGTTCGAAGATGGGATATATCGGTCCACGTTTTGGTATAGCCCCCATATAACGGTACCCCCCGATTTACGGTATTTTGACGTTTTCAGCTACATTTTCAGACCGATTTGGCTATAATTTGACATTTAGGGTTCTTTAGTGTCAATAAATATATATAACAAAACTTGTGGACATAGGTCCACGTTTTGGTATAGCCCCCATATAACGGTACACCCGGATTTGCGGTATTTTGACGTTTTTAGCTACATTTTCAGACCGATTTAGCTATAACTTGACATTTAGGGTTCTAAAACTTATATAACAAAAGTTGTGGACATAGGTCCACGTTTTGGTATAGCCCCCATATAACGGTACCCCCCAATTTACGGTATTTTGACGTTTTTAGCTACATTTTCAGACCGATGTAGCTATAATTTAACATTTAGGGTTCTTAAGTGTCAATAAACTTATATAACGAAAGTTGTGGACATAGGTCCCCGTTTTGGTATAGCCCCCATATAACGGTGCCCCCCGATTTACGGTGTTTTGATGTTTTTAGCTACATTTTCAGACCGATATAGCTATAATTTGACATTTAGGGTTCTTAAGTGTCAATAAACTTATATAACAAAAGTTGTGGACATAGGTCCACGTTTTGGTATAGCCCCCATATAACGGTACCCTCCGATTTGCGGTATTTTGACGTTTTTAGCTACATTTTCAGACCGATGTAGCTATAATTTCACATTTAGGGTTCTTAAATGTCAATAAACTTATATAACAAAAGTTGTGGACATAGGTCCACGTTTTGGTATAGCCCCCATATAACGGTACCCCCGATTTGCGGTGTTTTGACGTTTGTAGCTACATTTTCAGACCGATGTAGCTATAATTTGACATTTAGGGTTCTTAAATGTCAATAAACTTATATAACAAAAGTTGTGGACATAGGTCCACGTTTCGGTATAGCCCCCATATAACGGTACCCCCCGATTTACGGTGTTTTGACGTTTGTAGCTACATTTTCAGACCGATGCACAGAGGACGAAATCATAGATCTAGCGGCGCGAAAGTCAAAAAATCAAAGTATAAAATTGCGAAATGTTTTCCGTTATATCGATTACAGACACTCTGCTGACTAAGATTTTGTTTTTACTTTTTTGTTGTTGTAAATATTCACTCAGTTATTCAGTGTCAAGTGCAAGAAATTTTGACGGATCAAATTTTAATAAAATTGTTGCTAAAAACCTGATCTCATATTTGTTTAATTGTTAAATAAATTCGTTATAAAACTAAACAAAGTTTATTTTTTATTGATAGGGGAGGGTTTAAGTTAAATTAAAATAAAATGTTTGGGGCCTGAAGTTACATAGTTATAAAGCAATAAATTTTCAAAAATTATTATTTTTTTTGTATGTTTTTAGTGCAATATACTTTTGTTGGATGGAGCGTATCTACAAAGGTCCACCGAGGTTCGGTCCAGTTATTTTTTTAATAATTAAATTGGACTCCTTAGATTCCGAATAACCAAAATTTAGCTGCAAATAGCTGCAAATCTTGCTGATAAATGGTCTTGAAAAATAGCTTAAATCCGCAAAATACCCAAAATCTGTCGGTACGGTTATATGGGGGCTATATCAAAAAGTAGACCTATGTTCGCAATTTTTGGTGGAGAATTTTTGTGTCCACTGGGAACCCCAAATACCAAATTACACCTAATTTGGTCGGAAAATGTAGCTTTAAATCCCCAAACTACTGAAAGTCGGGAGGTACATTAAAAGGGGCCTATACCCAAACGTGGACCTATGTCCACAATTTTTGGTGGAAAGGTTTAGTGATCACTAGGATCCCTAAGTACCAAATTACAACTAATTTGGAAGGAAAAGATGGCTTAAATTCTTAAAATATCGAATATCAGGAGGTACCGTTATATGGGGGCTATACCAAAATATTTGCCTATGTTGTTCATATTTAGTCCAAAATTACCCACAGACACAGATTGAGTTTGTGCAAAATTTCAGAAAGATATCTTTATTCGTTTCCAAGTTATTAATTTCGCGCCGCTAGATCAGTGGTTTCGGCCACTGTGCGATGTAGCTATAATTTGACATTTAGGGTTCTTAAATGTCAATAAACTTATATGACAAAACTTGTGGACATAGGTCCACGTTTTGGTATAGCCCCCATATAACGGTTCATTTAAGTTCATATTTTCGTATAGCCCAGATACCTCCGAACTAGCTGTTAATGACATTTGAAGTTCCCACGTTATGTACCGATTTTCGATATTTTGAAGATTCTAGCTAAATTTTTTAACCGAATTAGGAGTTATTTGACATTAAAGGCTCCCATCAAAAACTGTCAACATAGGTCCATGTTTTATTATAACCCCTATATAACAGTACCTCCCAATTTCTAGCCCACCAAAAATTGTCAACATACATAGTTAGATATAGGCACCATAAAAAAGGGCCTCCCGAATGAAGCATAAATGTACATAAACATTATCTGACATTTTAACGTACCCACTTAAAGTTGGGGACAGGAATGAAAAGTAATTATTCCATTTTAGTTCAGAATATTTTATGGTGGAGGGTATGAAAAGTTCGGCCCGGCCGAACTTAATGCTTTTTTACTTGTTTTTTTTTTTTTTTTTTTTTGTGAAAAAAGTGTTTCAATTTGCACAGGCTGAGGGTATATCTCTGTCGGCAAAGCCGACTGATACTTTTTAACTTGTTTTAAGTACAGTTCAGGATCTGTTCGAAGATCATTTGGACAATTATACCGATGCTACTCTTTTTGCTCCTTTTTATAGCGGTATTATGTTTTTCCTGGGTAAGTCCATGCTTCCTGACATACTGGCCCAAAACCTATAAGTTATACGGTGACCAACTGAAATGACCCCTAAGATCTACTTCCAAAATGGAGTATGTCGATCCATTCCTTTAGGTACCTCCTCCGCATTATTAGCGAGCTTTAGTTCATACGCCCAAAAGTGCCACAATATCTGAAACCTCCCTCCCTAATAATACTTAATTATTGGGGAAAAAGATTTTAGTTGATGAAGGTTTGAACTCGCACAGGTGGAGTGTATATCTCTGTCGGCAAAGCCGACTGGTACTTTTTCACTTGTTAGCAAATATTTTGCTATTCAAGATTGTTTAGCATTTTTTCAGTTGCAATTTATTGTATGAAATTACATTTGTAAAATAATTCCCACCTATACATATGAATATTAAAATTAACAAATATGTATTCAATTATATTACAAGTATATTCAAAAAGTTTGAAATTTAATGATTAAAAACAAATATTGTTGAAATTATAAATGTTTTAATTCTGTCGTAAACCTATGTTTTTTGGATAGGTTTACGACGTTTCTGACGTATGTACTATACGTCGGAAATATATGTCATATACGCCACAGTTTCCGACAGACCATCTCTGGTCGGTACGATTGGTTTTATCACCCATTACTAGACGACTTGTCGCTTCTCAAAAGTAGAAGCTAAGAAGAATAAAATTCAACAAAAACGTTCATTCCTCTTGAGCAACTCGAACTCTGTACATCAACCATAGATTAATGAATTTATAGACGACGGAATGCTCTCACCGAGTATGTTCGAATTGAGTGTGGTAACTAAGAAATTCATTATAAAATGCCAAAAAAATACAACTTAACAAATATTTTGTTCTGACTAAAGTCTACATAGGGTTAGTTTTTGATGGGAACTATAAAAAAAAATGTTATAATTTCCCAAAAATCGTCTTCGAACTTTTTTGAGTTTTCGGGTTTGAGTGACTTGACCGCGGAAAAATTGAGTAATCCGTCGTCTGTATATTCATTAGTCTATCCATCAACGTCAGTGCTTCCTTAAGTAGTTGAAACTAATAGCAGAACATCATCCGCAATATAGAGAGTGAATAAGTATTCCTTGAAAACCTAACCATTTGGTGTTTTATTGTATGTCCTCATACAAACTCCGTAAAAGGTCGGTTTCAACAGTAATTGAAATACCTTTAGCTAAAAATTGCATTTTATAATTTTATCTTATAAATTTATAGGTATTTGTCTTATAACAAGTCACAACATTACTGTTGTGTTTAAAGTTATGAAGATTTCATACGTAAATGTCAACTTCTTCTGTTTTGCTTTCTTAAGAACCGCTATTAATTACACAAACATTCCTGGAATATTAAAATATGATTAGAGACAATTTGCTGATTCGCGTTGACATTTGCTGATAACAAATTTACTATTTTTGTCGCAGTTTGGGACCACATTGCAATGCCTGCTATTTTCTGACAGAAGTTGCAAAAACAACTATGTGCAAAGCGTTCATGACACCCATTGTGCCTCGTTGTTTTTAATAAGTCCACATTTTAAAATAATCTCCTTAAAATAAACATTTAATTGTCGGCTAAACTATCTTTCAAGGGTGTCATCATGCTTTCCTATCATTTTCTATTTTTTTTTGCATTACTTTCTTCTGTAGTTTCAAATGTTGATGCTCTTCAGGTTGCACTCAATGACATGCAACAATAAAAACAACAACAAGTGTTCGTGTCAAGTTACTTCTTTTTTCTTTCCTAAACACTCAACGTTTTACTTGCAAAAATAGATACAACTTAAAAGTGTAAGAAATATTCGAAGGAGAAAAAGAAGGAAGAAACAAACAAAAAGAAAGAAACAATTTAACATAAATAATAAATAAAGAACCTGACTACACTTGTTGGGCACGCAACATTTAATGTTTTCACAAATAAACAGTTACTTTCTTTCTTCTTGGACGTTTCGCCCTCCCTCTCGCCTGCCATGCTGCCTGCCACTTAACATTTAACGGCGCTCTACTCATGTTGAATGCCATCGTTTATGTTTCCATTTTGTTCTTGTTTTCTGTTCTTGCTCTGTTCGTGAGTATTCGTCACATCAAGGACCAACTAACTCAAGGGTTTTGGCCACAAGTATCCCCTGCTAGACCAAAAGAAACCAACAACAAAAAAACGAAAAAAAGACAAAACGACCACAAGAGAAGGAGAACAATAATGTCAGTATGGAAAACCATTGAAAATAATACCATGGTACCACATGGTGCCAGCTGCATGCAGCAGCAGGTCAACCTCCCTACATGCCATACCGCCATACCATAAAAAGAATGGCATGGCCCACAACTATTCTTTGTGTTCACTCTCACTCCCACTCTTCCCTTCTGCATCATGAATCAAGTCTAAAATTGAAAGTTCACCAACAGTTGTGGAACTATGGAGGACATGTCAACTCTTTACCCACTTAAAAGTTAAATGGAAGGTAATAAACGTTTCTTTTTTTCGTCGTATTTTTCTTCTTTCCAGTTAATGTTACAACAAAACTTTCGAATGTATCTGCATAACTTGGAATTTAAGTTGCATTTGTAATAAACTCAAATGGTGCTGCACAGTGGTTGAGAAAATGGAATATAATAGATTTAAGTGAAGTAAATATCTTTCCCGATTTTGGATATAATATTCCTTTATAATACTCTTAGCTTTAAGCTAAAATGATACCATATGATCAAAACTGTGTCTCATCGAAATAATGGTTTTTGGACCCATTATAGAACGGATCAACCGATTTTGCAACCACATGAACCGCGTGATCCACTTCAAAGTTATGTAAACATGCTACTTTCTACGTAATATAACACTGTGCGTAATTTTTTGAGTCATGATTTATTAACCATATTCTGACATCGCAGCGTGATAGAAGACCAAAAAATATAAGATACGTGTCCCGGCGTTTTTCCCTATCACTTCAACTTTCGCGATTATGGGCCCCCAAAGACTTGAGGGCTTGATGTAAAAAGGGATCATTTTGTCAGGCACATATCTTCTAAACCGCGAAGAATTTGGGTTTACTTGTAGAAGAAAAGTTGTAGCTCTCGCCTAAAAAAATAATAATTGTAAAATACTTCAACATTAGCCTTATCTGCGCTCATGCTTCAACCGAAGAAAAGGACGAACAGACCAAAGATATATTTTACGAGCGCTTAGAAGAAACATATGACCGTTGCCCTGCCCATGACATTAAAATCATTCTAGGCGATTTTAATGCCAAAATTGGAAAGGAGAATATCTTTGGCCCAACAGTCGGAAAATTCAGTCTCCACAGTGAAATATCTGACAATGGAATGAGGCTGATAGACTTCGCAGCGGCAAAAAACATGGTAGTTAACAGTACCAGATTTAACCGTCTCGATATTCATAAGGACATCTGGCTATCTCCAGATCAAAGAACAATAAATCAAATTGATCACGTTGTGATAGATGGAAGACATTCATTGAGCGTGTTAGACCACTACCTTGTTGCAGCAAAGGTACGTACCCGTCTACATGCTGCAAATAAAGCACGAACAGACACATCACATAGATTGGACACTGGTAAGCTGCAAACATAACAGATAGCCACAGCATATTCCACTCAACTGGCCCAATTGCTTAATGAAAGCACTCCTCGTCCCGATAACATATCAGAGCCATGGCAAAATATTGGCCACTCCATATAAACAGCCGCAAAATTACATACTTGTTATAGCCACGAGTTTCGTGCTGCTACCGAAGAGAAAAATGCGGCATATAGGGCTACTTTACAATCAGTAGCAACGCATAGCGCACGAGAGAGTTATCGGGAGAAAAGAAGAGAGGAGAAACGTTTTTTCCGCAGGAAAAAGAGAGAAATGAAAAACGGGAGTGTTGAAAAATAGAGATGTACAGGAGTCAGAACGACAGGAGTCTACAAAAGTGTGAAGCTTCTAACTGATGGCTTTGATACAGGCACATCCTCCTGTAGAGACCAACAAGGTTATTTGGTAACTGATACAAATAGTGTGCTAAGGATATGGAAAGAGCATTTTTCCAAACTGTTGGTATCCAATAGTAGCGAAGTCGACGAAGATACCACCGATCCAATCCCAGAAGATGGTATTGAATGTATACCGCCCGGACAAGATGAGGTAAAGACAGCAATAAACCGGCTGAAGAAAAATAAGGCGCCAGGAGCCGATGGCTTACCAGCCGAGCTGTTAAAATCCGGAGGCGATGCGCTGATAATGTGTATGCATCAGCTAGTTAGCACCATCTGGCAGGAAGAACGCGTACCCGACGATTGGAACCTAAGCATCCTGTATCCCGTCCACAAGAAAGGAGATAAGACTGTATGCTACAACTATTGCCTATAAAATAGTGTCAGGGATATTGTGCGAACGACTAAAGCCTATGGCCAACGAGATAATTGGACCATACCAATGCGGCTTTAGACCTGGCAAGTCCACCATTGACCAGATATTTACCCTGCGGCAAATCCTGGAGAAGACCCAAGAGATGCAGATCGACACCTACCACCTTTTTGTCGATTATAAAGCAGCCTTCGACAGCCCGCTGCGTCTGAAGCCATGTCTGAATTTGGTATCCCCGCAAAACTCATCCGGCTTTGTAAAATTACTTTAACTGGCACGAGGTGCTCAGTTAAAATAGGAAAGAACCTCTTCGAAGAGTTTGGTACCAAAAGAGGTTTCAGACAAGGAAACAGCCTTTCGTGTGATCTCTTCAACATCCTGCTGGAAAAGGTTATACGAGAGGCAAACGTCAAAAGAAGTGGCACAATCTACACCAATAGTCACATATTACTTGCATATGCTGATGATATAGACATCATGGGCCGATCAGTAAAAGAAGTAACTGATACCTATATAAAAGTCGAAGGAGAATCTGGCGGTAAACGGTGAGAAGACCAAGTTGATGGTGTTGACGCGCAATGCGTCCATTGAGCTCGGACCGACTGTGGAAGTTTGTTCCTATAATATTGAGGTAGTAAAAGACTTCGTCTACGTCGGCACCTCCGTAAACACAACAAACGACATCAGTTGTGAAATAACAAGTAATAAAAGCGTTAAGTTCGGCCGGGCTTAACTTTTTATACCCTCCACCACGTAGTGTATTGAAGTGAATAGGAACAATTAGTTTTATTTCGTTTATGAAAGTACTAAACTCTTCCTTTTATTGCAGGAGTAGTACATATATCTCACCTGATAATACTCCCTTCAAAACAGTTAATATGGGGCGACATTTTTGTTTTTTCCAAAACATGGACCAATATTTATAATTTTCCGAATTCGTTCTATGGGGGCTATATGAAGGCGTAGACCTATACCGACAAATTTCATATGGAATGTTTTATATCCCACATGAAGACTAACACCAAATGTCAGCCATTTCAGTGGAATATTGAGGCCACATCCTTCAAAATACCGAAAATCGGGAGGTACCGTCCTATGGGGGCTATATGAAGGTGTGGACCTTTACCTACAAATTTCCGGGGGAAAGTTTTATACGCCCAACGAAGACCAAATATCAAATTTTAGCCATTTCGCTGCGATAATGAGGCTAAAACCTTCAAAATACCAAAAATCGGGAGATATCGGTCTATGGGGTCTATATCAAAACCTTGACCTATATAAACATTTTATGGTACAAATATTTCTTAGCCTGTGGAAACACAAAATACAAACTTACAACCGATTCTGTGGTCAAATGGGACTAATACATTCAAAACATCTTAAAGTGACGACTACTATATATGGGGCTTTATATGGGGGCTCTACCAAAAGGTGGACCTATATAAACAAACTTTGGTAGAAATGTTTTTTAGCCTCTGGAGACACAAAATACCAAATTACAACCAATTCGGTGCTCAAATGGAACTAATACATTCAAAATATCTAAAAATGACGCGCACTATATATGGGGCATTATATGGGGGCTATACCAAAACTTGGACCTATGTGAGCATTTTACGGTAGATATGTTTCTTAGCCTCTTGAAACGCAATATGCAAAGCTACAGCCGATTCTGTGGTCAAATGGGACTAATACATTCAAAATATCTTAAAATGACGCGTACTATATATGGGGCCTTATATGGGGGCTATACCAAAACGTGGACCTATATAAACGCCTTGCACGCAGAAGGTCGGGGGTTCGATTCCCCGGCCAGGCAACATCAAACATTTTTCAACGGTGGCAAAATACCCCTCAGTAATGTTGGCGACATTTTCTGAGTATTTCAGCCTTGAAAAACTTCTCCACATGTGATGTCTTAAGACACGCCGTTCGGACTCGGCGATAAACAGTAGGTCCCATATCATTGAGCTAAATATGAATCGGGGTGCACTCATTGATATGAGAGAAGTGTCCCTTGTCCCGTATGGGATGTTGTGGAATAATGTTTTTTTTGTGTGTAATAGAAATATCTTTTAACCTCTGCAGACACTAAATACCAAATTACAATCAATTCGGTGGTCAAATGGGACAAATATCCTAAAATACCCTTAAAACGTCACTTTATATGGGGGCCACACGAAAACGCGGACCTACATAGCCCGCTTTCAATACCAAAAGTCCTACAAACATATAATAGATTTTACCAAAATTTCATCCACCTGCTTCAATCTATTCGGAAGCTAGAGTGATTTCCACAGACGGACAGACGGACGGACATGGCTATATCGATGTAGAATTGCACGCTGATAAAGAATATATATACTTTGTGGGGTCTACAATGATTATTTCGAGTAGTTACAAACGGAGTGACAAACTTAATATACCCCCCATTCTATGGTGGAGGGTATAAAAAGAAGAACAGATGCTACTTTGGTTTAAGTAAGCAGTTTAAAAACAAAGCCACATCTCGTTAAACAAAAATAACGCTTTACAAAACACTGATACTGCCCGTGCTAATGTATGGTTCCGAAGCATGGGTACTTGCACAAGCAGATAAGGCAGTGTGTTCGAGAGAAAAATTCTTCCAAAGATCTACAGGCCAATATGCGTTGTCGGCGAATTCCGACGTCGTATGAACAACGAGCTGTATAAACTATACAACGACATCAATATAGTTGAAAGAATCGAGATACAACGATTGCGATGGCTAGGCCATGTCATAAGAATGAGTGATGATGAACCCGCTAAAAAGTCATATAAACACGGGCCGCATGGAGGTTCACGCAGATCTGGAAGGCCAAAGCTTCGTTGGAGCGAACAAGTCAAACGAGACATCAAAAAACTACATATCCCAGATTGGGAAAATACAGTAGGAAACAGAGAGGATTGGAGATCTTTTCTTAGTTCGGCTTATGGAACAAATGTTCTGTAAAAAGCCAGCTAAGTATGTAAGTACTAAGTAATAAGTTGGGTGATACCGTGGTGCAATGGTATGCACAGCCGCCTTACGCGCTAAAGGTCTTGGGTTCGATTCCCCGGCCAGTCAACGTCAAACATTTTTCAACAGTGGCAAAATACCCCTCAGTAATGTTGGCGACATTTCCTCAGTATTTCAACCTCTCTACAAGTGATGTCTTAGGACACGTCGTTCGGACTCGGCGAAAAACTGTAAGTTCCATATCATTGAGCTAATATGAATCGGGATGCACTCATTGATATGAGAGAAGTCTCCCTGGTCCCTTCTGGGATGTTTGTGGAACAAAAAAAAAAGTAATAAGTAACAGTTTCGCCTAGTGTGCGAGGTCAACCCTACGAAAAAGTACTAAATACTCGGATGTATGAAATGAATGAAAGTTTTTTTGGTGTAAATACAATACATATAACTTGGGTAACTATTTGGCTTCCGAACTAATTGCGGCAAACGGTAAACATCTTTTTAAATTAAGTGTGTTTTAAGGACTTTTAGTATTAAAATGGGTAATATGGATACATGTTAGTCCCTAATAATAAAATGTACCTGAATTTAATTTTTTGGAACATAGAATCAGTTCATACCTGAAATGAGAATAAAAGGGACAACATTAGGTACAATGTTATAAAAATAATTACATTTTTATTTAGAAATACATGCAAAAAACAAGGAGCAAAAAATGTATTATGTTTGGTCGAACCGAAACTGTAAAAATCATCATAATCAAAAAAATCTTTCACGATTCACAAAAAGAAATGCACCTTTTCCTTCTGTGTTGGGCGTGTGTGAATTAATCCTTCAAAATACTACTTTTATGGTAGCTACCCCGTTTACATTCAATTTGACGGCGAAAGTGGAAATTAGTTACTCCATCTGCAAACCTGCCGGTGGCAATACATCCACCAACCGAAGCGAAAGAGAACTATGAACTATTACAACCGCACTATGGTCACAAATCCCATTTTCCTGGCCAAAGTTATTTCTATGTAATTTTTGTTTTGACATTTATTATTATTCATAATAATTGCCAGAAAGTATTTATTCAGAATTATTTTCAGTCAACATTTCAAAAAACTGTAAAAATACATTGAATATGGTGATTCCGTTCTATGTGGTCTAAACTAAAACTTTGAGCTATGTTAATTATTTTTGGTACGAAGACATGGTAGAACAATATAAGGTGACAGCGACGACATTTAATATATTTATTTCTATTTTCGATGTACAATATACAAGTTACTATGGGACCAAAGGCGAATTTTCACAAAATCACTCTACAGACCACATTTATTGTCTAATCGATGAAAACAGTTTACCAGATCCTTGTAGTGGCTAAACAAGTAATCCTACAAAAAATTTTGAAAATCGTGTCAGATTTCAATATTAGCTATATAAAGGGCCCATGGAAACCTTGAGGCCGCAGTGGCACCTGTTGACATATTCCGATTGAGCTCAAACTTTGACAATCTTAATTTTTAACAAAACTAAACATTTTGGGAGGGTGCCGCATAAAAAAACCGACATCGATTTTTTTAAAACCACTCTAATACACCTGTGACTTTCTTATAAACGTCTTTTGAGGCCCCGCTATCTTATTTTTTCAACATCTATTTCCGCCAATCGATACTAGCCTTTTGAGCGATTGCCATTTCGTGCTGGATCCAACTAGGAAACCCCTTTTTTACTGACAGGTGTTCATGCAATATCGAATGTATGCCGGAAGAAGAAATGCCCAGGGATGAATCTATCTCACAGTATGTCACATGACGACCGTTTTTGAACTACTTTCAAGTCTTACGTATTTGAGCGAGCGTCAGCCAAATGTCAAAGATCGCCTGGCAACACGTTTTATTGCCTAGGCCAGAGACTAACCTAGTAACCCTCTTAGTATAAAGGAGTGGCCCTACTTCTCTCGATACGACTGTGTTGATTGGATCTGACAGAGAAATAATTGCGGCTACTGTTTATGATGTCTATCATAATATAATAATAATAAAGTTACGGAAATAGGCTTTAACTTAATCCCGTGTAGACTTTGTTTTATTCTCCAATACGATTTGTACCAAATAAAACAGGGTTCGTTTTGGATTACGATTCTACAATGCTTTATTGACGTTATTCACTTCACTTATTCACTTATTTGGCATTGTTCGCCAAGGGGTAAGGCAGGGAATACTATAGTTTCGATCCACGCCACTGGATCTCATCAGTTCCCTTGTTTCTTGTTTGTGGATATTCTCCACCGAAGTTATTTTTCAATAACTTCTTCAACAAGAAACTTTTTATACCCAAACATCAATCGTCAGCTCGAAGTATAAAGGTAAGCAAAGAAAAAAGTTCAATGAGAAGTTTTTCCTTGGCAACCTCATACAACTCCGACGAAAGTGTCTGCGAAAACAATTCAAACCTCTTCCACTTGTGTGTGTCGTCGAATTTCCACAAATGCACACATGCATTTTTTTCCGAATTCGTATCGAATTCGGACAGAATTTCTAAAAAAATATCCGATTCTGATGCCGAATTCGTACCGAATTCGGTACGAAAGTTGTATGGACGTGGTCACCGAATTCGGAAAGAATTTTCGAAGGAAATTCTTAAAAAATGTTAGAGTTTCGCGACGACTTGGGTCCGTATTCGGAAGTAAATTCTTGGAAAATTCGAAGAAAAATTTAGATTTTCTGACAGAATTCGGTCCGAATTCGGAAGAAAATTCTGGAAAATTCGATGAAAAATTTAGATTTTCTTAAGAAAATTGGAAGGAAATTCTGGAAAAATTCGGAAAAAAGTTCAGATTTTCTGAAAAAATGCTGAAACAATTCTGACGCTGACGCCTTTGATATTGACACAACACGTGTCGTACTGTACTGAACAAACCCCACTCAGAGACAATTTTCTTTTAATGTACTATTTATGGAAGATTATAATTTCAAACTTTCTAATGATTTTGCCTGTTGTTATGATTTTATGATTAACAGTAGAACAATGTGCAGAAGTATGTTGAAGCTATCAACACTAGCTTGAATATGGTACAATGTTGAATATGTTGCATTTATATTAAAAAAATTGTAAAACTCTATATGCGAATTTTATGACCAGTCATTTTGTTCTTCGACATCAACCGAAAAAAAATTCCCTTAGAAAATCCATTAGAAATCGGAACGAATTCGGAATAACGATTCTTAAGATTCTTTAGAAAATGTGCAGAGATTCTTAAAATAAACTTATAGAAAATCGGTCGAATTTCTAGGAAAATATTAGAGAAATCGGCCACATTTCTAAAAAAAATTCAGAAAATCTCAGAAAAAATCTGATATCAGAGCCCTCGGAAAAAATTGTTAGCTGGGTTACAGCAAAAACAACACACGTCGTGCCAGTGTCTTCAATTTGAAGCATTGTGGCGTTTTTTTATTGGGATAGCGTTTGCAATTTTGTTTTTTCAAAATAGTCTGGCTTAATCCCATTGTTGTTGTTTTAATATTTTAAAACAACTATTTAGAAACAAGGGAACTGATGAGATCCAGTGGCGTGGATCGAAACTATAGTATTCCCTGCCTTACCCCTTGGCGAACAATGCCAAATCTTTTCCACTAATAAAATAGTTGTTTTAAAATATTAAAACAACAACAATGGGATTAAGCCAGACTATTTTGAAAAAACAAAAATGCAAACGCTATCCCAATAAAAAAAACGCCACAATGCTTCATACTTTAATAATAATAATAATAATAATAATAATAATAATAATAATAATAATAATAATAATAATAATAATAATAATAATAATAATAATAATAATAATAATAATAATAATAATAATAATAATAATAATAATAATAATAATAATAATAATAATAATAATAATAATAATAATAATAATAATAATAATAATAATAATAATAATAATAATAATAATAATAATAATAATAATAATAATAATAATAATAATAATAATAATAATAATAATAATAATAATAATAATAATAATAATAATAATAATAATAATAATAATAATAATAATAATAATAATAATAATAATAATAATAATAATAATAATAATAATAATAATAATAATAATAATAATAATAATAATAATAATAATAATAATAATAATAATAATAATAATAATAATAATAATAATAATAATAATAATAATAATAATAATAATAATAATAATAATAATAATAATAATAATAATAATAATAATAATAATAATAATAATAATAATAATAATAATAATAATAATAATAATAATAATAATAATAATAATAATAATAATAATAATTATAATAATAGTAATAATAAGAATAATAATAATAATAATAATTATAATTATAATTATAATAATAATAATAATAATAAGAATAATAATAATAAAAATAAAAATATAATAATATAAACATCCATGAAGGGACGAGGGAGGCTTCTCTCATATCAATTAGGGACTTAATTTTTACTGTCGGGTCCGAACCGCTTGCCTAAATACACATCGCTCAAATACTAAGGAACACTGAGAGGTTTTTGCCACCGTTGAAAATGAGATGTTGTTTGACCTGGGTATCAAACCGCGGACCTTTAGCAAGGCGGGCGTGAATAGCATTGCACCACGGTGGCACCCACCGACACCAAGGTGATGCCTACCAAAAGCTTAAAAATGCTTTTTACTTTCAAAATTAGTGATCTAATGGTCGGTCCGCCACTCCTGTTACTGTTTTTTGCACAGTCATAGACTGTTCAGCAACTGAAATTATATACTGAAAGAATAAAAAAGCACATACCACATTTTCTTAACATATCCCATTGTGCTTCTTTTAGGTAACTATTTCTGTAATGACATCACTGTTCGTTCGACCCCGTTGCAACAACTGCATAACTGCATGGAAATGTTGCATTGCCATACAAGATTGGGACCTAACAAGCCATAAATGAAATACGATGGATGTTCCTCGTTTCCTAGCATTCTTTTTTTATTCCTTCAATGAACATCCTGCCAGCATGACAGTACTAGAAAAAATAAATACCAACAACAACAACAACAATAAGAGAAAGAAGAGCTCTATTTTTAGTCAAACAAAGGAAAGATGTTTATGTTATTTTAAGGACAAACAATTTACATACTTTAAACAACAGCAAACACATACACACAAAAGGGCGCATGTAGGCACTTCACAAGGATTCCACATCCTTCCTTTTGTGGTTGATGTTTGGTTTGGTAGACTTCTTGAGGTGCTTCGCTCTATGCAAAATCAACGGTGTTCTTCGTTTCGATTATATGGATCTGTGGTTGGTATTTTGTTGACCTACTTGGGGCGCAAGTATTTAACAGGATGCACAGAGTACTATATATTTAAAATTGTTTTTGAATGGTTAATAATATAACATTAGCAATTCTAAGCCTATAGCCAAGGATTTTAGGCCCGTCATAGTTATAAATTAGGGCTGATAGTTATAAATTTTATTTATCATTTGTACATGTATTAGCTGAAAAATCTCTACTTTGTACAGCTTAAACGACATCAAAGTGAATCAGATGACCTTTCCTTACAATAGGTAGTAGAAAGGTCCAACTATTTTGACAACATCTTTTTATACCCTCAGCATTTATGCTAACCAGGGTATATACAATTTCATACGGGCTAAATGTGCCTAATCGAAATAATGGTTTTCGACCCCAAGTATGTTTGGACGAAATCCGTTTCAGACAATTTGGAGTTGATTTAGCAATGTCCGTCCGTCTGTCTGTCTGGCTGGCTGGTGCGCACGATAACTCTCGAACGGATCAATCGATTCGGTTCAAATTTAGGGTATCCAAATATTGTGTCCAGATTTGATTTAACTTCGAAGATGGACCATATAGGTACACTCCTCCAGGTACCTCCCTTCACAAATGTTCAAAAATTGTCGCAAAACTTGTGCGCACGATAACTCTCTAAGGGAGAAACCGAATTGAACCAAACTTTGCATATGGTAATATTACCTCTAGGCATACATCAGGTTCGAATATGGGTTATAACGATCCACTCCTTCAGGTACCTCCCACACAAACATTTGAAATAAGTGCAGTTTAGTGACACTTCACGAATCGTTATGAAATTTTTTGTAACAGGATGTTTGTGCGGTCCCCGTTACGTCGTTGTAATTTTTTTCGACTGCATGTCCATAGTTCCCGAGATAATGGCGCATAATCTCAACAAAAAAAAACCCTGCACTATGTCGCGAGTTCAATTAAACGGTGGAGTTGGCGTTGGCAGATGAATTTTCTTTTTGTAATTGTAATGAAAGGTATGTGAAACGTATTTAAGATGTTCAGTGTCGCCAATGAATTGTGCGTTCTTTAATAAGCGATGTCCGTACTTGTTAATTTTTTTCAAGATCAATTTTCACAATAAATTATGAAAATAGTTGTGAGTAAGATCGAGCTGGGCCGTGTAATTTATCATTTCATAAAAAAAGGAAGGGTTTTTACCAATTTTCATCGAAACATTCTGCACATATTTGCACTTTTTGTTTTTATGTAATATTTTGTCTTGCAGATTTTCTTTCATTCAGAATGTCAGAATATAGTATAGGGTCACTTTCTGGCGTTTGGGTATAATTTGGAGTTTTAGTATATTCTAAGACCTATAGTAAAATTTTATGGCGAACAAATTTCTAGAATATTTTGGTCTGATCCGACAACATTTTATAGGAGATTTTAAAGATTTGTGGAAAAATGACCAAAAGACCCCTTTTATGACCAAAGACATTATACACCTAAAGTGCAATGATTCCAAGTGATCTTAACTCAAATATTTCCAAGACTGTAGAAATGGTGGAAGCTTGCAACCCTATTTTAGTTTCTAGGTTTTTTGGCAAAATTGATACCGATATTTTCTTGGTATGTAATGCAAATAGAGTTTTCTTTTCTTTGGTAACTTATAATGAAATTTAGCAGAGAACATTTTTGTCTTTGACGGCATTCTTCTAAAATGATACTTTGTATGGCAATTTTGCCAAAACTCACATGAAGTACGCCCTTAACCCTAAAATGTGTTTATAATTTTGCATATTTCTGGAGTTTAGGTAAGGTATAGAATTTTGGTGTATTCTAAGACCCATAGTAAAAATTGATGGCGAACAAATTTGTAGAATATTTTGATCCGATAAGATCACATTTTATAGGAGGAGGGACCAAAAAGACCCCTTAAATGACCGCCTGAGTGTTAAATAATATCAAAAATGTAATCAGCGGCCCGAAAAACGTGAGAACCAAAGATTAGGTCAAAATCCATTCATTTTTAGAGTTTTGGCCAGGTTTTTCGGAAAATCGGACACTTTTGCATTGAGGGTTCTGATAAAAATGATGTACATAGGTCCACGTTTTGATATAACTCCAATACAACGGTATCGCCCGATTTTCGGTATTTTCAAGGTTTTAGCCAAATTAAACAATTAATGTAGCTGATATTTGGTATTTAGTCTTCGCCAGGTCTTGCGAAATATTTTTACAGAGAATTGTTGGTATTGGTTCACGTTTTGATATAACCCCCGTGGAACGGTACCGCCCAATTTTCGGGTTTTTAAGTTTTTAGCCACATTATCCACCTAAATTAAAGAAATTTGTTGTTCAGTCTTCATATATTTTTGTGAGTTTATTGAATACATCAAAATTTTGTCTTTAAATAAGATAATTTTCCTTAAAAATTTTTTGACCGACTAATGGTCAATAAACGGCACATTTTTTGTTAAAAATCGAAATTTTGACTTTGTATTGTTTTCCTTGACGGTGTATTCTTTTTCGGGGACAAGTCCATACTTTTTGAGATAATGGCCCTGGAGCTCCAAAAAATCTGGCGGCACTAAATAAACTTGGTTGTGCCTAACATAACACTCGCGTACATACTTGGATTACGTCCAAATATGGAACGTACATCGTACCACTCCCACACAAAATTTGGAACATGTAAAGTTTAAGGTTTTTCTACCCTCAGCATTTGTGCTAACGAGGGTATATGGTAATATTCAAAAATGTTTTACAATCGTTGAAGTTGAGGTTCACCATTTAATAAGTCGCGAACTATCAATATATTTTATATAATATGAATATATTTATATTAATTGAAGTGTTTTAGCCGTGTTCTCATAATATAGACCATAGTAAATAAATTACGTGGAAGCTGTGTTGGTGGTAATATAAAAAAAAGGGTAAAAATGTGTTGAAGTTAGCAAGTTTTTTTTGTGTTTTTTCTTGATTTCTGGTAAAACCAGGGAAAATTCAGACCTGAGCTCAAAGAAAGAATTGAAGAATACCCCTTGGGCAACATGGTTCTAATGTTTGACATCTCGATATATACAGTGCTTCCCCCTTAAATAGATGCTGACATTTTGAAGTTTTGAAATCGGGGTTTTTTGAATTTTTCTTATAACTGGAGGGCGCAACCAGATAATGAACTATACTATTTATTGGATTGTAGAACTCGTGATTCCACGTCGTTTGATGTATATCTCATGAGTGTGCTCCGTACAGCTCCCTAGTAATAGGAGTTCAAAGTCGAATTTTTGGTGCGTAAATTTTCCGTAAAAACCCATTTTTTGGCTTCAAAATTTACAACTGTGACTCAGGTACCCTTGAACCCCGCGTAATTTCAGTTTTTTTCGGCGCCGGATTTAATGAGACCTACCGCGATCGAATCCATCCACTAAAACCGCTGATGTAGATACCCTGAAAATAGGAAAATAAGCTAAATTTTATTTTGACTAATCCGCATACTAAACCGCGATTTCACTTAATTTTTTTTACATAAATGGAATCCTTTATACGCGATTATAATATTAGTCAAAACGATGTGTCATAAATTACAGAGATTCGGGAGTAGTATTCGTATTTAACCAAAAACAGAATCAGGTAGCACATCCGCGGTTCTTGACGAATCTGTATAAAATTTGTCTTATTGACGTATTTTTAACAGGGGGTCACTGAAATCGGATGCGCCTTATAATCATATGAACATCGCGTTATTTTTACCCTCATGAAGCATTTTGGTGTAGTAAGATGCAACTGATGGCACACTTTGGTCGCTGAATGAAACATGAAATAATGCAAACATATTGAGAGAGATGCACTCGCTCTATGCGAAAAGCACATGCGCCTCAACTGATTTTAACTATTTCGCGCGTTATACGGTTTTTAACTACAATGTTTTTCTTTGATTGTAATATCAATATCACTCTTTATTTCCTCATTCTATTGCTTATCACACTAAGCAAATATACTTTCACGATGATAAACTATTTTCCTTGTAGAGGTTTTAGCACAATAATTCAGGTTTTGTTTGGAAATTTAGCGAAATAGTAGAATAACTCCCAAAAAATGTTCCCAAATTTTTCGTATTAAACCAAAAAATATATTCTTGAAAAAATGTTCCAACAATAAACTTTTGTATTTTGTTGTAGCTGCAATATGCAATTTAAAATCCTAATCTATAAAATTTTGGTCTCACATTTTTCTGGACATTGTCTAGATTCTGTACGTATTTTTATTTATTTTTTTAGAGATTTTTATGGACTCTGAGTTAGAATAAATAAAATTTACTCCAAGATTCCTTCATTATTTAGTGATTTTCCGCGAAAATGAAAACAAATTTAGCAAATATTTAGGCGTCTACGGATAGATATTAAATGTTACCGATTTATATATACATTTTGGTATTACAACACAAAGGGAATTTTTAAATATTTTTTCTTTATAAGGGAATAAAACCCCCCATAATTTTTGGGCGCAGCATCCAATTTTGTTAACGCGAACAGATTTGAAACCACGATTTTTTTTCTTAACCCATGTACAAAAAATCGTGAATGTGCTTGTAAAAAAATTTTTTTCCGATGGAATTGTAAAGGAAATTTGAAATTTACCATATACACTTTCATACGGGCAAAATGTTCCTCATCGAAATAATGGTTTTGGACCCCAAGTATGTTTGGACGAAATGTGTTTCGGTCCACGCCTTCGAGTACCTCCCACACAAAATTTCGGAACAGTTCAGTTTAGGATCTGCTCTCGAATCACTTTGATTTTTGTTGCAACAACTTGTATTCATTACCCCCATACGACGGTACAAGTTTCATAAGCGGTAAGTCCATACTTCATGAGAAAATAGCCTAAAAGTTGCAAAGAGCCCATATGACACCGTGTGTAGTGGTTGGAGCGCAAGATAACTCTCGAACGGATCTGCCATTCGGTCCAAAATTTGGCCTTCTTAATATCTTGTCCACACATAGTTTAAATCGAAGATAAGCCATATCGGTCCACTCCTTCAGGTACCACCCCCACAAAAGTTGAAAAATGTTCGGACATATTTTGCGCACGATAACTTTGAAGGGAGTGACCGATGTAATCCATACCTTGCAAATCCTAATATATAATAATATAAAACCTCCTATATCACCATATGTGGCGGTCAGAGAGAACGATAACTCTCGAACTGGTCAACCGATTTGGTCCATCATTTGGTCTTTGTCATATTATATCCAAACTTAGTTTCATGGGGCAATACCGGTCCACAACTTCCGGTACTACTCCCCAATATTTAAACAAGTAAAAAAACGTTAAGTTCGGCCGGGCCGAATTTTTTATACCCTCCACCATAAAATAGTCTTAATTAAAATGGAATAATTAGGGTCCTTTCACAATTTTAGGTGTAACAACTTTTCGACAATGGATAGACTCCAACTGCCTCCCACTATTGCTTAAATTACACTGTGAACACAAATGTTGGGGCAGATATAATTCCTTTTGGAGATTAATGCCCTTGGTGTGTGTATATTAAAAACCCCGAAGGACAGATGCGCCGTGAGTCGAACTTCCGCGTTATGGCGTGATGAAGTTATATATAGGTTTGTTGATCACTCACCCTCAGTGCCAAATTATAGCTAATTCGGTCTGCAAATGTGGCGAATAACGTCAAAATACCTCAAATCCGGAGGTACCGTTATATGGGGGCTATACCAAAGAGTGGACCGATATAGCCCATCTTCGAACTTGACCTGCCTATGGAAAAAAGACCCTCGGGTGCAAAATTTCAGCACTCTATCTCAATTATTGCGGACGCTAGCGTGATTACAACAGACGGACAGACGGACAGACAGACGGACAGACGGACATGGCTAGATCGTCTTAGGATTTTATCCTGATCAAGAATATATATACCTTATAGGGTCGCAAATGATTAGTTCGATGTGTTTCAAACGGAATGACAAACTTAATATACGCTCCATACTATGGTGGAGGGTATAAAAATGTCACTAAAATGCTAGGAAGACATCACTTGAATTTGGTCCAAACTTTGGATCTCCTAATATTTTGTAAAAATTTAGTTTAACTTCTAAAATGGCCCATATCGGTCCTCCCTACGGGTACCTCCCCCACAAAAGTTCAACATTTGCGTCTTAGTGCAGTTAATTCCTAATCCACATTTTTGTCGGCAAGTTCAAATGTCCAAAAAGGGCCACAAAATTCAGAAAAGACCTTAAATACATTCGATCTGTCCGTAGGTGAAAGTTTCACTTCACATTGGCTGAGGGTATATACTTTTTTAATTGTTTCATATATTAGCAGAAAAAACTTTACTTTTCACAGCTTAAACAACATCAAAGTGAAACCTGGCCTTCCCTTTCCTTACAATAGGAATTAGAAAGGTCCAAATATATTAACCACATATCTATAAAAGAGGAAAATGTTTGTACGTTTGTTTGTAATTTATGGACTCGAAAACCACTGGACAGATCTTCCTGAAAATTTGAGGCTATATTGCAACATCGCCTGAAAGTAAAATAGGCGATATTAAATTTTGAAATTCCGCGTCTATCCGGATATATAGCCTCAGGATCGGAGGTACCTCCAATAAATATAGATTTTGTATGCAGATATTTGATGAACGGTTACAGATATAGTCTCCAAATTTGGAATGTGTGACGGAATTTGGCCTAGAAATAAATTTGCCAAACTATATTGAAATATGTTCAGATTTGGATATATGTAGCTCCCATATATATTTTCGGCCGATTTCATGTCTTCTATGCCCCAAACACGATATGTATGTCCAATTTCAATGAAATTTGGAATGTGTGACGGAATTCGGTCTAGAAATACATTTGCCAAATTATATTGAAATCGGTTCAGATTTGGATATCGGCCGATTTTATGTATTCGATGCACCAAACACGATATTTATGTCAAAATTCAATGCAATTTGAAATGCGTGACGGAATTTTTAGATATGGGGGCTATATTAAAACATGGACCTAGAGACCCCATGTTCAGTACCAGAAATTCTTTTGACATAAGAAAGATTTATGCCAAGTTTTGTCAGCCTACGTCAAGTGGTTCGGCAGTTATAAAGTTTTTACCCAAAATTTGGGTAAATACTCGAAATCGGGGTACCCTTATACGGGGGCTACAGGAAAACGTGGACCTATGTTGACAAGTTTTTGCAAGGGTATTTTCTACATATTGAGAACTCACTATGCCAAATTTCAGCCACTATGATTGTATAATGAGGCAAATATACAAAAAATACCTTAAATCGGGAGGTACGGTTATATGGGGGCTATATCAAAACATGGACCCAGAGACCCCATTTTCAATGCTAGATATTCTCTTGACATAAGTAAGATTTGAGCCAAATTTTGTCAGCCTACGTCAAGTGGTTCGGCAGTTAAGGAGCTTTTACCCAAAATTTTAGTAAATACTCGAAATCGGGGTACCCTTATATGGGGGCTATTAGAAAACGTGGACCTATATTGACAAATTTTTGCAAGGACATTTGCTGCTCCTTGAGGACTCACTGTGCCAAATTACAGCCAATTTGGTTGTAAAATGTGGCTAATAGATGAAAAATACCTTAAATCGGGAGGTACGGCTATATGGGGGCTATATCAAAACATGGACCCAGAGATCCCATGTTCAGTACCAGAAGTTCTGTTGACATAAGAAAGATGTAAGCCAAATTTTGTCAGCCTACGTCAAGTGGTTCGGCAGTTAATGAGTTTTTACCCAACACTTGGGTAAATACTCGGGTATTTACCCAAGTATTTACCCACTAGTCTAAAGTATTGTAAAACTATCCATTTCAAACGAATTTACAACCAAAACCCAGGAATAGGGTGTAAAATGTTGTATTTGCCATTCAATATAGTAAATACCCAAATAAATACCCACAAATGGGTATTTACCCGGTATTTACCCACCGTGTGGGTATTTACCGGGTAAATACCCGGTAAAAACCATCTCTAGGAATTTTGTCGAGAAATAAGAAATCGGTTGAGATTTCGATGTAGCTCCCATAAAACGCTATATATGTCCGATTTCAATGAAATTTGGAAAGTGTGACGGAATTTGGCCTACAAATAAATGTGCCAAAATCTATCGAAATCGGTTCAAATTTGGATATAGCTCCCATATATATGTTCGGCCGATTTCAAGTATTTGATGCACCGAAAACGCTATATATGTCCGATTTCAATGAAATTTGGAATGTGTGACGGAAATTGGCCTACAAATAAATGTGCCAAAATATATCGAAATCGGTTTAGATTTGGATGTAGGTTCCATATGTATTTTCGGCCGATTTCGATTATTTGATGCACAAAAAACACTATATGTGTCCGATTTCAATGAAATTTGAAATGTTTGAAGGAATTTGCCTACAAGTAAATGAGCTGCGGGATAACGAAGCCCACCGGGTTCAGCTAGTATTATATAAAACAAGTTACACCTTACCACCTCTTCTTGCAATTATAACTTTGTACTTAATCTATTTCCGTTCCACGCCCATATAAGGGAGCAATCGACGTGTACTAACTTGTATTACCACTTTATGATCTTTTGCGGTAACTGGAGACAACATCAACAACAATAAACTCTGAAACTGTGAAACAATGGCAACTATTACGAGGACAAAAGTCACATAAACATAGCAAAGAAAACCAACCGCTAAATGGTGGCATTGTTAATAACCACAAGTTGAAGCACACAGCTAACGGGACAACAGCCATACAAGAACAAAGGATACATAGATTTCCCTACATTAGAGACTAAATGCCGACAGACAATGGGTCTTTAGTTTACATGGCATATTTCCATTTGACATTATTTACAACTTTACACATTAAAAACGGAAAACAAACCTCATTTCAATATGGGTTATGTTTTTATTCTCTCCCTCTTACGGCTACAGAGGTGGTATACACAAGTTGTGGTATGTTTGGACGAAATCCGTTTTAGACAATTTTGAGTCGATTTATGTCTGTGCGTCTGTCGTACGATAACTCCCGATTGGATCAACCCATTTTCTACCAAATTTTTCGCCGTCACATATGTTTTTGCGAAAAAATATTTTTTTCATCATATAAATTGAAAACGGAAAAAAGTGTCTTACTAGTATAAACACCACGAAAAGCCACATCACCGATGAACAAAATGAGATAGTGATCTAAGAAATCGTCTTTATTTACAACAAACAGACCCGGGTCCGCGTTGCTGGGCCGTCGTATTGAATTTTAATGACAACT
This sequence comes from Musca autumnalis, assembly GCF_047663935.1. Taxonomy (NCBI): domain Eukaryota; kingdom Metazoa; phylum Arthropoda; class Insecta; order Diptera; family Muscidae; genus Musca; species Musca autumnalis. Next base: position 233,586,010 of record NW_027411644.1, on the reverse strand, counting down.
TTTTTATGGACCCTATGTTTTACAATTCAAAAATAGGTATTTTCTACCTCATTTCTTCGGGTAAATTGTCAAACAGTGTTATTCATTGGGCCAGTCTAATGTACACCACCATTCAACACACATCCTGCTCACATTATTCTTAATTACTGTTATCTTGACAAGCAAAGAAAAAAACGCCAAACCCCACCCCACGACATCGATTTCTCTAGTCATTCTGATACATTTCAATGGATATGAATGTTAATAAACAATAGAAAGAAAATTAATATTACAAATCGCACATCCTCCCTCCTTCTTAGTCCTTGAAAAAATTTGCATTTATGTTTACAGTTTTCTAACTGGTAACTTGGCTTCCCCAAGTCTCCACCAACTGCAGTATGGCGATGACTTACTTCTAATCGAACAATAGAAGAGGAAGATGGGGAAAAAGTTAAGAAGACCTAAATAGAATAAGTTTGACATAAAGAACATTTGTTTGATGTTGAGGGATGAAGAAGAGCGTAGAAGGAGTATAGAAATAACACAAAAGACAAGGCGACGAAAGACTTAACAGCAACAACACGAAATAGGATGTGAATGGTTTTCATTAGAAAGTATTTTTCCGTTTTTAATTCGATTAAAAATCATTTTAACTTATAATATCTGGATGTACATCCCACTTCTCTCCACACCAAGTTTAGCCATGCCAAAGCAATCCAATCTAAACTGAGTGACATAAACAAGCATTTCCCTCAAGAGTTTTGGTGTGCCATGATGATGGTCTGCTTCAAGTGGTGCAAAATAAGTTTCCTGTCAAGGCTAGATTTTCAATATGGCAGTAAATACTGATGTTGATGCTGCTGCTGCTTTTGTTGTTATTATTTTCCTGTAAACTGACTGTCATATCAGTACTTTACACTTTTTTCTTCTTTATAATTACTCTGCTGGCTGTCATAGTTTGTTGGGTTTGTTATTTCTCTTGTTTTGTTTGTGTATTCTGTTAGATTTCATGATTGTGTCGGTCGGTTAATTTTTGGGTTGTTTATTGTTTTTTTTACTTTATTGTTTTCAACCGTTTTCATTTCATTTCTCCTTCATCGGCTATGTTTAAATAGTTGGAAGACAGCTATGGATTTTCATTAACATTTGTTTTAATAAAATTTTCAACAACTTTTCAAAAGAAAGCTTGAATGATACTTAGTACCCATGAAAAAGAGGATTTTTTTATTTTCTTTTAGAAATGCAGAGTTTATTCAACCAGGAGCAAGTAAAAATGGAATCACAAAGTGAGAAAACGACGATACCGAAGACCAATGCGACAGGAAATTTATTCTACATTCACTTCAAATCATATCACTGCAGCAGCCAGTGGTTACAAAGCCTTAAGGGGTTACCCCTACTTAACCGAACTTTGACAGCTCACAATTTCTTTTTAAACAGATTTTTCTTTAAAATTATTTTTTGCTTAAAGACAAGATTATTAGATTCTTTAAGCGCCCACAAAAACACATGAAGATCGGTCCATTTCTTTTTGAGTCTACGTTGGCACCACAACAGACATTTACCACAAAAATATGAAATATTTTTCAACAACAAAAATTCCAAAAGTAGTTTAAAATGTGCTCTTTCCTTCAATGACCTTTTCGTCCTTTATTTTAAGAGCCGCTATAAAAGTACCACAAGATGACGTTTTTCAGCTTCGAAACGTTCTGCAAAAATGTCGCTGTGAAAATTTTAGGTACGGCTCTCATTGACAACTAATCGATTTTGTCGATTGAAATTTGGAGGGAATCACGTCATAATTATAAATTGTGATATGTTGTCAATCATCCCAAACAGTTTTATACAGTGCATCAACCTAAATAAATAATTGGCGTACGAAATAAAAACGTCCTTTTAAACGGACGCTATGCACTAATGGGTTAACATAAGGCCACACATTTTGTACCTTTGTGGAATTGCACCCGAAAGCGTGGAATGGACAATTTTATCAAAATATTCTAGATTTTGACGATAAATCTAGAATATTTTGATAAAAAAAAATATGTGGGCTTATGTTAAGTACCACAAACTCTTGGATTGGATCCAGTTTAAGACCCGATCACTAGCCAGCACATAGATAGACCAGTAGGTCTATTCATAGAAATTGTTCTGATCTTTACATTGAAGTCTAATATGTTTCCTCATAGAAGATCTAAGGTCACAAGATCTTCCATAGTAGTCCAATAGGCCTTCTCATAGAAGATAAGATGAGAAGTCCAGTAGGACTTCTAGCAGAAGACTTGTAGGACTTCTATGAAACATGTAAAAAAGTATCAGTCGGCTTTGCCGACAGAGATATACCCTCAGTAGGGTGGGGCGATTTGAACACCACCACGGGCGCCTGGATTTTCTGATTATTGGGATTGTACTGAGCAAAAAAGTCCACTAGACCATATGTCTACGGTGAAAATCGAGCCCCCGGATTTTAACTTGAAGTTTTTTTCAAGGTTTTTTGGATATTTTGGCATATATGTAACAGCCAAACCGCTAAGATTTTCTATCCAACACAAAGACTAAAATTGTAGCCAAGACAATAATTAAGAACTCTCTAGTACATAACAAAAGCATTGGAACGCTCCTTCAGGCAACTATGGCCCCGAGAATGTGCACATTTTTCGGAAAATATCGATAAATTACACTGTGCTACAAAATTTGACTCAAAGTCAGAGGGTGGAAACTTCCTTTTGGAAATGAAAGCCATTGGTGAGTGTACTAAGAAGGCAAAAGGAAATTTTCAGCATAGATCAAGTTTCTGAGATATGGTTTGGCCAAAATATCCTTGAACAAATTTTCAAGTCAAAATTCGGGGGCTCGATTTTCACCGTAGATATATGGTCTAGTGGATTTTTTTGCTCAGTACAATCCCAAGAATCAGAAACTCCAGGCGCCCACTATCACTTTTTTCCTTCCATACAAATCGCCCCGGCCTAACCCTCAGCCTATGTGAATTGAAACTTTAATATACGGAGAGATCGAATGTATTTAGGGTATTTTCAGAATTTTGTGGCGCTTTTTGGACATTTGAACTTGCCGACAAAAATGTGGATTAGGATTATAGTTTAAAAGTGTTGCGGATGAGGTGCTTAAAGGAAGTGGACGACATAGTCCATTGGGGAAGTGGATCTTATTTTTGATATATATTGGGCTCATTAGTCATTTCAGTGGATCATTCTATAACTTTTGAACCAGTATGCCAGGAGGCATGGACTTGTCCACGGAAAACATAATATGGCAGTAAACAGGACCACAACGAACAGCATCGGTATACATTTCCAAAGGATCTTAGAACAGACTCTAAACTGCACTTAGAAAGAAACGTTGAACTTTTGTGGGGGAAGTGCCCTAAGGAGAAGATCAATAGAATAAATCAATAGAAATTAAACTAAATTTGGACAAAATATTAGGAGATCCAAAGTTCGGACCAAATTGGTTACCTTGTTATAGAGTTATCGTGCATACCATTTTAGTGACATTTTTTAAATATTGGGGGAAGTACCAGAAGATGTTGCCCATCTTAGAACTGAAACTAAGTTTGGACAAAATATGACAAAGGCCAAATTTTGGATTGAATCGGTTAATCAGTTTTAGAGTTTTCGTGCTATCCAGCGACTACATATGGTGCCATATGGATTTTTTATACCTTTCGGGGTGTTTTCTCAGGAAAAAACATTTACCGTCGTAATTGAGACAGCGAATTAAAGATTCTTCAACCGAAATTCAAGAGATTCGAAAGCAGGTCTTAAAGTGACCATATCCAAAATTTTATGTGGGAGGTACCCGAAGTAGTGGACAAATATAGTCCATATTCAAACCTGATCTATATCTGGTAGATATATTAGGATGTATAAAGTATGGAATTTTTCCGAATATTTTTAAACATTTGTGGAGAAGATACCTGAAGGAGTGGACAGATAAAGATTATCTTCGAGCTTAAACTCAGTGTGGACAAAATATTACGAAGCCCAAATTTTGGACCGAATCCAACCACTACACACGGTGTCATAGGGTTTTTTTGCACCTTTCAGGCTATTTGCTCAGGAAGTATGGACTTGCTCCAGATGACACTTGTACCGTCGCATAGGTTGCGGTGAATATACGTTGTTACAACAAAAATCAAAGCGATTAGAGAGCAGGTCCTAAATCGAACTTTTCCGAAATTTCGTGTGGGAGGTACCCGAAGGAGTGTACCGATTGAGTCCATATTGCAACCTCATCTAAGTCTGGTAGAAATTTTACGATATGCAAAGTATGGACCAAATCGCTTGCTCCCTTCAAGAGTTATCGTGCGCACAAATTTCGAACATTTTCGAACTTTTGTGGGTGAGTTACCAGAAGGAGAGGACCTATATAACCCATCTTTGAACTTAAACTAAGTTTGGAGAAAATATTACGAAAGCCAAATTTTGGACCGAATCGGTGGATCCGTTCAAGAGTTATCGTGCCCTCCAGCCAGACAGACGGACATGACTAAATCAACTTCAAATTGTCTGAAACGGATTTCGTCCAAATATACTTGGGGTCCAAAACCATTATTTCATTGACGCACATTTTACACTATGAAAGTGTATATACCCTCGTTAGCATAAATGCTGAGGGTATGAAAAGAAATAAGTCAAACACCACCCCACTACATCTGGACACTACCTTGCCACGAAATGTTTTGAGTTTAAATTGAATTACAAAGTATATTTTAAATGCTTTATATTTCTAAGTAAGATCTTTAAGGACTACTTTATTGCCCACATAAGGTCATTTCTATATAGGAAGATATATAACAAAGTCTATTAAAGGATACAGTCAAAAGGAACCACTTTAATAATACCTCAAATTTGGTATTACGAGGGCGGTTCGGAAACTTCTTAGCCTATCAATGAAAGAGAATAGTTAGTTTTTCAAAAATATTTTTATTTTTCAATATAATTTCCTGAAACTTCAATACACTTAGTCCAACGCTTTTCTAGCAATTCTATCCCTTGATTAAAATAGTTTTCCTCAAGGTCTTCAAAATAGTGGTTTACAACTGTAATTGCATCTTCATTTGAGGTAAAACGCTTGCCAGCAAGGAATTTTTTTTAGATTTGGGAACAAGTAAAAGTCACTGGGAGCTAAATCAGGAGAATAAGGTGGGTGGTCAAGCAACTCGTACTTTAATTCGTTGATTTTAGCCATTGTTAAAACACTCTTGTGCGCTGGTGCGTTGTCTTGATGAAAAATTATTTTTTTGTGTTGTAAGCCAAGACGTTATTCTCGAATTTGTACATTTAATTGATCCAAATGGTTGCAATAGTACTCTGAATTTATTGTTTTACCCTTTTGCAGATAGTCAATCAATAAAATACCTTTGAAGTCCCAAAAAACGGTTGCCATAACCTTACCAGCCGATTGAATTGTTGTTGTCTTCTTTGGGGCACTTCCTCCAGCTTCAGTCCATTGTTTGGATTGTGCTTTTGTCTGTGGAGTATAGTGGTGGATCCATGTCTCATCAACAGTTATGAAACGACGCTTAAAATCCATTTTATTTCGCTTAAAACGATCCAAACAAGCTTGAGAAATGTTCATTCTTATGCGTTTTTGATAGACTGTTAACAAATGCGGCATCCATCTTGCAGAAAGCTTTTTCATCTGTAGTTCTTCATGCAAAATTAAATGGACTCGATCATTTGAGATGCCCATGATATTAGCAATTTCACGCACTTTTATTCGTCGATCATTTAATACCATATCGAGCCCTTCCCGCGAAAAAGGTGTAAGCGACAAAAAGCTAATTTTACAGGAGACGGTTTTTATTGAATAACTTTTGATATAACCAAAATTGTTTATTTAAATTTGGTATAGTTCTGTTATTAAATCCTATTTACTGAGAAAATAAAAAAATTGTGGAATATCTTCAATATAACGGTAGTTTGTGTCGCTTACATCTTTTTCGCTGTCACGCAATCAGGCTTTTACTTTGAGAAGTGGCGGTTACATCAAAAAAATATTTGAAACAAATCATTTTTAGAGTAATTCTTATCTACAATTTAAAAACAAAGCACACTAATTTTATAGCAAGTATTTATTTGAAGAATTATAAGATTAAAACGTATTTCTTGTAATATAGTTGAATAACGACATGGTATGTAAATGTGCAATTTGATGTAAGCGACAATTCGCTGTCATAAACAAATGTACACAAAAAGCAAAAATGGCGCTTACATCAAAATTGTTTTTGCTCTAATTTCGTAACGGTACATGGCTGAGTTCTAAAAATTTGGGAGATGGTGTGTTGGAATATTCTTCATAGATTTCCGTAAAAAAACGAAAATCGAAAAAATGTCGCTTACATCTTTTTCGCGGGAAGGGCTCGATATCATGCACTTTGGCTACAATTTCTGTTGTTGTTGCTGTTTTTGGACGTTCACTACGTGGTTCATCTTCAATGCTTGTACGACCACGTTTAAATTCAGCAACCCAATTTTTTACTGTTGCATATGAAGGAGCACTTTCACCTAACACATTCACCATATCATTATGAATTTCTTGTCCCGATAAACCTTTTTTATGTAAATATTTAATGACAGCACGCATTTCGAATTTTTCCATTGTAAAAAAATTGCGGATGCGTCTTTTTTGAACACCTGTTTCTATATGAAGGAGTTGCCAGATCGAGTCAAAATTTAACATGTGTTCATAACAGTGATGGAAGTTTCCAAAACACTTAACTTTTTTCTGTTTATACCGCGCTTTTTGTGCTAGGCTAAGAAGTTTCCGAACTGCCCTCGTATTAACCATTCGACAGGAGGGAGTTTGGTATTATTCAATTGAAATCGATTCTGTAATACTATACATCAGGGACGTACGCAGGGTGGGGCCCTGGGGGCCCGGGCCCCCGAAATGGTTTGGTCGACTACAATTTTTTGAGCTACTTTAACAAATTATTACGTTTTTTCTCTAAAATAATTTCTATTTTGGGAATTTTGAAAAGAAAACATAGATTGTTCTGAAGGTTATGTACTAAAAATGTACTTTATGAACAAGTTGTCTAAGAAATATTTAAAAATTTTTTTGTTTAAATACTCTTTTTAAGGAAAAACTTCCAGTAAAATCTGGATTACTTCTATATCTCATGTAATTTCATAATCAAATAATAAAGGCTCGAGGAATTCTGTAATGAATATAAAGGTCTTGATGCTTTAAACTCATTCTGTATTCAAAAAATTACGAGTTTAGTATTGTGCGGATTGGAAGTGCATGAAAAGATATGTTTACTGGACAAAACATTCGATATATCAAGTGTTTTCCGTAGAGTATATCTCTAAAACCAATTCGAATATTGTTTTACTACCTTTTTTTATACCCTCCACCATAGGATGGGGGTATATTAAGTTTGTCACTACGTTTGTAACTACTCGAAATAATCATTGTAGACCCCAAAAAGTATATATATTCTTGATCAGCGTGCAATTCTACATCGATATAGCCATGTCCGTCCGTCTGTCCGTCTGTGGAAATCACTCTAGCGTCCGAACGGATTGACGTAGGTTGATGAAATTTTGGGAAAATATGTTATTTTTACGTAGGACTTTTGGTATTGAAAGCGGGCTATGTAGGTCCACGCTTTCGTATAGCCCCCATACAAAATGACGCGTGACGCGTCGTTGTTTTAAGGAATTTTTAAGATATTTGGCCCATTTTACCACCGAATTGGTTGTAATTTGGTACTTTGTGTCTCCAGAGGCCAAAAAATATTCCTACCAAAGTTGGGTTATATAGGTCCACGTTTTGGTATAGCCCCCATATAAGGTCCCATATAAAGTACGCGTCATTTTAATATATTTTGAATGTATTAGACCCATTTGACGACAGAATTGGTTGTAATTTGGTATTTTGTGTCTTCAGAGGCCAGAAAACATTCCTACCAAAGTTGGGTTATATAGGTCCACGTTTTGGTATAGCCCCCACATAATGCCCCTTATAAAGTACGCGTCATTTGAATATATTTTGAATGTATTAGACCCATTTGACCGAAGAATCGGTTGTCACTTTGTATTTTGTGTTTCCAGAGGCTAAGAAACATTTCTACCATAAAATGTTTATATAGGTCCACGTGTTGATATAGCCCCCATAATACAATATCTCCCGATTTTTGATATTTTGAACGTTTTAGCCTCATTATCACACCGAGATGGCTGAAATTTGATATTTAGTCTTCTTTGGGCGTATAAAACTTTCCCCCAGAAATTTTTAGGTATAGGTCCACGCCATCATATAGCCCCCATAGAACTGTACCTTCCGCATTTCGGTATTTTGAAGGTTGTGGCCACATTAATCCACCGAAATGGCTGAAATTTGTGGTGGAGGGTATAAAAAGTTCGGCACGACCGAACTTAACGCTTTTCTTACTTGTTATTATTTATTTAATGAAGAAACATTTATTGTTGTGCGTCATAAAGTGCTAATATCTGCTATAAGTTGCATACCCACCAGAATTTTTTTCCTATCATTAACAAAGTTGTAGCTGAAAACAACCGTAAACGAAATTAATGCTCAAACATTAGTTAAATGGTATTAAAATCTGCTGTAATTTCGGCCTTTAGGCTAACGATAAAAATGTACCTCATCGAAATAATGGCCTTTGACTTCTCATATGTTCTCATGTTGGCGTCGATTTAGCCCCGTTCGTTCGTCTGTCTGGCTCGAGCGCATGAGAACTCTCAAACGGAACAACCGAACTTTAAGTCATATCGGTCCACTCCATTTTTCCCCCAAGACTACAAAATGTCGAAGGTCCAAATCGATTTCTTCGAGACATAGATTAGGTTCGGATATGGGTTATATCGGTACACTCCTTCAGGTACCTCCCACATACCGAAACTTTGAACATCCTAAAATTACTTCCGGGCGTACATATGTATACAACATCTTTGGATACCTCCCTAACAAAATGTCAACATAAGTACAATATAAGGGCTGTTCGAGAATCCATTGGACATTTTGACCAATGCTACTGCTTGCTGTTTTGTTTACAGCGATATTCTATTTTTCGTGGGTAAGTCCATGCTTCCTGACATAACGGTTTAAAAGCTCTAAATCTTACCACGACCAACTTAAATGACGGCTTGACACCATAACTATCAAAAGGAATGACTTCCAAAATTAGGTCCACTTCCAAAATGGACCATTATTTGAGGTATCTTCTACACAAAAGTGCAAAACTTTTGCGCTCTTATTAAAGTCAAATTTATGAGCTCAACATAAGCATTTATTCGCAACGCCCACTATCGTGAAGTTATATACCCAAATGTTTCGATATTTTTATCGGAAAGTTTATACGCCCAAACAGGTCATGAAATTCTGCAACTCCCTGACTACACAATTTTTAAGACAAAGATTTTGGTTATAAAACCGTATTCGATCTGTCTATAGATTAAAGTCTCAACTCACACAGGCTGAGGTTATATCTATGTTGGCAAACCCGACTGATACTTTTTAACTTGTTTTCGAGAAAACAAAAGTTATGAATTTTCATAAGTTTGCCTCCGCTGCACTATGGGCCCAATGACAGGTTTTTGAGGCAACAAGTCACTGGAAGCTGCTGGACCTTTCAAATTTAGCCCCGATGCTTGTAATGATAATAAAAATACATCTGCAAAATTTGGAACGAATCGGTTCAGATATAGGTATAGCTTTCATATACGAGTATATGTTTCAACCGATTTTATCCGATTTTATATTTAATGCGCACTAACGTCACAATTAGCATCCGATCGCTTTAACATTTGATATGGTAAATCCTGTTCAATTTAGAATCACGTCCGGAAATTTTGGTTCTGATCGGTTCAGGTATATATCTAGATATACATATATAGACATTTATTCAAGTCTGACATGATGTACGAAATATAAATCCTCTGAAATGGCTGGACCGAATTTGATAAAACTTTGATTGTAGATTATTTAGGTCGTAGAATTGGTCGTAAGGTAGTTTTTATACCGAAAAATGGAGTGAGCGGGGGACCTCCACCACAAGGGGTTTTAGCCAAATGCGAAATCTCAGAGATTATTAGACGTATTGGTTTACAATACAATAGTAATTGTGACCTTCATCATTAATTGATGATTTGGAAGTAGAATACCGCGTTCGCGTCCGATTTTTGAATACTTTATAATTACAGGTTAAGATTTTTAAATTTAGTCGATGTTTGTAGTCCCAGTTACTAAATTAAGAGATCTTGAACATAAAAAATTTCAATGCTTTGTATAACTCGATTAAGATAACTATCGATTATTATGATAGCGGTTTTTAATTGTCGAGCGAAACAAATTTGATCTTCGTTTGATAGATTTTTATAAAATTTTACAATGTAAGATGCAATATCTTTGACAGCCCGGTATGTGGTCATAAAGCGTTGCCAGGTTGAAATGGTTTTGTTTCTAAGTGGCTCAAAGTGTTAAGAATCTAATCCCGTTACTATTTTATCCAAATATATGATTTCCAAACTAGACTTTTTGCCTCAGTAACCTGCCATTGGGCCTAAGTTTTAAATGTCACCGAGTTCATAAACATCTAATCGTACAATTAAGATAGAAATAAGGCGGAACAACAACCATTGGGATATCAGTTGATGGAGTTTTTCGACTTAACCTATTTTGTCAGGACTTAGCTAAAATTTTGTCGAGACCTGATGTGGATTTCGTAGTCTCAAACAGTTCTGCGAGTAAAATTCGGAGTCTATGAGTCGTTGTTGGTATCGCCCGACTCCTGATAAAAATGTTTTTTTTTTTTTTTTAATTTTGCCTTTTTAGGGCGAAGATAATTTTTTAATGATTTTTGTTAATTTTCTCGTTTAGAGTTATAAACAGGCTGAGCCCGGCTGGGATTTGAACCCACGTCCTTGAAAAACATATCAAAAAATGTTGTCATGGCGTGTTAGCGTTCAAAGCCAAAACTCATAACTTCAAAGTCAGCGCAAAAAGCGTTTGTCGTGAAGAAAATACATTTCTGTGGCCAAGTATCCGCGTTAATGTACAAAAAACACATTTGCATTTGAAAAACTATAAGTTCTAGGACAGAGAAGCCATTACATAGTCGATACGTCCGAAGATTTGCTTTACCACCAATGAAACCAGGTAACGTAATTTGGTGACTATGTGGGTTCGAGTCCTTGGCTTTCCTTTTTCACTTGCAAATAATTTCAGATCATCAAGCTTAACTCTAAACGAGAAAATTAACAAATGTTTTTTGTTTTTTTTTTTCTAAATGCCTGTTCCAGAACCTGCAAGAATATACACATTTTTAGTAGTAAAATTCTTGCAGTACTGGAACGGACCATAAATGTAATTTTCTGCATTTTTTAGTTGTCTTGCATGGACTCTATCACTTCTCGTAAAATAGTAAAGTTTTGATGTTTTTGTGACATAAAAGAAGATGATTATCTTACAATAGTTCGGTACAAGTCCAATCTGCACTCGCGGATTCGAGTTATTCTTTTTTTGGAGTTATTTATTTCAATTAATTATTGGTATATAAATAATATTAATAGGGTTTTTAGATAGATCTTCATATCAGAATCAGTGCTCGCGGTAAAAATGTGTTCAATTGATAACTTAATAAGGCAAAAATAAGACAAAACTTTTTTTAATGGGACTGAAGTTAATGTGTGATATATGGACATGTACTTTAAAGAAGAAGATATACTGAAAATCTTTGAAATAGAATCGTAAATGCCAAATAAGATCTACTGTGGTTAAAAATTCTGGGATACATTAAAACGTAAACCTACATGGGTAATATTCATTTGAAAGAATTTTTAGTTATGCGTCAATTCTGTTGGAGAATTTGGTTAAAAACATCAAAATACCAGGCGGAGTTTTTGTATGGGGACTATACTGAACGTGTTCTGATATGGTTAATTTCAATTCTAACATCCAAAGACTAATTTATTATACTCTGTTCCAAATTTCAAAGTTATATATAAAATATTGTAAACTCTCTTTATTGAAATTATATACTTTGTGTCAATATTTCATATAAAATCAACTAAAACCACTTTAAAATAGCTTTATGCAACGCTACACAACATTTTTAACTTTCATAATTTTTGTAAAACTAAAATAAAAATTCTTTTGATTATTTAGAGCTTTTTTCACAACTATAGGGGAATTACCCCGCCCTACCGAAATTCAACAGTTATGTACCCTATTTTCATGGGGGCCATCCCTGTATATTCCGTGACAATTTCAGGAAAATAAGTTCAGTAGTTTTTGCATAAAAATCTATGTTGGGTTATGGCGAACATTTCAAAAAAATAATTATCCAAATCGGTCCAGCCGTTCTCAACTGATGCCATTACCAACGAACGACATTTTATTTTTATTTATATATATTATACTTTATATTTTGTATTTTATATTCATATACTACATTTTCACTCAAAATCACAATAGCAGCAATAAAATAGAAAATGAGAAGGTGAATGATCGCCAATATAAGAGCCAGTATACATAGCTAATAATCAACAACAACATATTGCTACAAAACCAAACGCTCTTAGTTTTCACAATTCTATTTTGTTGCCTTATTAAAAGAACGCGAACAGATTCTAAAATATACGGTAAGAAATACATACACACTAATGATTATATTCTAGATTTTCATAAACACGTACATACGAGTATATACGCAGCATGAACACAATAGCACACGTTCAAACCCTTGAAAACAAACTTTTCATAAAGTAAAACAATTTAGAAAAAAAAACGTATTTAACACCGCCGGCGATACGCTTCATACAGCCAAAATGAAACAATTTTTCCAAGAATCTATCTTCGTACGTGTGCATGCCTTTTCTCTTGACTAAGCGTGTTTTGATATCCTTGTTTTTACTTTTTTGGTAAAATTTTGTGGACACAGCTTTGCAGTTTTTTTTTACTTTTCCTAGATTTTAGCATCTATTCCATGTAAACACACATACAGATACCAGATTCCACTTCTATTGCCAACTATGTAACACTGCAGTGATAATGCCCTGAAGTGATGAACGCTTTTTTGTGTATTTTCTCACGACCAAAATTCCTCATTCCCTGTAAACACATTCCGTCCGACATTAATAGAGAAAACCACAGCTGTTATTGTTGGTTAAGCTTACATTCTGCAAACATTTCGATTCCTATTTATTTACTTTTAGTTTTGGTAGCATCCCTCCTCTTCATATCTATTTCAGTATAATAGCGGATTTTATCTATTTCGTATACAGTGACTCCAAGCGGCAGTGACCAGTCCAAAATGGCCAAAAGGAACAAAGAATTTTATTAGCGTTTAGGGTTTAAATTTTATTCTCAAAAACGAAACAGAGCAAAGAAGAAAAAACAAGTAAAAAAGTATCAGTCGGCTTTGCCGACAGAGATATACCCTCAGCCTGAATATATTGAAACTTTTTTTCCAAAAAACGTATTTAGGGGGTTTTAAAAAATTTGGGCGTTTGAACCGACAAAAATGTTGATTATGATTAAAGATCAAACGTTTTGCGGAGGAGATACAAAAAGGAATGGATCGACATTGACCATTATGGAAGTGGATCTCCAGCCACTACATATGGTGCCATAGGGGGTTTTACACCCTTCGGGCTGTTTGCTCAAGAAGTATAGACTTGCCCCTGAAACAACTTTTACCATCGCAATTGAGGCAGCGAATGCAAGTTGCTTCAACAAAAATCAAAGTGATTCGAAAGCAGGTCTTAAAGTGAACATGTATCCGAAATTTTGTGTGAGAGGTACCGGATGGAGTGGACAAATATAGTCCATATTTGAACCAGATCTATATCTGGTAGATATATTAAGATGTGTAAAGTATGGTCCAATTCGGCCACTCTCTTCAAGAGTTATCGTACGCACAATTTTTCCGAACATTTTTGAACTTTTGTGGGGGAGGTACCTGAAGGAGTGGACCGATATGGCTTATCTTCGAAATTAAACTATGTTTGGACAAAATATTACTAAGGCCAAACTTTGGACCGAATCGGCAGACCTGTTCGAGAGTTATTTTGCCCTTCAACCTCCTCACACGGTGTCACACGGGTTTTTTGCAACTTTCAGGCTATTTTCTCAGGAAGTATGGACTTGCCCCTGATGAAACTTATACCGTCGTATGGAGGGCAGTGAATACAATTAGCTAAAGCAAAAATCAAAGCGATTCGAGAGATGGTCCTAAACTGAACTTTTCCAAATTTTTGTGTGGGAGGTACCCGACGGAGTGGACCAACCTGATCTAAGTCTGGTACACGCTCCACGATGGGCAAAGTATGGACCAAATCGGTTACTCCCTTCAAGAGTTATCGTGAGCACAAATTTTCCGAACATTTCCGAACTTTTGTGGGGGAGGTACCGGAAGGAGTAGACCGATATAGCTCATCTTCGAACTTAAACTAAGTTTGGGCAAAATATTACGAAAGCCAAAATTTGAACCGAGTCGGTTCATCCATTCGAGAGTTATCGTGCGCTCCAGCCAGACAGACAGACAGACGGACGGACATTGCTCAATCGACTCCAAAGTGTCTGAAACACATTTCGTCCAAACATACTTGGGGTCTAAAACCATTATTTCGATGAGGCACATTTTGCCCGTATGAAAGTGTATATATATGTATATGTTTTTTTATTGTAGAGATAATACTTTGTGCCACTGTTCTTCCATACTTCCATTTTTATTATAAAACATTTTGTATCTAATTCCTTATTTTCGTTTATCGTTGTTGACCAACCTCCAGCTAAAAGAAGGATGTGGTCTTTTGTGTTTTAGATAGGCGTATAATAAAGACACTGATGGTGGTAATTTTAATGCGGTACTTTACCTTAATTGCCAAATATCCTGATGATTGTCTTAAATGTTTCGTGTTGATATCCCACAACGTAATAACCACCCAACCACCAACCGTTTGAGGAAAGATTTTATTGCACCTGTTTTGTGTTCGTAAATTAAGTATAAGCATAAAAAATGTATTAATTTTATAATTTAGTTTGTACTAGAAGCTATACATAATCAATTTAAAGCTGTTAATTACTGACACCAAACAATTTCTTATGCTCTTCGCTTTTTCTTCTAAAGTGGACACTGATCTTCAAAACTTGAGTTGGGCTAGTAACCCACCACTTCAAAAAACAATGTACTATGAAAAACAAACAAAGAAAAACAAACCCCTCTAAAGTTGACTACCCCCGCAATCTTTTTAAGGACCATGATCTACGAATCCGCACCTGCAATGTCAGGACTCTTTACGGAATAGGTGCAGTTTGACCACTGGCAGATGAACTTGGTAAGTACAAAGCTGATATTATCGCCTTAGAGGAAATACGATGGAAACTATTACGCACTGTATTGTAGCTGTCATGAAACGAAACATGAGCTAAGTGTTGGATTTATGGTAAATCGGAGGATTAAAAACCTGCTATAGATTCAATTCGGTTGAAGAGACAATTGCCGCAATCCGTGAAAAAAGCAAATTTATTTAACATCAGTCTCACATGTTTCAAGCCCCGATCGAAGAGAAATTTGATCAGATCTAGGATATATTTTACGAGAGCCTAGAGACATTAAGATGGTTCTAGGAGATGGCTCCAACACCTCGACATACACAAGGCCACGTGGGTGTCACAGATGAGAAAACCAGATTGATCATGTTGTGATAGACCGAAGACATTCTTTCAGTGTGTTAGTTGTCCGATCGATTCGAGAAGCGAACATCGATTTGGACCATTTCCAAGGTACGCACTTGTCTTAATGTTACGGCAAAAATGTCATCTAACAAAGGACGGAAGCTGAAAGTCAAGAAACTGCAAATACAAGAGATAGCACAGACCAACTCCGCTCAACTGACCCATATACTGGAAGACGGCCCTTCCTGTCCAATAATGTGGAACCGCAGTGGCAAAGAGTACATACACAATTCTCTTAACTGATACGAGATCAGAAGTTAAATCAGGCAAGAACATATCCGAGTCTTTAAATGCCAAATGGGGTTTAAGACAAGGTGACAGTCCAGCACCTGGCTCCAACAGTTTCTTTTAGAAAGGGTCTATAGAAGCACCCTTTCTTTCAGAAAGGGTCTATAGAAGCACCTTTTCTTTTAGAAAGGGTCTATAGAAGCACCCTTTCTTTCAGAAAGGGTCTATAGAAGCACCCTTTCTTTCAGAAAGGGTTTATAGAAGCACTCTTTCTTTCAGAAAGTGTCTATAGAAGTACTTTTTCTTTCAGAAAGTGTCTATAGAAGCACCCTTTATTTCAGAAAGGGTCTATAGAAGCACTCCTTCTTTCTTTCAGAAAGGGTCTATAGAAGTACCCCTTCTTTCCTTTCAGAAAGGGTCTATAGAAGCACCCTTTCTTTCCTTTCAGAAAGGGTCTATAGAAGCGCCCTTTCTTTCCTTTCAGAAAGGGTCTATAGAAGCACCCTTTCCTTCAGAAAGGGTCTATAGAAGCACCCTTTCCTTCAGAAAGGGTCTATAGAAGCACCCTTTCCTTCAGAAAGGGTCTATAGAAGCACCCTTTCCTTCAGAAAGGGTCTATAGAAGCACCCTTTCCTTCAGAAAGGGGCTATAGAAGCACCCTTTCTTTCAGAGAGGGTCTATAGAAGCACCCTTTCTTTCAGAAAGGGTCTATAGAAGCACCCTTTGTTTCAGCAAGGGTCTATAGAAGCACCCTTTCTTTCAGAAAGGGTCTGTAGAAGCACCCTTTCCTTCAGAAAGGGCCTATAGAAGCACCCTTTCTTTCAGAAAGGGTCTATAGAAGCACCCTTTCTTTCAAAAAGGGTCCATAGAAGCACCCTTTCTGAAAGAAGCACCCTTTCCTTCAGAAAGGATATATAGAAGCACCCTTTCCTACAGAAAGGATATATAGAAGCACCCTTTCTTTCAGAAAGCGTCTACAGAAGCACCCTTTCTTTCAGAAAGCGTCTACAGAAGCATCCTTCTTTTAGAAAGGGTCTAGAGAAGCACCCTTTCTTTCAGAAAGGGTCTGTAGAAGCACCCTTTTTTTCAGAAAGGGTATGGAGAAGCAAGTGTTGTTCCAGATATGGTCTATAGAAGCACCCTTTCTTTTAGAAAGGGTCTATAGAAGCACCCTTACTTTCAGAAAGGGTCTTTAGAGGCACACTTACTTTAAGAAAGGGTCTATAGAAGCACCCTTACTTTCAGAAAGGGTCTAAGGAAACGCCCTTTCTTTCAGAAAGGCTCTATAGAAACATCTTTACTTTCAGAAAGGGTCTATAGAAGCACCCTTACTTTCAGAAAGGGTCTATAGAGACATCCTTACTTTCAGAAAGGGACTATAGAAGCACCCTTGCTTTCAGAAACGGTCTATAGAAACACCCTTGCTTTCAGAAACGGTCTATAGAAACACCCTTACTCTCAGAAAGAGTCTTTAGAAGCACCCTTACTTTCAGAAAGGGTCTTTAGAAGCACCCTCACTTTCAGAAATGGTCTTTAGAAGCACCCTCACTTTCAGAAAGGGTCTATAGAAGCACCCTTACTTTCAGAAAGGGTCTCTAGAGGCACCCTTACTTTCAGAAAGGCTCTTTAGAGGCACACTTACTTTAAGAAAGGGTCTATGGAAACACCCTTACTTTCAGAAAGGGTCTATAGAAACATCCTTACTTTCAGAAAGGGTCTATGGAAACACCCTTTCTTTCAGAAATGGTCTATAGAAGCACACTTACTTTCAGAAAGGGTATTTAGAAGCACCCTTACTTTCAGAAAGGGTATTTAGAAGCACCCTTACTTTCAGAAAGGGTCTTTAGAAGCACCCTCACTTTCATAAAAGGAATATAGAAGCACCCTTACTTTCAGAAAGGGTCTATAGAAGCACCCTTACTTTCAGAAAGGGTCTATGGAAACACCCTTATTTTCAGAAAGGGTCTATAGAAACATCCTTACTTTCAGAAAGGGTCTATAGAAGCACCCTTACTTTCGGAAAGGGTCTATAGAAGCACCCTTACTTTCGGAAAGGGTCTATAGAAGCACCCTTTCTTTCAGCAAGGGTCTATAGAAGCACCCTTTCTTTCAGCAAGGGTCTATAGAAGCACCCTTCCTTTCAGAAAGGGTCTATAGAAGCACCCTTTCATTCAGAAAGGGTCTATAGAAGCACCCTTTCTTTCAGCAAGGGTCTATAGAAGCACCCTTTCTTTCAGCAAGGGTCTATAGAAGCACCCTTTCATTCAGCAAGGGTCTATAGAAGCGCCCTTTCTTTCAGCAAGGGTCTATAGAAGCACCCTTTCTTTCAGCAAGGGTCTATAGAAGCACCCTTTCTTTCAGCACGGGTCTATAGAAGCACCCTTTCTTTCAGCAAGGGTCTATAGAAGCACCCTTTCTTTCAGCAAGGGTCTATAGAAGCACCCTTTCTTTCAGCAAGGGTCTATAGAAGCACCCTTTCTTTCAGCAAGGGTCTATAGAAGCACCCTTTCTTTCAGCAAAGGTCTATAAAAGCACCATTTCTTCTAGAAAGGGTCTATAGAAGCAACTTTTCTATCAGAAAGGGTCTATAGAAGCAAGTTTTCTTTCAGAAAGGGTCTATAGAAGCAAGGGTCTAGAAAGGGTCTAGAGAAGCACCCTTTCTTCTAGAAAGGGTCTATAGAAGCACCCTTTCTTTCAGAAGGGGGCTATAGAAGCACCCTTTCTTTTAGAAATGGTCTCCTATATTGAAACATTTATGGTTAGCCGTATGGTGGTTCCACCGAAACGATTTTTTTGCCTTTTTTGTAATCCTATTGCCGCCAAAACCATCGAAATGTATACAGATATAGAGAAACATCATATCTACACAGTTAATAACGTTCAAATATTAAACAACTAAAAAACAACAAAACAATAAGCCTGATCAACAATATGTCGTCACAATCGCCAACTGCAAATAAGAACAACAACAGCAGCATTACAATGTTTGTAAATCCTTCCATCAACAACAGCATTGTCAGCATCATCAACAATCTGCAATTTTTGGAAGGTGTGCTGATAATGGGAAAATAAATACAAAAAACAACAGCAAAGGTGAATTATGTGCCGAAAAAAAGTAACAACGAATCTATCTGTCAATGATGTAGAGTGGCAGGGGTTGTTGATTTGGGGATAATAGCCGTTTATAGGTATCTGTAAAAATGGGCGTGTATTTTATGTATGTTTTTTTTTTTGGTATGTTGTTATGATGTTGAGAAGAAAAGGATGAGGTCTTTTACGATCTTTGACAAAATTTGTTTTTTATTTATTTTTTGGGTCGTTATTGCAGGAATATGGTTTAGACTGTCTTTTTTATGTTAAATTTTGCTGCAAAAAATATGAAAAGTATTTTTTGTGATTCACTTCATCTGTTATTGCATTGTTCGAAAATCTGTTCGGAAAAAATGTATCATCCTGTTGTGTTAATTGCCTAATAATGTATTGAATTTGCAACAATTTTAGTTTTTTACAGACAGACAGTCACTTCGTAATGGACTGACTATAAAGTGTCTTGAAACATATTTTGCAGCTTCATTCAGTTTTCTGCTTCTACAACAGTAAAGTATATTTTCATATGTATGTGTTCACCCACCCACCACCTACAGCATGACAACAAACAACAACAAAGGTTATTTTTACGTCAATTCTGTGAACGGGGTTGCCATGACAGAAGAATTTTATAAGAAATTCGTGTATCCGTGTAATAAAAACAAACATCAACGACATATCTAATGGACAGAAGCCTAATTTTAAAAAGAAAGAAGTAAGAACTGCTTTAAGTTCGCCTCGGACATTTTATACCCTCCACCACGAACTGTATTAAAGAAAATAGGAACAATTCAGTAATTCAAATTTGTTCGAAATACAAACTACATTTGCTTAAAAATACATATTGATTCATTTTTGTAATTTTTGTTTTCAATCAAACATAAATTGTGTACAATAACTGGAGTTTGGTAGTAATTCGAACGAATTTGTATTCGAATCGCCTTATGAAATGGCCGTCAGTTTCCTTGGAGGGGCAGAATATCTTAACTGATGGTTCACCGAATTAGCCAGGGGGACACGGGCCTTCCCCGAAGTGTTAATTTTTAGACAGTTTCTGTATATTTGACTCACAAAACATCACATTTTGGACCAAACGCCCACGCCCCTCAAAAGTGCCGAGATGAATTTTCTGACTACGTCCCTGTGATGGTTATCAGTTTATCTTTTTTTGCGTGGAAGTTTTCTACCCATTGAGATTCCAAAATACCAAATTTCGTCCACTTCACAAGAAAAAGCTCACATGTAGCGTCATCGTTGTTCTTTCCAAAACATTGACCAATATTAACAATTTTCCGAATTAAGCTTTTGTTTCGATGTTTTGTACCTGTTATTTTTTGTACACCTAGTGAGGACTATATACCAAATTTTATTCATTTCGGTTGAATGTGGCCACAAAAAATCGAGAGTAATGTTCTATGAGGACTGTGTCAAAACGTAAACCTGTACCGAGAAATTTATGGAGGAAAGTTTTGCAACTCCAACGAAGCCTAAATACCAAATTCCAGTCATTTTTGGTGTGATATTGTTCCCACAACCTTCAAAATACCAAACATTGGAAGATACCGTTTTATGGGGGTTATATGAAAACGTGGACTTATACGAACAATTCTCTTCTGGAATATTTTATACCTCCATCACAGACTAAATACAAAATATCAGCCATTTCGGTTTGATAATGACGCTAAAAACTTCAAAATACCGAATATCGGTATGTATCCTTCTATGGGGGCTATATGAAAACCCAGACCTAAACTGATAATTCTCTTCGAAATATAAGTACCAAATTTCAAACATTTCGGTTTAATAATGACGCTGAACCCTTAAAAATACCGAAAACCGGAAGGGACTTGGACGTGAAGAAGTCGTGGACCTATACCGACATATTGCTGGTGGAATCTTGTACACGCTCAATGAGGACTACACCCAATTTAAGCCATTTTACAGTGTTTTATTTAACTTGCTTTGGTGTCCGTTTACTTCAAATCTTGTAACTCATTTTCCACACAGTTGCAGTTGACCAATCGAACTGAAACTTTATTTAGGACCATGCAAAAACCATGGATGTTAGGACTCGTATGTCAGATATATATTCACTGGACAATAGCCGTAGACTATCCCCGAATTTTCACATACAATATCAGGAACCTACGACTTATCCTGATGTCGTTATTTTAGTTTATAGTACTAAAATACGTAATTTTACAAAGTCCGATCTGGGTTATCAATATTTTCCCTACATATATTCACCATAGATATTCCAAAAACAGTTTGGATTGAGCACACATAATCTTCTGAAAGAGTTTATTATGAAAAAACATCAATAAATATATTTTGTGACCGCGGATAATGAAAATGTGATAAAAAAACGGTAGAATATGGTCCTAAATCATATATAACAAGAAAAAAAGTATCAGTCGGCTTTGCCGACAGAGATATACTCTCAGCCTGTGTGGATTGAAATACTTTTTTTCCAAAAAAAAAAAAAAAAAAAAATTGTGTATTTAGGGGGTTTTCAAAATTTTGGCCGTATGCACCGACATAAGTATGGATAGGATTAAAGCACAAAAATTTGCGGGGATATCGATAGATAGGGTTTTTTTATCACAATAGCCTGCGAAAAACATAATATAGATATATCCGGTTCGAGCCCTCCATACATATGGGCTGTTTTCTCAAGAAGTATGGACTTGCCCCTGAAACAACTTTTACTGCCGTGAGTGAGGCAGCGAATGTAAGTTGCTTAAACAAAAATCAAAGTTATTCGAGAGCAGGTCTTAAAGTGAATTTATCCAAAATTTTGTGTAGGAGGTACCCGAAGGTGTGGACAAATATAGTCCATATTCGAACCTAATCTATATCTGGTAGATATATTAGGATGTGTAAAGTATGGACCAATCCCATCAAGAGTTATCGTATGCACAATGACTCCCATCACTATGTGGGAAGGGTATTATAAGTTGGTTTTGGTCAAAAAGTTTGTAACGCATCGAAATAATGGTCGTAGACCCATACTTATATATACCAAAATGAATGTCTCGACGAGCTGAGTCGATCTGGCTATGTGTGTCCGTCCGTTCGTCTGTCCGTCTGTCCATCTAAACCTTGTAATCACTCTACAGGTCGCAATTTTGATCGGATCGTAACCACATTTTGGGTGTTGATGAGGATCCCGGAGGGGAAGAAGCCTATTGATTATGGTGATGGTCGGATAATATTCAGAGGTCGGAATGGGCAAAAAACTTATTTGCGGCAAAAGTCAGCATTTTATTTCAAAGCGAATATCTCCGCATCTATAATGTGTATATCAAAAGCAAAACCTGCTAATGAAAGTAGAAAATATCACATTTACAACGATGTATAGTAGGTTGTCGTAGGTGATCAAACAAAGAAGAAATCGCAATAGTCGTTAATACAACCCATCTTTTTATTTTTGCGATTTGAGTTATAATGACGAATATTACAGCTTTGGTTGGGGATCTTCCAAAAGCAAAGCCTGACTATGAAAGAAGAATATCCCGCCTTTACAATGATTCAAAGCGGGTTGGCGTAGGTGGCCAAATAACGGAAGATATAGAAATAGTCGGTAATACATCCCATTTCAAATTTTTTTTCAAAATCGCGCTCCAGGTCGCAATTTCGATCGGATTGTCACGAAATTTTGGGAGTTAATGAGGGTCCCACAGAGGAAGAAGCCTGTTGATTTTGATGATGGTCGGATAATATTCAGGGGTCGAAATGGGCAAAAACTTATTTCTTTAAGAGGTATATCAAAAGCAAAACCTGGCAAGGAAAGTAGAAAATATCACCTTTACAACAATGTACAGTAGGCTGTCGTAGGTGGTCAAACAACAGAGATATCGCAATAGTCGGTAATGCAACCCATTTTCCGATTTTTTTGTAATCACGCTACAGGTCGCAATTTTGATCCGATGGTCACGAATTTTTTGGGAGTTGATGCGAGTCCCACAGAGGAAGAAGCCTATTAAGTTTGGTGCTGGTCGGATAATATTCAGGAGTCGGAATAAGCAAAAAACTTATGTGAAGAAAAGTCAACGTTTTTTCTCATGCGAATATCTCCGCTTCTGGTAGGAGTATTCCAAAAAGAAAGCCCGCCAATGGTAGAAGAAAAGATCTCCTTTATATAGATGCAAAGTATGTTGGCGTAAGTGGGCAAACAACCGAGATATCGCAATAGTCTGTAATATATCCATTTTTTTTTTTTTTTCATTTTTTGTAATCACGCTACCGGTTGGAATTTTGATCGGATAGTCACGAGATTTTGGGGGTAGATGCGGGCCCCACAGAGAAAGAAGCCTATTGATTGTGGTGATATTCGGATAATATTTAGGGGTCGGAATGGGGAAAAACTCATGTGGAGACAAATTCAAAGTTTTATTCTTTGTGAATATATCGGCTTCTAGTAGGGGTATTCCAACGGCAAAGCCTGCCAATAGAAAAAGAAAATATTACCTTTAAATTGGTGTAAAGTAGGTTGGCGAAGGTGGCCAAACAAGGGAGATACCACAATGCATCCAATTCTTCCATTTTTTGCAATCACTCTACAGGTCGCAATTTGGTCGGATGGTCACGAAATTTTGGTTGCTTATGGGGGTCCCGAGAGAAAGAGGCATATTATGTTTGATGGTATTCGGTTTATATTCTCTAAAGGAAATGCTTACCAGTGAAAAGCTTATGCACAGTAGTGGTGTAGGGTAGCACATGGTCGGCCCCGTCCCATCTATAGCCTTTGCTCACTTGTTTTTTCATAAAAACATACTCCGCATTGTTGTCAGTAATATGCAAGGATTCCAAGGAATCTGATGTCGAATATTTTAAAACCTGTGGAAATGGGCGGAACTTGTCACACCTATTCAGGTAACTTCTCGACGTAAACTCTCAAAACGCCGATACACGTGTCTTCTTTTTTTCGGTCCTCTTTCATAATCTGTGCGGGGTTTCTTGTAATTTAAAAAAAAGTTCAATTTTTTGTACTGTGTTATTTTCTTGTTTTTAGTGCATTTATAAATAAAACACTGTAACTTATGTTTTTTGAAATTTTGCCTGTTAGGGCGAAGATCATTTTTTTTTTTTTTTAATGATTTTATTAATTTTCTCGTTTAGAGTTAAGCTTAATGATCTGAAATTATTTGCAAGTGAAAAAGGAAAGCCATGGACTCGAACCCACATAGTCACCAAATTACGTTACCTGGTTTCATTGGTGGTAAAGCAAATCTTCGGACGTGTCGACTATGTAATGGCTTCTCTGTCCTAGAACTTATCGTTTTTCAAATGCAAATGTGTTTTTATACATTAACGGATATTTGGCCGTTGAAATGTATTTTCTTCACAACAACCGCTTTTTGCGATGCCTTTGAAGTTATGAGTTTTGGCTTTGAACGCTAACACGCCGTGATAACATTTTTTTGATATGTTTTCAAGGACGTGGGTTCAAATCCCAGCCGGGCTCAGCCTATTTTTTATTTTTTGAAATTTTGCCTGTTAGGGCGAAGATCATTTTTTTTTTTTTTTTTAATGATTTTATTAATTTTCTCGTTTATGTTTTTTAATTATTTATTTTTTTTTAATTCATGGTAGTATTATTGTGATGCTGTTATTCTGAACATACTTATTGTTGCTTATAGCTTTTTTTTCCTTTCTTTTTTCTCTTTTGTGGTTATGGCTGGGGAACCAATTATAATTATTTTATATACGTTTGTATTAAAATTATTTAACCTTTTTACTTAGTGGTGGTGTAATGGTATGCACACCCGACTTGCACACATAAGGTCGTGGGTTCGATTCCCCGGCCAGGCAACATCAAAACACTTTTCAACGGTGGCAAAATACCCCTCAGTAATGTTAGCGACATTGCCTGAGTATTTCAGCCATGTAAAACTTCTCTACAAAAATAATTGTTTTTTTTCTGGGACATCCTAATGTTAAAACTTGAATATTTTTCACGTACTGCGAACTAAAAATAAAATTTAAAAAGTACTGATAAATGAATTGTAACCCTATATGGAGGCGGTGGTCAGAAGCGGACCTATATCACTTTTTACTAGGTGGTGTTCTGAACTCTGTGTTGATTATTAAAACCTATTCGTTTTGGATATTTGATTAATATCTGCCGAAATAAATCGAGATATAAATCATATTTGGAGTATACCAAATCTTGGACGGGGACGTTTACTAGCTATAAGAACTCCTGGTACCGTATTACAGCAAATTCGGTTGAACAATTTTTTGGTTACAGTAAAATACTTAAATTTATGATAATTTGTTACATGGGAATCACGCGAAAACAATATTTTTGTTAAAGTGTTTTAAGATCACTAGGATCCATTAATAAAAATTTCAGTTCAATATATTAAAAAGAAATATTTTTGTCACACCTTCCCATGTAAGTGCCACCACTGTTCACTGGGTCCTCGAAGTTTCCATACTTATTTGTTTTTCACGAAATCGCCCTACAGACCACATTTATTGTCTAAGCTTTTTTTTTTAAAAACCACCCTAAGGGACATATCTTGATTGACTCTGAATTGTCTGAAACGGATTTGTACTTAAAATACGCGGTGTAAAACTATTTTTAATACCTCATATTCAACCAAAACAATGACCTTCCTACATTGAACGGTTTAAAAGATGGTAACGTACAATCATCATTAGCGTAATTTAGATTTTTCTTATTAAAACATTTGTCTTTTAAGTATTTGGCAACTCTACACAAAACAATGTATTTTGACTTTCTATACCTTGTTTTCAAAAGTTTTTAGTTCATTATGCCTTTATTACAGGCGACGACTATTTAAGAGCAAATTTTTCCTAATTTTTTATATCACATATGATTTTAGTATTGAGAAAAAAAAACAACAGCAGTATTTATTTTTCGCTCAATTCTACACCAAATTGTTTTCAGAGAAAGTATGAACATCTCCCTTAATATGTCACTCTCTTAAAAATAATGGCATTTCTACTCTTCAAAAAAGTGGTCACCGAAAAGGACATGATGAGTAAGACAAAATGTTACATTCCTCTAGCGCTTACTCTCTCTCTCTCTCTCTCTCCTTCTCTCCCATAAAACAGGGGATGCTTATCGATGCTGGTGTTACGGGTACTTTGAGTTTTATTAGAAGTTTTGTTATTGTTCATCACCATCTTCTTCTTTCTTTATCATCTGTTTTTTTTCTTCTTGCTTATGCTTCACCAATTAAGCACAGCCCAAAAGCACATGTTATTCAGGTTATCCTTGTATTTTTCTTGTTCGGTATACAGTCAATGTATATTTTTTGTCATTACATATGATTTTTTTTGTTATAGAAGTTCCAATTATTACAATTTTGTGAGGGAGGATAACATGTTTTTTTCTGCAATTTTTTTGAGTTTTGCAGTACCAAGTTTTTGTAGAAATTTCCTCCCAAATAATGGATTTTTTATTAAATGATAAAAACTTGTTTGATGAACATCCTACATGTACCACAACCCGAGTATATTTAGGCTGAATGATATGGGAGGAATCTCCTTATTGTACCCTTCTTAGCCTTAAGGCTAAAGACGTTACATACCCTTTCATACGACAAATCCATTTCAGATAATTTGGAGTCGATCTAGTTATATCCGTCGGTCTGTTTGCCAGGCTGGCAGGGACTAACCGATTTGGTCTAAAATTTGTAAAACAAAAAATTTCCTCCAAACTTGCATCAAGTTCGAAGAAGGACTACATACATCGGTCCAATTCATGCATATATGCAGTTAAGTGCTGTTCGAAAAATTTTAAGTTTTTGCCGATGGTACTCCTTGTTGTCTTGATTACAACGATACAATTTTTTCCACGGAAAATGTTATACTTACTGAAGAAAAAACACCAGGGCAGCTATCGCATTAAAATCCTTATTAGGCCTATATTCTTCTAAGCTTAAATTAAGTTAGAAGATGGATTATATTGGTCCACTACTATAAGGTCTGTTCGCGAATACTTTGGAACATTAACCGTGTTCACCAGTTATTTCAGTTGGTCCTGTCAGGACCTGCGTCACAAGCAGCTGCAAACAAGTTCAAAACGATACGAGACATATTCTTAAACTGCACTTTTGTAAAAAAAGTTTAAGTTTTATGTAGGGGGTACCCAAAGGCGTATATCGGGTTAGGACCGTATTGGAACTTGATCTATGTTTGGAAGAAACATAAAGATGTGCAAAGTTTGGACCAAATTTTAACTCTTGTGAGAGAGGTACCAAATATGCATTTTTGGAATCAAAATGTCCAAAATGCTTATGAAACAAGTAGAAAAGTATCAGTCGGCTTTGCCGGCAGAGATATACCCTCAGCCTGTGTGGATTGAAACACTTTTCCCAAAAAACTTACATATGTATTTAGGGTGGGGTTTTCAAAATTTTGGCCTTATGAACCGACAAAAATATGGATTGGATTAAAGCTCAAAAATTTGCGGGGGGATATCTATAGATAGGGCTTTTGTACCATACTTGCCTTAGAAAAACATAATATCGCTGTAAACAGGGCCATTAGAAAAACCTCCAGTAAAAATTTTCAAAGGATCCTCGAACAGACCATAAACCACACAAATATGTTGAACATTTGAACATAAATTAAGTTTGGACCAAATCGGTTGCTACGTTTATGAGATATCGCGCATACCTTTTTAGCGAATATTTTCGAACTTTTGTGGGGGAGCTTAATCCCATTGTTTGTTGTTTTAATATTTTAAAACAACTAATTTATTAGTGGAGAAAAATTGGCATTGTTCGCCATGGGGTACAGCCTTACCCCTTTTACTTTAGTTTATTTCGCTCTCTGCTGGATTTGATCATGCGAACTTCTGATTTGTAGCTGAACACACTACACACTCGGGCACCCGTACGGACATTAAGGATCGTTTAAACGCTAACATGTGCACCACCATCTGTTTTTTATTTTGTCAATTAAAATCTCCCGTGCCGACGGTGAGCGTTGAACACACAAACATAGGATTTGTAGTTGGACACACACTCTCTGTGCCACCGTACTCATAACTTAGCAAGGAGTAATATAAGTAGTTATTGTTGTTTACATTACTTTGTAATGGGTTACATAATGACTAACGGATCCGAATTTTTACTGGGCCACGTTTATTGTCTATGGAGGGTCCTCCTAGAAATCTTTAAAAAATCCGCGATTATTCTCAATTAAGGTTACTCTTAAAATCTTTAAAAGATCCACAATTATTGTCAATGGAGGGTCCTCCTAAAAATCTTAAAAAATTCCACGATCATTCTCACTGGAGGGTGCTCCTAAAAATCTTTAAATAATCCAGGATTGTTGTCGATTAATGGGTCCTCCTAAAAATATTAAAAAAAACAGCAGGGTCTTCCTAAAAATTTATTAAAAAATTCACGTTTATTGTCAATCGAGGGTCCTCCTAAAAATCTTTTAAAAAATTAACGTTTATTGTCAATCGAAGGTCCTCCTAAAGATCTTTTAAAAAAAATACGTTTATTGTCAATCGAGGGTCCTCCTAAAATTCTTTAAAAAAAACCGCGATTTTTGTCAATGAATCATCTTCCTAAAATTTTTTTAAAAAATCTTCGTTTATTCTCACAAGAGGGCAATCCTAAAAATTCACTTAAAGGCCCTTTAAAAATCCACAATTATTGCCAATAGAGTGTCCTCTTAAAGATCTTTAAAAAAATCCATGATTACGTTTAAAATCTCCACGATTATTCGCTATGAAATGTTCTACTAAAAATCTGTCGATGGAGGGTCCTCCTAAAATCTTTAAAAAATCCAGGAGGGTCCTCCTAAAAATGTTTAACAAATTCACGTTTATTGTCAATGGAGAATTTTTCCAAAATTTGTCTAAAAATCCACGATTATTGTCCTTCTAAAATTTTAAAAAAAAAAAATCAGAATTATTGCCTCCTAAAAATCTGTAAAAATCCAGGATTATTTTCACTGAAAGGCCCTTTAAAAACCTTAACATTATTGTCAATGTAAAAACCACGACTATTCTCACTGGAAGGTCCTCCTAAAAATCTTTAAAAAATCCAAGATTATTGTCGATATAGGCTCCTCCTAAAAATCTTTAAAAAATCCAGGAGGGTCCTACTAAAAATCTTTTAAATAATTAACGTGTTTTGTCATTGGAGGATCCTTTCGAAATTTGTTTTACAACCAACAATTATTGTCCTCCAAAAGATATTGCCTTCCAAAATTTTTTAAAAAATCCAGGATTATTATCACTTGAACGTCCTTAAAAAATAAACAATTTTTGTCAATGGAAGGTTCTCCTAAAAAGTTTAAAAATCGACAATTATTATCGATTGTTGTCCTCCTAATAATCTTTAAAAAGTCCATAATTACTGTCAATGGAGGGTCCTCCTAAAATCTTTAAAAACTCCTCGACTATTCTCATTGGAAGGTCCTGCCAAAAATGTTTTAAAAAAATCCAGTATCGTTGTCGAAGGAGGATCCTAAAATCTTTAAAAAAATAAAGGAGGGTCCTACTAAAAATCTTGTAACAAATTCACGTTTATTGTCATTGGAGGATCCTTCCAAAATTTGTTTTAAAATCCACAATTATTGTCTCCTAAAAATCCTTAAAAAATCCAGGATTATTGTCACTGGAAGGCCCTTTAAAAACATTAAAAAATCGACTATTATTGTCAATGGAGGATTCTCCTAAAAATCTTTAAAAAATCGGGAATTTTTGCAAATGAAGAGAAAACTTTAAAATCTTTAAAAAATCCATGATTATTGTCAATGGACGGTCCTCCTAAAATCTTTACAATCTCCATGATTATTCTCACTGAAGGGTCATCCTAAAAATCTTTAAAAAAAAAACAGGACGGTCCTCAAAAATCTTTTAAAAAATTCACGTTTATTGTCATTGGATAATTCTTCCAAAATTTGTTTAAAAATCCACGATTATAGTCTCCTACTAATCTTTAGAAATCCACAATAATTGCCAATGGAGGGACCTCTTAAAAAAACTTAAAAAAATTATCATTGTCAATGGTTGGTTCTCCTAAAATTCTCCTTCCAAAATTTTTTTAGAAAATTCATGTTTATTGTCCTCCTAAAAATCTTTAAAAAATCCACAACTATTACCTCCAACAAATCTTAAAAAAAAAAAAACGGAAAAGCCTTTTAAAAACTATTATTGTCCTCCTAATAATCTTTAAAAATCCAAATTTTTGCCAATGGAGGGTCCTCCTAAAACTTTTTAATAAATCCACAATTTTTGCCAATGGAGGGTCCTCTTAAAAATCTTTAAAACAATCCAGGAATATTGTCAATGACCGTCCTCCCAAAAATCTTTAAAATATACAGAAGGGTACCCCTAAAAATCTTTTAAAAAATTCACGTTTATTGTCAATGGATGATCCCTCCATTTTTTTTTAATTCACGATTATTGTCGTCTTAAGAATCTTTAAAAAATCTTTATTGCAATGGGTCCTTTTAAAAATCTTTATAAACATCCAGGAGGGTCCTCAGAAAAATATTTTTATAAATTCACGTTTATTGTCATTGTTTAAAAATTCACGATTATTGTCTTCCTAATAATTTTTAAAAAATCCAGGATTATTGTCACTGGAAGGCCCTTTAAGAACTTTAAAACATCGACAATTATTGTCAATGGAGGGTTCTCCTAAAAATCTTTAAAAAATCCATGATTATTATCAATGGAGGGTCCTACTAAAATCGTTAAAAACTCCACGATTATTTAAAAAAATCCACAATTATTGCCAATGGAGGGTCCTCTTTAAAATCTTTAAAACAATGCAGGAATATTGTCAATGGACCGTCCTCCTAAAAATCTTGAAAATCTCCAGAAGGGTATTCCTAAAAATCTTTTAAATTATTCACGTTTATTGTCAATGGATGATCGTTCCATTTTTTTTTTAAATTCACGATTATTGTCGTCTTTAGAATATTTAAGAAATCTACATTATTGCCAATGGATGGTCCTCTTAAAAATCCTTAAAAACATCCGAAGGGTCCTCAGAAAAATATTTTTATAAGTTCACGTTTATTGTCATTGTTGAAAAATCCACGACTATTGACTTCCTAATAGTTTTTAAAAAAAATCCAGGATTATTGTCGCTGGATGGCCCTTTAAAAACTTTAAAACATCGACAATTATTGCCAATGGAGGGTCCTCCTAAAAATCTTTAAAAAATCCATGATCATTGTCAATGGATGGTCTTACTAAAATCGTTAAAAACTCCACGATTATTCTCACGGATCATCCTAAAAATCTTCTAAAAATATTCAGGATTATTGTCCATTGAGGGTCATCCAAAATATCTTTAAAAAATCCAGAAGGGTCCTCCTAAAACCTTTAAAAACTCCACAATTATTCTCACTGGAGGGTCGTGCTAAAAAGCTTTAAAAAAAGATACAGGATTATTATCGATGGAGGGTCCTCCTAAAAATCTTTTAACAAATTCAAGTTTATTGGATGATTCTTCCAAAATTTGTTTTAAAATCCATGATTATTGTCCTCCTAATAATCCTCAACAAATCCACAATTATTGCCTTAAAAAAATAAAAAAAAATGAAAGAATCGACAATTATTATAAATGGAGGGTTCACCAAAAAATCTTTTAAAAAATCAACAATTATTGTCATTGTAGGGTCCTCCTGAAAGTCTTTAAAAATCCACAATATTGTTAATGTAAAAAATCAACGTTTATTGTCAATGGAGGGCCCTCCTAAAATCTTTAGAAAATATACCATTATTGTTCTGGGGTCCTTCTAAAACTCCTCCAGGAACATCGTTCGGGTACCTCTCAAACAAAACTTTAAAAATTTGTCGCTAAAATGCTGCGCACTATAACTTTCGAAGGGGGTCCATAATTACTTCTCTTCTAAGAACCCGTATCTACACATGATTTCATGACTATTCCATAAAACTACGACCTGTAGCGTGATTACAAGGTTTAGATGGACAGACGAAAGGACACGTACCGACAGCCAAATCGACTTAGCTTCTCAAGACTATAATTTTGATATATAAAGGCCGTCTACGACAATTATTTCGATCGTTTGAAACTTTAGAGCCAAAACCAAGTTATTGCGTTGTACTGATGGTGACGATATCCGATATATACTTTGGGAGAAAATGCTATTGTTTTTTTTAAGAAATTTATAATTGCTTTTTTAATAACAAAAACTATTTGTTTTAAGTTGCACAAATATATTTATGTATTTCAGTTTTAAAAGTTGAAAAAACCTAAACGAAATAAACTCAATTTTGTTTGAAGCAATGTAAAATGCATCATCTTTCCCTCTAGAACAAAAAAAATTGTATAGAATATTTTAACATGATTCATTACTTACCTTAAAAGTTGATAAAGACCCACATAATTTTTTCGAAGTAGTTTGAAATCAAGTTGCATTTGGTTTTTGGAACACTTTTTTATATATTTATTAATTTTGAAATTTTATTTACTATTTTTTCTATTCGCTTATTAATTTTTTTTCACTATTTTGTTTCTGTATTAAAATGATGATCAATTATTTTATTTGGCTAGTTTGATTAAAAATAACTATTTTGTAAAAAAAACTTATTTCACTTCTTTTTTTCTTATTTTTTCGAATAACAGCAGTCACTTTAATTCACTTCAGAAGGTTATTGTATTTTAATTAAGAATGATTTTATTTCCTTTTTCGTTTTATTGTTTATGTCAATTTATTTAAAACACTGTAAAAGAGAAAAGAGATAATAAATTGATTAGATTTATTTATTGACACAGAAACTAAATCTGGAACACAGTAGGCTATTGATCCGATTTCTCGCTTCTCAGAATTGTATAAATTAGTAATCGCTTTTTTGTTTGTTTTAGTTGCACTAATTGAAATAATGCGTTGCTGATTGCTGATGTTGCTATTGTTGTTGGAATTAATTCCATTATAATATTTTGAACATGTTTGTTCTTGTCTTTTCTGTTGTTGTTATTATTACATTTATCATACTTTTTATTATATTTATCATATTTTTATTATGACCTGATGTTAACACTTTGAATGTAAATTTGCAACTAAATTGAAATTTATTCTATGACAGCGGCAAACGTCAACAACTAAAACGATGACAAGTTTTTCACCAGCTTTTAACTAAAGGAAATTTTTCTGACAAAGTGCTTTAGACATTTAACTAGATGGATGGATGGATGGATGGATGGATGGATAAGTGACAGACATCCAAGTAAGCATCGAATCCCATACACTTCATGGTGAGCTTGGTGACACAAAAAATGGAACGAACGAAAGAACGCAAAAGCCATTCACACTCACCCATACGTTCAAAGCAAGGAAATCACATTTACTTATTAAAGTTCTCAATCAAAATCACAAAGAGTGCCCTGGTGTGAATGAAGTTAGTTACCCCAACTGAATGTTCGTTCCCCCTTAAGTCAATAACAGTGTCACAAACAGACAAATAAAGTGCCGTTTAAAATTCAAATGTCTTTTTTCTTCTTCGCTGCAACAACTCATAACAAAAACAAGGCTCATGCTGAGCCTCATGTGTATTGGCTGATGGACTTTCATTGGCTGGTGTGTTGTGTCTGTGTGTCGTAGTTATGATGCAAATCTGGTTTATCACCTTATCGAATAATAGAGCGAATAATGCTGGGAACAACAACACGAAAAACAACAATGAATCTTAAAGAACCTCGTAAAAAAGCACATAGCAGCTCAATAATTGTCGGTGTAAACATCAAAACTGGCACCAATTTACACTGATATTCTCCATGTATGTTCTGAAGAATGATGTTAATTTTATTTTCCCACCCTCATAACGAGAAATACACAGTGTCTAAGAAGTATTAAACAAGTAAAAGATTTTGTCGAGTAAAGTTCGGCTCAGCCAAAGATTTTAGGACCCTCCATCGACAACGATACTGGATTTTTTTTAAAACATTTTTAGGAGGACCCTTCATTGACAGCAATCATGGATTTTTTAAAGACTTTTATGGGAATCCTCCATTGGCAATAATTGTGGAATTTTTAAAGATTATTAGGAGGACAATAATCGATAATAATTGGAATTTTGGAAGGATCCTCCAATGACAATAAACGTGAATTTGTTAAAAGATTTGTAGTAGGACCCTCCTGGATTGTTTAAAGATTTTTAGGAGGACCCTCTATCTACAATAATCTTGGATTTTTTTAAAAGTTTTTTAGGAGGACCTTCCAGTGAGAATAGTCATGGAGTTTTTAAATACTTTAGGAGGACCTTCCATTGACAGTAATCATGGATTTTTTAAAGATTTTTAAGAGGACCCTCCATTGGCAATAATTGTGGATTTTTTCAAGGTTATTAGGAAGACAATAATCGACAATAATTGTCGATTTTTAAAGGTTTTTAGCAGAACCCACCATTGACAATAAGGTTTTTAAGGTTTTTAAAAGGGCCTTCCAGTGACAATAATCCTGAATTTTTTAAGGATTTTTAGGAGGCAATAATTGTGATTTTTTTAGATTTTTAGGAGAACAATAACCATGGATTTTTAAACAGATTTTGAAAAAATCTCCTATGACAATAAACGTGAATTTGTTAAAATTTTTAGGAGGACCCTCCATCGACAGTAATCTCGGATTTTTTTAAGGATTTTTAGGAGAACATTCCACAGAGAATAATCGTGGAGATTTTAAACGCAATCATGGATTTTTAAATATTTTTAAGAGGACCCTGCATTGACAATAATTGTGGATTTTTTAAAGGCCTTTCAGTGACAATAAACGTGAATTTTTATGATTGCCCTCCTGTGACAATAAACGTGGATTTTTTTAAAAGATTTTTAGGAAGATCCCTCATTGACAATAGTCGAGGATTTTTTAAAGATTTTAAGAGGGACCTTCATTGACAATAATCGCGGATTTTTTAAAGATTTTAAGAGGGACCTTCATTGACAATAATCGCGGATTTTTTAAAGATCTTTAGGAGGACCCTCCATTGACAATAAACGTGAAAGATTTTTAGGAGGACCCTCCACTGACAAAAACATGGACTTTTAAAGATTTTTAGGAGGACCCTCCATTTTAAAGGGTCTTTCATTGAATTTTTAGGATTGAACTCCTGTGACAATAATCGCGGATTTTTAAAGATCTTTAGGAGGACCTTCCATTGACAATAAAAATTAATTTTTTCAAAGATTTTTAGGAGGACCCTCCACTGACAAAACACATCGATTTTTAAAGATTTTTGGGAGGACCCTCCATTGGCAATAATTGCGGATTTTTAAAGGGTCTTTCAGTGACAATAAACGTGAATTTTAATGATTGCCCTCATGTGACAATAATCTTGGATTTTTTTAAAAGATTTTTAGGAAGATCCTTCATTGACAATAGTCGAGGATTTTTTAAAGATTTTAAGAGGAAACTTCATTGACAATAATCGCGGATTTTTAAAGATCTTTAGGAGGATCTTCCATTGACAATAAACGTTAATTTTTTTAAAGATTTTTAGGAGGACCCTCCCCTGACAAAAACTTCGATTTTTAAATATTTTTAGGAGGACCCTCCATTGGCAATAATTGCGGATTTTTAAAGGGTCTTTCAGTGACAATAAACGTGAATTTTTATGATTGCCCTCCTGTGACAATAAACTTGGATTTTTTTAAAAGTCGAGGATTTTTTAAAGATTTTAAGAGAAAACTTCATTGGCAATAATCGCGGATTTTTAAAAATCTTTAGGAGGATCTTCCTTTGACAATAAACGTTAATTTTTTTAAAGATTTTTAGGAGGACCCTCCCCTGACAAAATCTTCGATTTTTAAAGATTTTTAGGAGGACCCTCCATTGGCAATAATTGCGGATTTTTAAAGGGTCTTTCAGTGACAATAAACGTGAATTTTTATGATTGCCCTCCTGTGACAATAAACTTGGATTTTTTAAAAGTCGAGGATTTTTTAAAGATTTTAAGAGAAAACTTCATTGGCAATAATCGCGGATTTTTAAAGATCTTTAGGAGGACCTTCCATTGACAATAAACGTTATTTTTTTAAAGATTTTAGGAGGACCCTCCACTGACAAAAAACTTCAATAACTGCCAATAATTGTGGATTCTTAAAGGCCTTTCATTAAATTTTTAGGATTGAACTCCTGTTACAATAAACGTGGATTTTTTTAAAAGATTTTTAGGAAGATCTTCATTGACGATAGTCGAGGTTTTTTTAGAGATTTTAAGAGGAAACTTCATTGAAAATAATCGCAGATTTTTAAAGATCATTAGGAGAACCTTCCATTGACAATAAACGAGAATTTTGGTAAAGATTTTTAGAAGGACCCACCACTGACAAAAAACTTGGATTTTTAAAGGGTCTTTCAGTGACAATAAACGTGAATTTTTATGATTGCCCTCCTGTGACAATAATCGCGGATTTTTTTAAGATCTTTAGGAGGACACTCCATTGACAATAAACGTGAATTGTTTAAAATATTTTTAGGAGGACCCTCGATTTTTTTAAATATTTTTTAAAATTTTGAATTTGAATTTTTAAAATATGGAACATGGATTTCTTAATGATTTTAGGAGGACTCTCGATTGAAAATAAACTTGAATTTTTTAAAAGATTTTTAGGAGGACCCTCGGTTGAAAATAAACGTGAATTTTTTAAAAGATTTTAGGAGGACCAAGATTAACAATAAACGTGCTCGTTTTTTAAAGATTTTTTGGAGGACCCTTCGTTGACAATAATCATGGATTTTTCAAAAATTTTAAGAGGAACCTTAATTGACAATTATCACGGATTTTTTTAAAGATTTTTAGAAGGATCCTCCATAGTCAATAAACGTGGTCCAGCCAAAATTCGGATCCGTTAGTCGTTATTTAACCCATTAAAAAGTAATGTAAACAACAATAACTACTTATATTACTCCTTACTAAGTTATGAGTACAGTGACACAGAGAGTGTGTGTCCAACTACAAATCCTAGGGTTGTGAGTTCAACGCTCACCGTCTGCACGCGAGGTATTTGTTGATAAAATTAAGAACAGTTGGTGGTGCACATGTTAGTGTTTAAACAGCCCTTTATGTCCGTACGGGTGGCCGAGTGTGTAGTGTGTTCGGCCTACACAAGCATGTGTGTGAAGATAACATATATTTTAATTAGCGAAGACACCTCTAAACGGAGACACAATTCGACACCAACATGTCTGAAACGAATTGAGTCTAAGCCGGGGAAGTAGCCAGAAATACATTTAGAGACCACTTCGGGGACCAAATGGACAACATTTATACTTTTGTCAGTAAAATGTAAAAGAAGTAAAAAACGCCTTAAGTTCGGCTGGACCGAACTTTTTATACTCTCCACCATTAAATATTCTGAACAAATTAGAGTTATACAATCTAGTTCATTTGAAAGATCTAGTTCAATAGCTCAGCTCTTTTAACTGAACTAGTTCACACACATACACCAAATAGGAACAAACATTAGAATAGTATAATTAAACTTCAAAAATATTACATTAAGATAATTTTATTCCCTTCATGAAGAAATATTAAGTTTGTATTAAGTTTAGAAAAAAACGTCATTTAAGTGGCTGTTTTTATCCAAAACAAGCCACTTTGAATGATAATGGATTCGATATATTGGGATGTGTTATGTCAACAATGTTCTTTATATAGAAATTACATTAATTAAAAAGGGGTTGACACTTCACATTGATCCAAAATATAAACAAAACTCATTACATTACGAAAGCATCACTTAGCACAGCAAACGGCGTCATTTTATTCATATGTGAACGACATGCTGAACTAGATTGTTAATCGTACGTTCGTTGATCGTTCTTTGTGTATCTTTCGGTCTGCGCTCAGTGAGCTATTGAACTATAATGAACTATATCGACTGATCTAGTTCATACGCTCTTTTCAATGAATCGTTCAATTGAACTAGTTCGTTCATGAACTATACAACTCTAGAACAAATATGAAATAATCAGTTTTCTTTCTGTTACGAAAGTACCCATGTCCGCAATTGATGGTGGAGAAGTTATTTGACCACTGGGAACCCAAGATACCTAATTTTATCTAGTTCGGTCAGCTAAAACCTGAAAATACCTAAAATCGAGCGGTACCGTTATATTGGGTCTATACCACAACGTGGGTTTATGTCCAAAATTTTTGATGGAGACATTTTTTACAACTTCATATCTTAAATGCCAAATTATAGCTAATTCGGTCTGAACATTTTGCTAAAATCGTCAAAATACCCGAAATCGGGCGATATCGTTATATGGAGTTGTGGAACGGTATAGCCCATATGCGAAATTTACCTGCCTGCAAACAGAGACACATCTCCAGGAGTCAGCTGAGTGAATTTAGCTAGAGAATTAAATAGATGCAGCGTGTCGTGCGATCATGCAGGGCATATTTTTGATATCGTGTTTGCCTCGGCAGTTGGCGTTCTTCTGCTGCAATGGGGAGGAAGGGGGTAGGGGTGTTCTCCGAGTACGGCATACTTTTAGACTTCCTGTCCAACTGTATCTGTTATAAATTCTATTCGAACATGCCTTGTAGCCTCCTCGTTGATGTTGTTTTTTTTTAACTTTGGACCTCTCTCTCTCTCTCTCTCTCTCTCTGGATTACGAAGATCTCCCCTGACGTGACTGGGTAGGGAAAGCCTCATGCCGATAACACCCAAGCACTTTCTGTATCAACAAAATCATCTGGTGCTGATGCACTGAAATCATGAGGATGTACCCTGCTGCAGTCATCAGGTCGGCATTCTGGCAGGTTTGATTATTCTTCCAATGCAAAAGTCTAACATTTGCCCACCACAATTGCCTCTCATAGCTTACCACGGATCGGCCGATTGTTTTGTAATAGGTTAATAAGGTTTCTCTTTTCAGTACCCCAAATGCAGCCGACCAGCCACTTGAGGAGCGACTTGTTCCTACTTTTGATCTTGTCTCAAATAGCTGTGGCTTGCGCGGACGACTTAAACATGTTATAGAAATTACACCCAATATCTTGGGTATTTAGTGGTTGGAGTCAAGACCCCATCGACTAATATGTTCAGGGGAGCCTCATTTCAGCCGTCCAGTTGGTGAACAGTGTGGTATTAGATTTAAAAAAAAAACATTGTTCCACAACATCCCATACGGGACAAGGGAGACTTCTCTCATATCAATGAGTGCACCCCGATTCATATTTAGCTCAATGATATGGGACGGCGTGTCCTAAGACACCACTTGTAGAGAAGTTTTTCAAGGCTGAAATACTCAGGAAATGTCGCCAACATTAGTGAGGGGTATTTTGCCACCGTTGAAAAATGTTTGGTGTTGCCTGGCCGGGGAATCGAACCACCGACCTTCTGCGTGCAAGGCGGGCGTGCATACCATTGCACCACGGTGGCACGGTGGTATTAGATTTAGCGGCGTATATTTTCATATTCCTCATATGGAAGAACTGCTATCAGCTATGAATAACCTATCATATATGGCTGTTGCTTCCGCGGACGACTTAAGCACCCAATATTTCACCCAATATCTTGTGTATTTACTGGTTGGAGTCAAGAC
This sequence comes from Musca autumnalis, assembly GCF_047663935.1. Taxonomy (NCBI): domain Eukaryota; kingdom Metazoa; phylum Arthropoda; class Insecta; order Diptera; family Muscidae; genus Musca; species Musca autumnalis. The sequence continues at coordinate 233,546,458 of NW_027411644.1, read as the reverse complement.
CCCATCAACTAATATGTTCAGGGGAGCCTCATTTCAGCCGTCCAGTTGGTGAAAAGTGTGGTATTAGTTTAGCGGCGGACATTTTCATATTCCTCATATGCAAGAACTGCTATCAGCTATGAATAACCTATCACATATGGTATCGACGATAGGACCTCGAGCCAATATAGTGCAATCATCCAAATCCTCTTAGAATTCTTTTTTCTGAATTCCACCAATGACAGGCATCCCCACATAGGGTTTTGTTTATCCAACGTTTTAAACACGGTTTAAGAGAGAGAGAAATCATCTCAATGTCCTCGAACTTGTTGGCATGGTTGATGACATCAAAAGCTTCGCTAGGTCAAAAGCCTCCATGACTTTTGGGTAGCACGACCGTTCTGGTTCAGTTGTCAATGTGGATATGGCGTGTAATGCCACTGTGTATGGTACTATGCATTGCCGGAGTCCATGTTGATGTTGGGCAACTGGAAAACTGCTTCTCATCATGGACAGGTGTAGTGCCTCTAGAATCTTTGTTATTGGCGACATGTGAGAAATCGGTCTCTACGACTTGCCTTTACTGGAATTCTTTGTCTGCCTTTTGGAGTGGGACCACCCTGCCATTTTTCCAGGCTTCTGATAAAATATCAGTGGCTAACGATAAATTGAGGACACTTGTCAAATACTCAACTTCGGTTTCAACCAGTTGCTAAAGCATTACCATTGAGGTTCCGTGTGGTTCGAGAATGGGCAACTCTCTGTAATGATCCCATTTTTCCAAGGTTCAGAAAAGAATGACGGTCAGAGGTTATGACGTCGGGTAGTCTGTTAACTGAGATGATGATTTCAAGGTGGTTTGTCCTTTATATGCAACATATTGAATAGGAGGAATCTTCAACCGGAGGTGGTCATATCAACAATTATTTGCTCATTAGTCTTTTTAGTAGGTGTCGGTGTGGTTTTTTTGAAGTTTTTGGGACATTATCTCATGAAGTATGGACTGTACTGTCATAATAGAAACTGCGAGGAAAATCAGCAGCAATACTTTCAACACGATCCGAAACATGTTTTTAAACTGCACTCTTGCGAGAAATTTTAAATTTTTTGTGTAGAAGGAACTCGAAATACGGTCCTCTTCAAGATCTTCTCAAAATAGAAGATCTCCTAAATGTTTTTTTAAAAGAAGGACTCCTAAAGGTCTTCTATAAATAGAAGTCACCACCAAGATCTCTTTTAAATAAAAGACCTCTTAAAGGTCTTCTAAAAATAGAAGACCTCTTAAAGGTCTCCTATAAGTAACACACGTCCTAAGGGTCTTCTATAAATGGAAGACTACCTAAGGGTATCCTCTAAATAGTATACTTCTTAAAGGTCTTTTATAAATATATAATTTCTTAAAAGTCTATTATAAATGAAGGACTTCCTATATGTCTTCTGTAAATATAGGACTTCCTAAAGATGTCCTATAAATAGTATTTATCCTATAAAGACTTCTCTTAAAAGTCTTCAAAAAACAGAAGGCCTCAAAAAGGTCTTCTTCAAATAAAAGACTTTTCCAAACATCTTCTATAAACAGAATTCTTCTTAAAGGTTTTCTAAAAATAGAAGACCTCAGAAAGGTATCCAATAAATAGAAGACCTCCTAAGGCTCTTCTATAAATGGAAGACCTCCTTGAATATTAGATGTCCTAAAGGACTTCATAAAGGTCTTCTATAAATAGAGAACTTTCTAAGGCAATCCTATAAATAACAAACCTCATATAAGGTATCCTCCTACAGGTCTTCAAAAACAGACGGCCGCCAATATTTTTCTTAATAAAAGACGTAAAGTCTTCTATAAATAGATGAATTCTTAAACGTTTTTTGTAATGGACAAAATTTGATGTTTTGTAAGAAAAACAAGTAAAAAAGTATCAGTCGGCTTTGCCGACAGAAATATACCCTCAGCCTGTGCTAATTGTAACACTTTTTTCACGAAATACCTATGTATTTAGGATGCTTCACAATTTTGGTCGTATGAACCGACAAAAATGTTGATTTGGATTAAAGTTCAAAAAATTTGCGGAAAAGGTACTTAAAGGAATGGACCGACATAGACCATGGGGGTGGCATAGGGGGTTTTTACACCCTTCGGGCTGTTTTCTCAAGAAGCATGGACTTGCCCCTGAAACAACTTTTACCATCGTAATTGAGGCAGCGAATGTAAGTTGCTTCAACAAAAATCAAAGTGATTCAATAGCAGGTCTTAAAGTAAACTTATTCAACATTTTGTGTGGGAGGTACAAATTTAGTCCATATTCGAACCTGATCTATATCGGGTAGATATTATGAGAATGTGTAAAATATGGACCAAATCGGTCACACCGAATATTTTTGAACTTTTGTAGGGTAGGTACCTGAAGGAGTGGACCGATATGGCTAATCTACGAACTTAAACTAAGTTTGGAAACAATATTACGAAGGCCAAATTATGGCCGGAATCGGCATATCCGTTCGAGAATTATCTTGCGCTTCCACCCATAAACATGGTGTCATAGGGTTTGTTTTTCAACTTTCAGGCTATTTTTCAGGAAGTATGGACTTGCCCGTGAGGAAACTTGTACCTTCGTATAGGGGACAGTGTATACAAGATGTTACAACAAAAACCAAGGCGATTCGAGAACAGGTCCTAAAGTGAACCTTTCCGAAATTTTGTGTGGGAGGTACTCGAAGGTGTTTACCGATTGAGTCCATATTGGAACCTCATCTAAGTTTGGTAGAAGTTACACGATGTGCAAAGTATGGACTAAATCAGTTATTCCCTAAAAGAGTTATCGTGCGCACAAGTTTTGCGACAATTTTTGAACATTTGTGGGGGAGGTACCTGAAGGAGTGGAGCTATATGGCCCATCTTCGAACTTAAATCGAATCTGGACAAAATATTTCGATACCCAAAATTTGAACCGAATCGATTGATCCGTTCGAGAGTTATCGTGCGCACCAGCCAGACAGACAGACAGACAGACGGACAGACAGACAGACAGACGGACGGACATTGCTAGATCTACTCAAAATTGTCTGAAACGGATATCGTACAAACATACTTGGGGTCTAAAACCATTATTTCGATGAGGCACATTTTTGGTCGTATCAAAGTGTAAATACCCTCTTTAGCCTAAAGGCTGAGGGTATAATTATACATTCGGGGGTGTCCGGGCCCGGGCCTTCCCCTAGCTACGTCGGTGTCTCCTGTAAACAGTAGACCTCCTAAAAACTGAAGGCAAAGAAGGCAAAAGATGTTCTTAAAACAAAATACCTCCTAAAAATCTTCTATAAATAGAGGACCTCTTAAAGGTCTTCTAAAAATAGAAGACCTCATAAGGGTCTCCCATAAATACAAGACCACCTTAACGTACCCTCTAAATAGTAGATTTCCTAAAGGTCTTCCATAAATAGATGCCTTCCTAAAAGGTCTCTTATAAATAGTAGACTTCGTATAACGTCTATTCTCTTTCTCGTATAAAATCTCTTCTAAAAACTGAAGGCCTGCTAAATGTTTTCTTTAAATTAAAGACTTCCTAAAAATGTTCTATAAAAAGAACCCATCTTAAAGGCCCTCTAAAAATAGAAGACCTCATAAAGGCCACCTTAAAATAGGAAATCCTCTAATGACCTTCTAAAAATGGAAGATCACCTTAAGGTACCCTCTAAATAGCAGATTTTCTAAAGGTCTTTTATAAATAGTAGACGTTATATAAGGTCTCTTCCTAAAGGTTCTCTAAAAAAATTTCCCCTAAAGACATTTAGCTGAGCTTCTAAAATTGTGTATATATTCACACGTTTTATCATGTTGCACAGGGATTTGCATGTGTATGTCAATATAGCCTGCAAATTAACTTTGTTTCAAACCACAGTGCAATTTAATTCCGTGTCAACAAATTTACTTGAAGAGTAAACAACTTGATCTAAATCCCTCCAACCCACACTACATATCCAAATATCTCGTAGATTTATTCTATTTAATCTCATTTGTAGGCACAAAAGAGACAAATCAAGACAAATAAAAATATTTTTCATATTTAAAAGAGCAATGATTAGTGGAGCGAGCGTGTACCCACTTCCATTACCAGCTTCTATTCAGCATCTATTAATTTGTCATTGTTTGATTCCATTGTGAGAATCGACAAAATAAGAGTGAGAAATGACATTTCATTTCTCCCGCAGTCCTTAGGCAATTTTTATACTGAGATGTGATGAGTGGCTACCCCAATTGATAGGGGGTGGTGTAATACATTGTTCAAACGAGCTAGCGTACTCGTATTAAATTCAATTGAATAAATTCACTTAAACAAATAAATTGTCAAAAATAAGTAAAAGAAAGGAACAAAGCCAAAGACACTGGAATAGGAGGACAAATAAAAAACAGCAACACGAAAAACGAAACGAGCAAATAATCTTTATTTAAACAATAGATTTGCTTTAGTTTAATCTATGAATGAAAGCAAAAAAAAAAGCAAATGGTGTTAGGAAGTCACCCACCCACCCTACAATTGATGATTATGGAAATGACTAGAAAAATAGGTAAATTAGAAATATAAATTTTGTCACTTTTATTAGTTGGTTCTATGGGCATATTATTCATTAGACAGAATACATAAAACATATACAAAAACAATGCAATAGCTTAGCTAACTACACACATAAAGAAATTCTGAAAGAATATATAAACCTATTCATCCTAAAAATCTATAAAAAATCCACGTTTAATCTGGTCTTTGATTGGTCCTAAAAATCTTTAAAAAATCCACGTTTAATCTGGTCTTTGATTGGTCCTAAAAATCTATAAAAAATCCACGTTTAATCTGGTCTTTGATTGGTCCTAAAAATCTTTAAAAAATCCACGTTTAATCTGGTCTTTGATTGGTCCTAAAAATCTATAAAAAATCCACGTTTAATCTGGTCTTTGATTGGTCCTAAAAATCTTTAAAAAATCCACGTTTAATCTGGTCTTTGATTGGTCCTAAAAATCTATAAAAAATCCACGTTTAATCTGGTCTTTGATTGGTCCTAAAAATCTTTAAAAAATCCACGTTTAATCTGGTCTTTGATTGGTCCTGAAAATCTTTAAAAAATCCACGTTTAATCTGGTCTTTGATTGGTCCTAAAAATCTTTAAAAAATCCACGTTTAATCTAGTCTTTGATTGGTCCTAAAAATCTTTAAAAAATCCACGTTTAATCTGGTCTTTGATTGGTCCTAAAAATCTTTAAAAAATCCACGTTTAATCTGGTCTTTGATTGGTCCTAAAAATCTTTAAAAAATCCACGTTTAATCTGGTCTTTGATTGGTGTTAAAAATCTTTAAAAAATCCACGTTTAATCTGGTCTTTGATTGGTCCTAAACATCTTTAAAAAATCCACGTTTAATCTGGTCTTTGATTGGTCCTAAATATCTTTAAAAAATCCACGTTTAATCTGGTCTTTGATTGGTCCTAAAAATCTTTAAAAAATCCACGTTTAATCTGGTCTTTGATTGCTCCTAAAAATCTTTAAAAAATCCACGTTTAATCTGGTCTTTGATTGCTCCTAAAAATCTTTAAAAAATCCACATTTAATTTGGTCTTTGATTGCTCCTAAAAATCTTTAAAAAATCCGCGTTTAATTTGGTCTTTGATTGCTCCTAAAAATCTTTAAAAAATCCACGTTTAATCTGGTCTTTGATTGTTCCTAAAAATCTTTAAAAAATCCACGTTTAATCTGGTCTTTGATTGTTCCTAAAAATCTTTAAAAATCCACGTTTAATCTGGTCTTTGATTGTTCCTAAAAATCTTTAAAAAATCCACGTTTAATCTGGTCTTTGATTGGTCCTAAAAATTTTTAAAAAATCCACGTTTAATCTGGTCTTTGATTGGTCCTAAAAATGTTTAAAAAATCCACGTTTAAACTGGTCTTTGATTGGTCTTAACAATTTTTAAAAAATCCACGTTTAATCTGGTCTTTGATTGGTCTTAACAATCTTTAAAAATCCACGTTTAATCTGGTCATTGATTGGTCCTAAAAATCATTAAAAAATCCACATTTAATCTGGTCTTTGATTGGTCTTAACAATCTTTAAAAATCCACGTTTAAACTGGTCTTTGATTGGTCCTAAAAATCTTTAAAAAATCCACGTTTAATCTGGTCTTTGATTGCTCCTAAAAATCTTTAAAAAATCCACATTTAATTTGGTCTTTGACTGCTCCTTAAAATCTTTAAAAAATCCACCTTTAATCTGGTCTTTGATTGTTCCTAAAAATCTTTAAAAAATCCACGTTTAATCTGGTCTTTGATTGTTCCTAAAAATCTTTAAAAAATCCACGTTTAATCTGGTCTTTGATTGTTCCTAAAAATCTTTAAAAAATCTACGTTTAATCTGGTCTTTGATTGGTCCTAAAAATCTTTAAAAAATCCACGTTTAATCTGGTCTTTGATTGGTCCTAAAAATCTTTAAAAAATCCACGTTTAGTCTGGTCTTTGATTGGTCCTAAATATCTTTAAAAAATCCACGTTTAATCTGATCTTGATTGGTCCTAAAAATCTTTAAAAAATCCACGTTTAATCTGGTCTTTGATTGGACCTAAATATCTTTAAGCCAAAGACACTGGAATAGGAGGACAAATAAAAAACAGCAACACGAAAAACGAAACGAGCAAATAATCTTTATTTAAACAATAGATTTGCTTTAGTTTAATCTATGAATGAAAGCAAAAAAAAAAGCAAATGGTGTTAGGAAGTCACCCACCCACCCTACAATTGATGATTATGGAAATGACTAGAAAAATAGGTAAATTAGAAATATAAATTTTGTCACTTTTATTAGTTGGTTCTATGGGCATATTATTCATTAGACAGAATACATAAAACATATACAAAAACAATGCAATAGCTTAGCTAACTACACACATAAAGAAATTCTGAAAGAATATATAAACCTATTCATCCTAAAAATCTATAAAAAATCCACGTTTAATCTGGTCTTTGATTGGTCCTAAAAATCTTTAAAAAATCCACGTTTAATCTGGTCTTTGATTGGTCCTAAAAATCTATAAAAAATCCACGTTTAATCTGGTCTTTGATTGGTCCTAAAAATCTTTAAAAAATCCACGTTTAATCTGGTCTTTGATTGGTCCTAAAAATCTATAAAAAATCCACGTTTAATCTGGTCTTTGATTGGTCCTAAAAATCTTTAAAAAATCCACGTTTAATCTGGTCTTTGATTGGTCCTAAAAATCTATAAAAAATCCACGTTTAATCTGGTCTTTGATTGGTCCTAAAAATCTTTAAAAAATCCACGTTTAATCTGGTCTTTGATTGGTCCTGAAAATCTTTAAAAAATCCACGTTTAATCTGGTCTTTGATTGGTCCTAAAAATCTTTAAAAAATCCACGTTTAATCTAGTCTTTGATTGGTCCTAAAAATCTTTAAAAAATCCACGTTTAATCTGGTCTTTGATTGGTCCTAAAAATCTTTAAAAAATCCACGTTTAATCTGGTCTTTGATTGGTCCTAAAAATCTTTAAAAAATCCACGTTTAATCTGGTCTTTGATTGGTGTTAAAAATCTTTAAAAAATCCACGTTTAATCTGGTCTTTGATTGGTCCTAAACATCTTTAAAAAATCCACGTTTAATCTGGTCTTTGATTGGTCCTAAATATCTTTAAAAAATCCACGTTTAATCTGGTCTTTGATTGGTCCTAAAAATCTTTAAAAAATCCACGTTTAATCTGGTCTTTGATTGCTCCTAAAAATCTTTAAAAAATCCACGTTTAATCTGGTCTTTGATTGCTCCTAAAAATCTTTAAAAAATCCACATTTAATTTGGTCTTTGATTGCTCCTAAAAATCTTTAAAAAATCCGCGTTTAATTTGGTCTTTGATTGCTCCTAAAAATCTTTAAAAAATCCACGTTTAATCTGGTCTTTGATTGTTCCTAAAAATCTTTAAAAAATCCACGTTTAATCTGGTCTTTGATTGTTCCTAAAAATCTTTAAAAATCCACGTTTAATCTGGTCTTTGATTGTTCCTAAAAATCTTTAAAAAATCCACGTTTAATCTGGTCTTTGATTGGTCCTAAAAATTTTTAAAAAATCCACGTTTAATCTGGTCTTTGATTGGTCCTAAAAATGTTTAAAAAATCCACGTTTAAACTGGTCTTTGATTGGTCTTAACAATTTTTAAAAAATCCACGTTTAATCTGGTCTTTGATTGGTCTTAACAATCTTTAAAAATCCACGTTTAATCTGGTCATTGATTGGTCCTAAAAATCATTAAAAAATCCACATTTAATCTGGTCTTTGATTGGTCTTAACAATCTTTAAAAATCCACGTTTAAACTGGTCTTTGATTGGTCCTAAAAATCTTTAAAAAATCCACGTTTAATCTGGTCTTTGATTGCTCCTAAAAATCTTTAAAAAATCCACATTTAATTTGGTCTTTGACTGCTCCTTAAAATCTTTAAAAAATCCACCTTTAATCTGGTCTTTGATTGTTCCTAAAAATCTTTAAAAAATCCACGTTTAATCTGGTCTTTGATTGTTCCTAAAAATCTTTAAAAAATCCACGTTTAATCTGGTCTTTGATTGTTCCTAAAAATCTTTAAAAAATCTACGTTTAATCTGGTCTTTGATTGGTCCTAAAAATCTTTAAAAAATCCACGTTTAATCTGGTCTTTGATTGGTCCTAAAAATCTTTAAAAAATCCACGTTTAGTCTGGTCTTTGATTGGTCCTAAATATCTTTAAAAAATCCACGTTTAATCTGATCTTGATTGGTCCTAAAAATCTTTAAAAAATCCACGTTTAATCTGGTCTTTGATTGGACCTAAATATCTTTAAAAAATCCACATTTAATTTGGCATTTGATTGCTCCTAAAAATCTTTAAAAAATCCACGTTTCATCTGGTCTTCGATTAGTCTTAAAATCTTTAAAAAATCCACGTTTAATCTGGTCTATGATTGGTCCTAAAAATCTTTAAAAAATCCACGTTTAATCTGTTCTTTGATTGCTCCTAAAAATCTTTAAAAAACCAACGTTTAATGTGGCCTTTGATTGCTCCTAAAAATCTTTAAAAAATCCACGTTTAATCTGGTCTTTGATTGGTCCTAAAAATCTTTAAAAAATCCATGTTTAATCTGGTCTTTGATTGGTCCTAAAAATCTTTAAAAAATCCACGTTTAATCTGGTCTTTGATTGGTCCTAAAAATTTTTAAAAAATCCACATTTAATCTGGTCTTTGATTTGTCCTAAAAATCTTTAAAATATCCACGTTTAATCTGGTCTTTGATTGGTCCTAAAAATCTTTAAAAAATCCACGTTTAATCTGGTCTTTGATTGGTCCTAAAAATTTTTAAAAAATCCATGTTTAATCTGGTCTTTGATTGGTCCTAAAAATCTTTAAAAAATCCACGTTTAATCTGCACGGTGCCCCTTAACTAATTTTAAATGGAAGGTGCTTACACCTGGGAAGTTTTTGCAGATTCTGAAACTACAATGCTCATAGATGAGAAATATCAAGAAACAAAAACAAATCGCAGGAGGGATTTTCAAATAAATCGCGATTTAAATTCAAATTTTTAGGGATTCTTTAGGTTTTCACGATTTTGCTTGGAAACCGCGAGTCCTATGTAAATAGGCCTAAAGACAATGTTGTAGCTGTGAAAATTCTTCACAAGATTGACCTTTACGATACTTTCGTAGGTTGCACCGTTTTTGCGTTGTAGAAGTACAAATAGAGACAATGCACTGACTGTATCGCCTCCTTATAAAACAATGTCATTACTGCAATTTCCCAAATAAAACTTTTATATCTTGAAAATGGTACAACCTAGGAAAAAATAAATCATCCAGTCTTGTAGAGAATTTTCACAGCTTCAACATTTTCTTTAGTCCCATTTTGATATGACTTGCGGTTTCCAAGCAAAATCTTGAAGACTTAAGATAAAAACCTAAAAATTTGAACTGAACCTCTATATCTCAAAAATGGTAAAACCTACGAAAAAACCTAAAGGTCAGTCTTATAGAGAATTTTCACAGCTACAACATTTTCTTTAGACTCATTTCGATACGACTTGTGGTTTCCAAGAAAAATCGTGAAAACCTTAAAAAGCCCTAAAATTGTGAATTTTGATCGCGATATATTTAAAAATACCTCTGGCTATTTTTTCTGTTTTCTTTATTTTTCTTATCTTTGAACATTGCTGTTTCAGAAGCCGCGAAATCTTCCCATGTGTAAGCGGTTTTCATCAAATGTTAGTTAAGGCGTACTGAGCATGATATTGTTTTATAAGGAGGCGATACTGTCAGTGCATTGTCTCAATTTGAACTTCTATATCTCAAAAACGGTAAAACCTACGAAAATATCATAAAGGGCAATCTTGTGGCGAGTTTTCACAGCTACAACATTTTCTGTAGGCCCATTTACATAGGACTCGCGGTTTCTAAGCAAAATAGTAAAAACCTAAAGAACACCTAAAATGTGAACTTAAATCGCGATTTATTTGAAAATCCCTCCGGCGATTTTTTTTGTTTCTTGATATTTCTCATCTATGAGCATTGTAGTTTCAGAATCTGTAAAAACTTCCCAGGTGTAAGCACCTTCCATTTAAATTTGGTTCAGGCACACCGTGTCTGGTCTTTGATTGGTCCTAAAAATCTTTAAAAAATCCACGTTAAATCTGGTCTTTGATTGGTCCTAATAATCTTTAAAAAATCCACGTTAAATCTGGTCTTTGATTGGTCCTAATAATCTTTAAAAAATCCACGTTTAATCTGGTCTTTGATTGGTCCTAATAATCTTTAAAAAATCCACGTTTAATCTGGTATTTGATTGGTCCTAAAAATCTTTAAAAAAATACACGTTTATTGTGGTCTTTATTGCTCCTAAAAATCTTTAAAAAAATACACGTTTATTGTGGTCTTTGATTGCTCCTACAAATCTTTAAAAAAATCCAAGTTTATTTTGGTCTTTGATGGCTCCAAAAAATCTTTTAAAAATCCACGTTTAATTTGGTCTTTGATTGCTCCTAAAAATCTTTAAAAAATCAACGTTTAATTAGGTCATGGATTGCTCCTAAAAGTCTTTAAAAAATCCACGTTTAATTCGGTCTTTGATTGCTCCTAAAAATTTTTAAAAAATCAACGTTTAATTAGGTCATGGATTGCTCCTAAAAGTCTTTAAAAAATCCACGTTTAATATGGTCTTTGATTGGTATTAAAAATCTTTAAAAATTTAATTTGGTCTTTGATCGCTCCAAAACATCTTTAAAAACCACGTTTAATTTGGTCATTGATTGCTCCTAAAAATCTTTAAAAAATCAACGTTTAATTAGGTCATGGATTGCTCCTAAAAGTCTTTAAAAAATCCACGTTTAATTCGGTCTTTGATTGCTCCTAAAAATCTTTAAAAAATCCACGTTTAATTCGGTCTTAGATTGCTTCAAAAATCTTTACAAAATCCACATTTAATTTGGTCTTTGAATGCTCCAAAAAATCTTTAAAAGAAATCCACGTTTAATTTGGTCATTGATTACTTCTAAAATCTTTAAAAAATCCAAATTTAATTTAGTTTTTGAATGCTCCTAAAAATCTTAAAAAAAAATGGACGCTTAATTTGGTCATTGATTACTTCTAAAAATCTTTAAAAAATCCACGGATAATTTTGTCTTTGATTGGTCCTAAAAATCTTTAAAAAATCCACGTTTAATTTGGTCTTTGATTGCTCCTAAAAATCTTAAAAAAATACACGTTTAATTTGGTCTTTGATTGCTCCTAAAAATCTTTAAAAAAATCCACGTTTAATTTGGTAATAGATTGCTCCTAAAAATCTTTAAAAAAAACACGTTTATTGGGGTCTTAGATGGCTTCTAAAATCTTTTAAAAATCCACGTTTATTGTGGTCTTTGATTGCTCCTAAAAATCTTTAAAAAAATACACGTTTATTGTGGTCTTTGATTGCTCCTACAAATCTTTGAAAAAATCCAAGTTTATTTTGGTCTTTGATGGCTCCAAAAAATCTTTTAAAAATCCACGTTTAATTTGGTCTTTGATTGCTCCTAAAAATCTTTAAAATTTCACGTTTATTGTGGGCTTAGACTAATAAAAAAGAACTTAAAAAAATCCCATTTAATTTTGTCTTTGATTGCTCCTAAAAATCTTTAAAAATCCGCGTTTAATGTGGTCTTTGATTGCTGCTAAAAATCTTTAAAAATCCGCGTTTAATGTGGTCTTTGATTGCTGCTAAAAATCTTTAAAAATCCACGTTTAATTTAGTCTTCGATTGCTCCAAAAATCTTAAAAAAATCAGTTTAATTTAGTCTTTAACTGCTCCTAAAAATCTTTAAAAAATCCACGATTATTGTGGTCTTTGATGGCTCCTAAAAATCTTTTAAAAATACACGTTTATTGTGGTCTTTGATTACTGCCAAAAATCTTTAAACAATCCACGTTTATTGCGATCTTTGATTACTGCTAAAAATCTTTAAAGAATCCAAGTTTGTTGTGGTCTCTGATTACCGTTAAAAATCTATAAAACATCCACCTTTATTGTGACCTTTGATTACTGCTAAAAATCTTTAAAAAATCCACGTTTTTGTGGTCTTTTATTGCTGCTTAAAATCTTTAAAAAATCCACGCTTTTGTGGTCTTTGATTGCTGCTGAAATTCTTTAAAAATCCGCGTTTATTGTGGTATTTCATTACTCCAAAAAATCTTTAAAATATCTACATTTTTGCTCCAAAAACCCTTTAAAATCCACGTTTATTGTGGTCTTAGAGTGCTTCAAAAATCTTTAAAAAATCCACGTTTAATGTGGTCTTTGATTGCTCGAACAAATCTTTAAAAAATCCACGATTATTGTGGTTTTAGATTGACTGAAAAAAATCTTTAAAAATTCCACGTTTATTGAAGTCTTTGATTGCTCCTAAAAATCTTTAAAACTATGAAGATTTACTTTGAACAAAATTCATTTCTTCGCGTTCTTAATCAAATATTAAAAAACTTCAGTGTTTTTCTACTCTGTTTAGTTTTCTATATATACTTTATTTTGAATTTATTATTTTTTGAGAATAAGAGAAAAGGACCACAAAAGAAACACACAAAAATATATAAATCCATTTTCGTTATTTTACAGATTTTTTCTGTGATGAGAAAGAAAAACAAACACACACAGAGAACAGCAATGGTTTTACATTGTTTTAAAATTTGGTTAAATATTCTTTTGCATGCATGGTAGTGTGTGGGTGCGGGTTTATGTGAATCGGTGTGTGTGTGTTCTGCAATGTCCTTTGATGGCTAATTTCAAATTTTTATTCATCGTTGTGCTTCGTTTGGTCTCAGTTAATAACTGGGAATGACATTTTGTTTGTTTATTTTTTTTTTCTGTTTTTCATTTCTTCTTTCTATTTTCTTTCGTTTCCCTTTCGTACTGTTGGAATTGTGTATTGTTGTTTTTTTTCATTTGATTTAGAACAAAGGTTTCGAACCGAAAGTAGGCCGTACGATTTAACTAAGCCATTGAAATGCCGATGAAAAATGACTTCTTTGCTGTAGATAGACAAAGCGGCCAGCCAACCAGTCCAGCAGAAGTACATTTCTTAGATGAATGGATGTGTATTTCCGCAAAGAGGAAGTTTAATTCAATGTCCTTTTTAATTGGCAAATGAAAATGTTGAATATCTTTTTATTTGAAAAGGATTTAATTTCAATGTAGGTTTATTAAATATATAATATAGGTGCCATGATGAAAATAAAAATATTAAATGAATTAAAATACAGAGGATTTAAAAATTATATGAGAAGTTGCTATTAAAGTGATTATTCTACACTGTACAGTTTTACAATCAACACCCAAAAAAACATAAAACAAATATTTGCAAAGATTTTAAAATTCAAAACTGTGATTTTTTAAAAAATTTTCTAGGAGCCGACAAATACAACAATAAGTTTAAAAAAAGGACCAAAAAAACGTTAATGTTTTAAAGATTTTAGCAGCAATCGAAGACTACAGTAAACGTGGATTTTTTAAAGATTTGTATTAGGCCACAATAAGCGTGGATTTTTTAAGATTTTTAGGAGCCATTAATGACCACAATAAACGTGCATTCTTACAGATTTTTAGCAGCCATCAAAGACCAAAAAAACTTGGATTTTTATAAAGATTTTAAGAAGCAATCAGGGAATACACTAAATGTGGATTTTTCAAAGATATTTAGGAGCCATCAAAGGCCACAATAAACGTTGTCTTTTTTAAAGATTTTTAGGGGCAGCCAAGGACCAAAATAAACGTTGATTTTTTTTAAAGATTTTTAGAAGATTTTAGCAGCAATCGAAGACTACAATAAACGTGGATTTTTTACAGATTTTTAGGAGCCATCAAAGACCACAATAAAATTGGATTTTTAAAAGATTTTTAGAAGACCACAATAAACGTGGATTTTTTACAGATTTTTAGGAGCCATCAAAGACCACAATAAAATTGGATTTTTAAAAGATTTTTAGAAGACCACAATAAACGTGTTTTTTAAAGATTTTTAGGAGCCATCAAAGACCACAATAAACCTTGTTTTTTAAGGATTTTTAGTAGCAGTCAAAGACCACAATAAACGTGGATTTTTTAAAGATTTTTAGGAGCCATCAAAGACCACAATAAACGTGGATTTTTTAAAGATTTTTAGGAGCCATCAAAGACCACAGTAGACGTGGTTTTTTTAAAGATTTTTAGGAGCCATCAAAGACCACAGTAGACGTGGATTTTTTAAAGATTTTTAGGAGCCATCAAAGACCACAATAAACGTGGATTTTTTAAAGATTTTTAGGAGCCATCAAAGACCACAATAAACTTGGATTTTTTAAAGATTTTTAGGAGCCATCAAAGACCACAATAAACGTGGATTTTTTAAAGATTTTTAGGAGCCATCAAAGACCACAATAAACGAGGATTTTTTAAAGATTTTTAGGAGCCATCAAAGATCACAATAAACGCGGATTTTTTAAAGATTTTAGGAGCCATCAAATACCGCAATAAACGTGGATTTTTTAAAGATTTTTAGGAGCCATCAAAGACCACAATAAACGTAGAGTTTTTAAAGATTTTTAGGAGCCATCAAAGACCACAATAAACGTGGAGTTTTTAAAGATTTTTAGGAGCCACCAAAGACCACAATAAACGTGGATTTTTAAAAAATTTTTAGGAGCCACCAAAGACCACAATAAACGTGGATTTTTAAAAGATTTTTAGGAGCCATCAAATACCACAATAAACGTGAATTTTTTAAATATTTTTAGAAGCCATCAAAGACCACAATAAACGTGTATTTTTAAAACATTTTTAGGAGCCAACAAAGACCACAATAATCGTAGATTTTTTTAAATACTTTTAGGAGCCATCAAAGGCCACAATAAACGTGGATTTTTAAAAGATTTTTAGGAGCCATCAATGACCACAATAAACGTGGATTTTTAAAAGATTTTTAGGACCCATCAAAGACCACAATAAACGTGGTTTATTTAAAGATTTTAGGAGCCTTCAAAGACCACTATAAATGTGTAGCTTGCAAGGTTCACATGGTACCAACGTTTTGTGGAATGATCGCCCAAGAAGCGGAGGGGTACGACTTGCGTCCCTTATACACCTGTCGTCTGGAACAGATCTATCTCGCTTGTCCTCAATTTATTGTTTGCCTCCCATATTGTAGCAGGATACAGGATGGTCACGCTACTGAAGCCAGGCAAGGATCCTAGTAGAAGCGAATAGTGCAGGTTGATTTTCCTTCTAATGCTAGTAGCGACGATTCTAGAAGCACTACTCCTTTTCATCAGGGATTCCGGACAA
Organism: Musca autumnalis; assembly: GCF_047663935.1. Lineage (NCBI taxonomy): Eukaryota > Metazoa > Arthropoda > Insecta > Diptera > Muscidae > Musca > Musca autumnalis. The sequence goes on along the minus strand of NW_027411644.1, from coordinate 233,530,637 downwards.
TGCACAGCATCACAATAGCATTGAACGCCATATCCACATGGTAAGTCAAGCGTTTTGAAGACATAGAGAAGACTGCCATCCGGCCCTGTTTAAGTCGTTGGATACCAACTAAAGGTTTGGAAGCCAGTCGAAGACCCGCAGAGTGAAAAAGGAAGTTCCCCAAGACGATATGAAGGTGCCTGATTCCGACTATCCCAATACAGTGGCTGTAACATTCGATAGCATTTTGATGTCGTCCGCACAAGCCACAGCTATTTGTGACAAGGTCCTCCGGATACACTTGGGGTGCTGACAAAGAAACCTCGTTGACGTCTTACAATGCAATATGCAATATTCGGACCTGCAAGATTGCCGCCTTAAGGACTGCAACAGGGTGCCTCCCCTTATAAGGAGACGAAGATGTTGTCGATGAAGTACCTGCTAAGGTGTTATAGCCGTGAACATACCTGTCACAGGTTTCCCCACCCATGCACTTTAGCAGAGATCTTCATGATCTAGGGCTGAGAAGTCCAAATGTACCAACGGAAACTTTTAGATCAACGAGCCTTTCAAGCAAGTTTGGTTAGCATTCACACTTGTTCAGATGCAGAGTCAATTCAAAGGTATATTGCGAGTGCCGTACTCGGATACCACACCCATACCAGCAGCCAGCAAAAGAACGGAACCAGTCAATGCAAACGTGAGAGGTTTTTGCACAATTAACATCCGAACGGTGGCAGCCTCTTCAATTCGAATTGGGCCCAAATTGATAGCACCATACCCATACAGATGCCCTGCACGTGGACTGAGATGCACCATACACTGAATTGTTTAACTGACGGCCTGTCTAAGGTATAGCCTATTATTTTTCATGGGGTCATGTGGCGGTAAATGTGCTTTAAACAAAAACTTCGATTGGAACCTAAAGTGTAGGAGTTTACCTCAAAATTTTATAAGAGTTGGAGTTGCCCAGAATATTTAGGCTCTCTGAAGTTTAAATGCCCGAACCGTATAAGAGACAGATTGTATCGCTTGAGACATCGGCTGGTTTCAAACTTGAAAGAAAAGAGGTCTACTGCTGACGACGTGACTTCATTCAAGAAACCAATCGTTTTACGCAAACAAGCACACCCCAAATATGACAATAAACCTAGATTTTAATAAGCCTTAGCTTCTAAAAATTTCCTTATTTGAATATTCAAAAAATCTATAAATGTTCGCAAATTATCACACCACTTTGTCCCCACTTTTATGCAGAAGTACTTTAACGGATAATGTCAATGGTAAATAGAAAACCAACACACAAAAAACTCTTCAAATAACAAAAAAAAAACAAATGTTCTTGATTGCGGTCTCTGTGCGCTAACAATCCTTCACAAAGAACTTGAAATAATAAATGATGGCTAGTAAGCAGATACATACATACATACCTATATAGTTGTTGTCCTAGCGTTGGTAGTAATCTGGTAAGTGGTAAGACAACGAGAGACGCAGAAAGGTTTTTTTAATTGGCCAATAGATATTTCACAAAATTACATTATCAAATACGGGTTGACACATTCAAGGATGATAGTCTTGAGTTAAGTGTATGTGTGTGTATGTGCCTTGCACATGTCAATACACTTGCAAATACATTCTGCAAAGGACAAATTACATTTTAATTTTTTTGTAAATAAAATTTACATATTTGTGAAAAGATAGAGAGAGAGAGAGAGAGCGAACGAGGAAAGAGGGAACCACAGATGAATAGTCTGTTTTAATGAAAATTGTTGAGGATTTATAAATCAATAGACCGTCATTCCAATACTGATGGCCTGCATTAAAAATGCATTGAAAATTTAATTGCACATTATTCAATGTCCATGGCAGTGAGTTCAGCTCAGTTCAGGTTTGAAATGTTTATTTATAAACTTAATTAAGGTACAAGAGTGCGTAGTGTGTTTATTTAATGCATTAACACTTACGCACCGCACCAAGCATCATACGTCATTGATTAAAATGTATCGTACGTATTATTGGTTTATACTAAAATAAGTTAATACTCGTACGTATGCTTTCGAACTATTAATTTTGCAATATATTAGCTGCGACGCCTCCTATAAAGACTCTCGATTGTATATATTTTCAGGGTGCGTATTATTAATAAGTAAAAAAAAATAAAATAATAATAATACGCATCATGTGTTCCGACGTCAAAAATACAAAATACTAATAAAAAAAGGTCAAACTGTATGTAACATACTGAAGGAAAAGAGATAGATCCATAGTTCCTTCTAGAAATATGCATAGAATCACTTTCACTTTAAAGCACCAATACGAAATGTGTGACGGAATTTGGTTTAAAAATAAATTTGTCAAATTATATTGAAATCGGTTCAAAGTTGGAAGGTTCCCATATATATTGTCGATTTGAGGTATTTCGTACACCAATTTTGCAATGAATGTCTAATTTAATACCAAATTGAGTGGTTCTGTAAAAAGTTAACCGTCAACCACTACACAAGGTGTCATATAGGCTTTTTGCACCTTTCCGGCCATTTTCTCAGGAAGTATGGACTTGCCCCTGATGAAACTTGTACCGTCGTATGGAGGGAAGTGAATACAAGTTGTGTGGGAGGTACCCGAAGGAAAGGGCCGAATGAGTCCATATTGGAACCTCATCTAAGTCTGGTAGAAATTTCACGATGTTCAAAGTATGGACCAAATCGGTTACTCCCTTCAAGAGTTATCATGCCCACAAATTTTCCGAACATTTTGGAACTTTTGTGGGGAAGGTACCGGAAGGAGTGGACCGATATAGCTCATCTTCGAACTTAAACTAAGTTTGGACAAAATACTACGAAAGCTAAAAATTTGAACCGAATCGGTTCATCCGTTCGAGAGTTATCGTGCGCACCAGCCAGACAGACGGACGGACATTGCTAAATCTCCAAATTGTCTGAAACACATTTCGTCCAAACATACTTGGGGTCTAAAACCATTATTTCCCTTTCTAGCCTAAAGGCTGAGGGTATAAAACTTCATATCATGGACATATAATGAGGAACAAAAAATACAAGCTGCTCCACACCATAATCGGTGGAACAACAGATGGGGAAGCCACAGGACGGAAAGAAACATCATGGATTGACAATATTCTGAAATGGACCGGCATTGGAAATCTCTCATCCTACTGAGTGAAGCCAGAAATGGAGACGCTTTTGTGGAGATTACGAAAAATGTATGAATATTAGAGTGACCCAAAAAAAAATTTATTTCCTACACCTCCTGCACCAAGTAGTACAGTTAAGCCAAAAGTGTTCTGGTTTGTAGTGGCAGCTGTGCTGCGATAGATAGAAAATATTCTCCGCAATCACACGATAGTTGTTTATGGCATCTGCAACTGAATCTGTGTGAATGCTATTTAAACCAGGTTGATAAGCTAGTTGATCTAGGGAATTCCCGGGAATTCTCGGTTTTTTGGTTACGGGATTTTCCCGGGAAACAAAATATTTCCGGGAAATCGGGAAATATCTTTTTACATTTATCACAACCATTATTGAATGAATGAATAAACTATGCCCGTCACTTTTATACCATATAATCAGAATTCGATTAGATTTTAATGAATCAATAAATTAAAAAAGATTTGGAAATAACTTTAATCTACAAAAGTGTTTTCAAGGAAAGAGGTTATAAAATCTGCACCAAAAACATGGACTATAACGACGGATTTTTATTCTGTTTCATTTCAGTGCGAAAGAATATTTTCTATTTTAAAGTCCCATTTGTATACCCTCAGCCATTGGGCTAAAGAGGGTCCGGCAGGCTGGTGCGCACGATAACTCTCGAACGAAGCCACCGATCATGTCAAACATTTCGCATTCGAGATTTTTTTTTCAAACTTAGTTTAAGTTCGAAGATGGACCATATCGGTGTAGTGGACCACCGATATGGTCCTGCTACCTTCCCCACAAAAGTTCAACAATTATCGCTAAAATGGTGCGCACGACAACTCTCGAAGGGAATAACTGAATCGGTTATAATTTTGCATATGGCAATATAAGTTCCAGCCATAGAACGGGTTCCACACAAAATTCGACGAAGGGATAAATCTCCCACACTCTCTTCTTAATGTTTGGCAAAATGTTTTGTGTGCGGCCCTAGTTAAAACGGTAAAAAAATTTTCGTGGCAAATCCACACTTCCTAAGAAATTGGATCAAAAACTCAAAAAGCCCCGGAAGGAAACATCAGAAATATTTTGCTTGCTTCTTTTCTTTAGGTCCGAGGCTGAGGGTATATCTCTGTCAGCACTGCTGACTGATATTTTCTTACTTGTTTCAAGCAATCTTAAGCATAAGAATAAAACATACGATTTTTGAGGTCCATAAAATTGGAATTTCTGATCAATAACTTCATTGTTTGAGCCAAATCACTTTCCATCGAGCGATTTCCTTAGCTTTGAATAATGGAAATGGTCAGTATGGGCACAATTCGGGCAACATGGTGCATTTTTCCACATTTTTTCGTTTTTAATCGATAGAGCGAAAACGTGTAATCCATTTCTGAGCCCTCAACTCTTTGAACATCTTGTATTTCATATAAGTTACTATGAGAAGATAAAAAATCACGCAAATATTGATCCTCTCTCGTATTTTAAAAATTCCCGGGAAATCCCGAATTCCCGGGAATGGCAATTTTATGATTCCCGTTTCACGGGAATGATAAAATCCGCGAAAACCCAAAACCCTACTCCTGACATGCTTTGGGGTGTCCTATCCATCCCACGGCAACAACCGAACAAGTAATGTATCGTGTGTATGTATGTATGTTTGCTATATATATGTTTATGGTCTACTGAAGGCATGAGGTTCTGACAGGTTTGTATATTTTTCCGTCGCGTTGCATAGCCATTATAAGGTTTCTTTATTTGCCCCTTAAGTGCTACTGGCTAGTGACTTGAGGATCTTGTATTGAGGCAGTTGGTGGCCAGTTCATGTGCTGAACAAAGATTTAGTGGTGAATATTTGCTGATTCGTCGCTTGGAAAAAGGTGGTAAGATCAGTCAAATAGGAGTTCATCCTTTCACAAGTGACCCTGTTAGGTGATAGCACGTTTGCTTACGACTACAAATCTGACCACAGGTTCATAGATGTGGAACTTGACATTGGAGGCTAGTCAACAAGGGAAGGTCCAAGCCTTCCTGAACTTTGAGAAAATCAACCTTACCCGACACGGCGTGCCTTAACCAAATTGAAATAGAAGGTGCTTACACCTGTGAAGTTTTTGCAGATTCTGAAACTACAATGCTCATAGATGAGAAATATCAAGAAACAAAAAATCGTCGGAGGGATTTTCAAATAAATCGTGATTTAAGTTCACATTTTTAGAGGTTCTCTAGGTTTTCACGATTTTGCTTGGAAACCGCGAGTCCTATGTAAATGGAAAATGTTGTAGCTGCGAAAATTCTCCACAAGATTGTCCTTTATGATATTTTCGTAGATTTTACCGTTTTTGAGATATAGAAGTTCAAATTGAGACAATGTACTAACTGTATCGTCTCTGCAAAAACTTCCCAGGTTTAAGCACCTTCCATTTGAAATTAGTTAAGGCGCACCGTGCCGATTTAAGGGGACAAAACAAAAATACAAAATGATGTATCTATATAAACTCCCCCTTAAATACCGGGCTTTATTCAGGAGCGCAAGATAATTTGTAGAACATTAAGAAGGGCATATAACCCCTACCAAATCCCTGTCCTAAGAGCTAATATAAGGAATCTTGACCATATAATTGAGACCTCGATTTGTGGTTTTGAAGGGAATGATAGCAAACTGCTTTGGTCGTGTTAAAACCGCCACTGCTGCCAAATCCAATTGAAGAATTATGATTAAAATTTAAAAGCTGAAGCCGATCATATGCAGGGACTTTAGAGTCCCATAGGGGAACCAGTCGATCATTCTTTCCTTAGCACTGTCAACTGTCCATATTTGGAGCCAAAATACCGGACCACGCCCTATATATGTTATATCTGAAAACGGATGACCACGGCCACTCTTTCAATACATTATTTTTCCAAAACTACTGAACATAATTTCATGCAAATTTTCAGAAAATGTTCAGGAATGTCCCGTGGTCCAAAATGCTATATATTTGCAAACGAATTTCGGGGCCTTATTGCTTTATAATCTCTATATTTGCTATACTTATGAGTGCATCGATTTGCAAATTAATTTTCGAGACAACGTTGGTTGCGCCCCCGATCAAGAAAAAAGGTTTATTTACAAATTTCCTTAAATGGTGAAGTTCAACGGTACATCAGCCATGAAAAATTAAACATATACATAAGTCTCAATAAGCGGGAGAATTGGACTTAAGCATTTTGTTTAACTTTTATAATTAGATCGCTTTAGGATAAAGACAGGGGACATGGACGATATTAAATCCTAACCGTAAGAGAAAAGAAGGGCTACAGACGAAATCTGTTGATAAATTTAAAATCCACCTCGGTTTGACAGTGAACCGAAGAAGTGAGATAGAAAATACCTATTTTTGAATTGTTAAGCATAAAGTACTAAATAAAAAGTTGTCATTAAAACTCATTACGACGGGCCAGCAACGCGGACCGGGGTCTGCTAGTCTTCCAATAAAAACCATAAAAAAGAAAAACTGATCATTATAAAGCGTCAGATAATTTTTTTTTCCTATGATACTCATACCACATTATTCCGAAATAGTTCAGAAATCCTTACGAAGATTCGGAAGATACCTCCGATTTTCATTCGACATTATTCCGAAATCGTTCAGAAATCTCTACGGAAATTCGGAAGGAAAAATTCGCCTTCAAAATTTCACAAGGATCTTCTTCCGAATTCTGACCGAAATCGATTCGATTTCGCTCCGACATTTCGTTCCGAAATTATGTCAACCACTTCATACAACTTTCGTTAAGATATCGTTACGATTTCGGATCCGACATCGGACGTAGCGTCTGAATTTTAAAGTGAGTTTACGATGCCGGTACGATTGGTTTGCTGGGTTTGTACGACAACAACACACTTGTAGGTTAGTGGTGCGATGGGAACTAGAAACCTAGGAAACACTTAGTGTTGCCAGACGCCGTTTGACATTTTTTTTTTTTTTTTGGAATTAAAGCTTTGTTTGTCGATAAAGGACAATTCTATAGCACTATGAAAACTAGTTTAATGAATTCAATCTTAGCCGACACTCGCAAAAAAAAACGAAGATCGTTAGGGTCGTCCAAAAACGGGCATTGTGCCAGAAAAATTAGCCGTGCGTGAACAGATAATGCAAGATCGCCATGTTAAATGCCGTGAGATAGGGACATCCTTGGACATTTCTTCCACCAACTAGCATTTGATATAGCATGAACACATGGCGCAAAAATGGGGATTTCTCATTAGATCCAGCAAAATTGGACAATCGCTCAAAACAGTCTCTAGTCGATTGGGGCAAAGAAATTGTGAACAAGTAAAAAAGTACGGACAGATAGAATGTACTTAGCGTCTCTTCAGAATTTTGTGGCCCTTTTTCAAGATTTGAACTTGCTGACAAAAATGTGGATTAGGAATTTACACAAATGTTGAACTTTTGTGGGGGAGGTAACCTTAGGGAGGACCGATATGGGCCATTTTAGAAGTTAAACTAAATTTTGACAAAATATTAGGAGATCCAAAGTTTGGTCCAAATTGGTTGTTGCACCATTCAAGTGATATCGTCCTAACATTTTAGTGACATTTTTTAAATATTGGGGAGAAGTACCGGAAGTTGGGGACGGGTATTGCCCCATGAAACTAAGTGTGGATAAAATATGACGAAGACCATATGTTGCACCAAATCGGTAGAACAGTTCGAGAGCCACATATGGTGACATAGGGCTCTTTACACCTTTCGGGAGGTAGCTAATGCAAATCGCTTCAACAAAAATCAAAGTGAGTCGAGAGCAGGTCTTAAAGTGAACTTATCCGAAATTTTGTGTGGGAGGTATCCAAAAGAGTGCACAAATATAGTCCATATTCGAACCTGATCTATATCTGGTAGATATATTAGGATGTGTAGAGTATGGATTACATCAGTCGCTCCCTTCAAGAGTTATCGTGCGCATATTTTTTCCGAAGATTTTTGAATTTTTGTGAGGGAGGTACCTGAAGGAGTGGACCGACATGGTTTATCTTCGAACTTAAACTATGTTTGGACAAAATATTACGAAGGCCAAATTTTGGACCGAATTGGCAGACCCGTTCTAGATTTATCTTGCGCTCCAATCACTACACACGGTGTCATAGGGGTTTTTTGCACCTTTCAGGCTATTTTCTCAGGAAGTATGGACTTGCTCCTTATGAAATTTGTACCGTCGTATGGAGGACAGCGAATACAAGTTGCTACAACAAAAATCAAAGCGATTCGAGAGCAGGTCCTAAACTGAACTTTTCCGAAATTCCGAAAATTTGTGTGAGAGGTACCCGAAGGAGTGGACATTTTGAGTCCATATTTAAACTTCATCTAAATCTGGTAGAACTTTCACGATGTACAAAGTGTGGGCCAAATCGGTTACTCCCTTCAAGAGTAATCGTGCGCACAAATTTTCTGAACATTTTCGAACTTAAACTAAGTTTGGGCAAAATATTATAATTGTTCCACAAACATCCCATAAGGGACAAGGGAGACTTCTCTCATATCAATGAGTGCACCCCGATTCATATTAGCTCAATGATATGAGACCTACAGTTTATCGCCGAGTCCGACCGGCGTGTCTAAGACACCACTTTTGTAGAGAAGTTTTACATGGCTGAAATACTCAGGAAATGTCGCCAACATTACTGAGGGGTATTTTGCCACCGTTGAAAAGTGTTTTGATGTTGCCTGACCGGGGAATCGAACCCACGACCTTATGTGTGCAAGGCGGGTGTGCATACCATTGCACCACGGTGGCACCCAAAATATTACGAAAGCCGAATTTTGAAATGGTCGCCAGTTTCTTCGGTTAAACTGACCATGTGACTACCATACGGCTTGAGGAACGTAGGACGGTTAACTCTCAGTCTTCTGAGAAATTCGAAAGACGAACAACGAAAGACGAATCATGACAATGCGAACTCTCACACATCGATTTAAACCAGCGCTTTTTTGACCAGACAAAGCGTGGAATTGATGGATCATCCGCCATACAACCCTGACTTGGAACCCAATGACTTCATTTGATTCCCGCACATCAAGAAAAAACCGTGGTCAACGATTTTTGGAGTGGAAAAGGTGCTTCCAAAATTGGTTTCAGCACATGAAAAAGTGTATAAATCATCCTGGAGTCCACTTATGAAAACAATAAAACTATTTTTGATGGTAAATATTAGCGTTTTCATTGTTAAGCCAGACAGTTATAGTGCAGCCCTCGTTATGTATGGACCCAAACTTTCCTTATGCGGGAAAACAATCTCAACCAAATTTATAAATTTCATACTGTTAATGCTTTACCAGTACATAATCAAATTTTCATATTTTGTTTACATACACTTTATTGCTTTGCTTTTGTTTCCTTTCTTTCCAACATTTTTTTTGGTCACATATGAGCTTTCTTTGTATCATTTTGTTTCCTTTTTTTTTTGTTTGCAAGGAATGAACTTCACTTCGTTTGTGGGTCTGTCAGTTGTTCGTTCCTTTTTTTTATGGTTCGTTTCAAAATATATAACCGAAGTTAATGTGATGCTATGTTTATGTTCTTCTAATCTGTCACACGAACAGAGAGAGAGAAAGCGAGAGGCAGAGGATAACAAAGAGATGAAGAATACTTTTTGTTTGTTGAAGTGGTGTTAGTGATACTTCAGTACTCCGTTATTTATGAGTACCACCCATGCATGTTACAATGTTTTTGGCCAACAACAAACTGACTGACTTAACGACAAGCAAAAGGACAAAGAGTAGCAATAAAACAAAAAGAGAGAAGAGAAACAAGAAAACTTCAATCGATGTTAACTAAAGATGCTGGTGATACTTCTTGTATTGCTGCTGCTGATGCTTTGGCTGGATTCCTGTTTTGTGTGTATGTGAGAATCCTTATGAGTTGGTGTATTTGTTTTTGTTGTTATTACTTTTTGGCTTATATTCGTAAATTGGGAGCGGCTCCAAAATTTGAATGTGTATAAATACAACAAAAAAGATGAAGCACTAATAATAAATAGATAAGCCTAAGCAGGACCAATTGATGTACTTAAAAAAAGAAAAGAAAAGCACAAAAGAAGTTGGTAAAGTAATGAAATGTTTGAAAATTCAAAATAAATAAAATTTTAAATTTCATCCTTTAATTATAAACACAAACAACAACAAAACGAAAAACCCCTCATTTATTTTAGATGAGCAAAAAAATTAACAGTGATAAAGCGGGGGGTTGGTTTGTCAAATAGTCACTTAGACGTTTGTTTAGTCGGTCGGTCGGTCGGTAGCTGCTGGAACAGTGTTATTTTCATACATTGGCTGCTGGATAAGACAACACTTCGCGACACAAGGGTTGGTTATTATCTGCTTTTGATTTTATTTCGACACAATCGCAACGAACAAAACCAACGACTACATCTACATACGCACGTTTTTCCTACGCTTTGGCAGGGTATTTTTCTTGCACTGTGATGAGGGCCCAACAAGGGGAGATACTTGGGTTCCTTTGCTTGATTTTTTTTCTTGCTTTTGATACATGAAAGTTTATAACATTTAACGGGGCGTTGGTGGTGGATGGTTTTCATTTGCTTTTCTTTTTTTTTCTTCTTCTACATCTTTGATTGTGGGGAAAATTTGTTAAATAAATTTATACACATTGTTATACTAAGAGCCATATAACATTTTTTTAATTTTATATTCATATTTCAATAACTTAAACGGATTTTTGGTACAATTTTCACTTTTCTCCAACAACTACAACAGCAATCACAACGAATTTTCACATTTCTTTTTTTTCAATGCAACAAACACATCACAACTAATTTAGTTGATTCTTTTCTTTTTTGCTTTCATTTCCATTAAATATTATTATTATTTATCTGATAATTATTACATCCAACAAAGCTATTCAAAACAAGAAGATATGAAATTTATTAAAATTGTTAATTTTTTTCTATTTCGGTGATATATCAAAGAGTTGCTTTGCCGAGATTTTTCACATACCACCTTCACTATCGCTCACGAGTTTCAAACTGACTTGAGTGAGACCAAAAGAACACATGTGGATGCTGGCTGGCTGGCTGCGTTGTGCTTCTGCTGCAAAGTGTCCTACTGTCGTCGTGTGCTGTAAATGTGGTCCAAGGACTTTGTGCGGCAAGAAGCAGAGCTTTTTTATTTCGTTGTGTTTGTTTATTGTAAACGAAGAGAATGACGTTAAGAGAGTTTCATGTAATGACAAAGAGTGTCACGGCAGTAAATGAGAAAGGACAGGGAGAGATGTAAACAAATGGGAAAACACAAAAAGTGATTTATTTAAATAATTTTTAGTCTTTAAATGAATTCCTTAAAATGAGTAAATATAAAAAATATGTTGTTATTGAAATTGAATGATTCCTTGTGACACTGTTAAATTTTACTGTGATGGGCCATTACTAAAGTTTTGCGCCTAAGGGTATACTTTAAAATTTGAATTTAACAAAAGGAGAAACTCTGTCATATAACTACTATTGTGAATGATTTAGTCGGCAACATACACTTTATCAAGGAAAATATATATAAGGTATATGCATGAATTACAACAACTAACAAATTTACAAAAACGACATTGTTATTGAAAATTAATTGTCAAAGAAAATATTGAATAATAGGGTCGTTCCAAATTTTTTTTCAGGAAAACATAAATACATTTTGAAAATCCCCCCCTTGGCGAACAATGCAAAATCTTTTCCGCTAATAAAATAGTTGTTTTAAAATATTAAAACAACAACAATGGGATTAAGCCAGACTATTTTGAAGAAAAAAACAAAATTGCAAACGCTATCCCAATAAAAAAACGCCACAATGCTTCTAATTGAAAATCCTCTAAAATAGAACAAATTTGAATCAAAATGTAAATATAACGCATTCAGAACTCTCGTTGGTAATTTTTATTACACGTTTAGGATGAAAAGCAGTATTTTATAGTAACAAATTTCGAAACAGGTGTTTGTCACTTCTACCTTTGTCACTTCTATGCCTTGCATTTTATTTACACTGCCACCATGGCACAATTACCAAGGTGGATGAATCGGCGAATTGCTACAACAAAGCAACTTTTTTGTAATGTAAAATATCAAAATTTGTAAAAAATGCCGGCACTCCATTAAAAGTTTTCTTCTCCAAAAATACCGCAATGATATTCGAAAATTATTTTATTTGATAACAAATTTTTGATGAAATCCTGCGGCGAGGATCGGAACTAGTCTTCCCCGCCTTACCCCTTTGCGAACAATGCCAAAATGCATCCGAATGCAGTTAAAATGTGAGAAATGGATATCATTCTTTTGATCGCATCCGAATGCCCATAAAATGTGGGGAATGTAGTGCCTTTTTCACGACTCCGTTAAAACTGCATCAAAACATGCCGTGAAAGAACTAGTGTACATTGCACTACTTCCAATTAATTTTGCTGGGATACTTATCGCACCAGTTCAACATAACGGGCAGTAACTTAAACCGCTTAAATTGTCTCCTCATAAAGATGGTCCACTGGTGTCATAAGGAGGCACCCTGTTGGAGCCCTCACATTTGCATACCACACTGGCGCCGCATAGCTTACTTGAGAAACTTGTTCCTACGTCTATTATTGTCACAAATAGCTGTGGCTTATGCGGACGACTCAATCATGCTATCGAACGTTAAATGTAATAATATCTTCGGGTAGTTGATGTACCGAGTCAGGACACCCTCGAACAATATGTTCAGGAAAACTTCAATCGATTTGATTGATTAACAAAAAAATGGAATTAACTCCTGAACATTTTCGTGTGATCAACGACCGCTGTGCCAGAAAACATTGATGCCGTGTGCGATGTAATAACACAAGAGTGTCATGTGTCATACCGTAAGACAGAGACATACTTGGGCATTTCTTCCACCAGCATACATTCGATATTGCGTCAACACCTGTCCGTAAAAAAAGTTTTGTTCCCGTTGGAAGCAGCACAATTTGAAAATCCCTTTAAAAAAAATAGAATCGCGTTGCTTTAAAAGACGAAGACGAGCCTAATCCAATAAATGTTGTTCGTTGAAGAAGCACTTCGATTCAATGATCGCATGGTTCTTCATCAAAAGTGGTCTTGTGCCGACTGATTTGTTTGTGCAATGTAGGAGGTAAATTTTCAATTGGACACCATAATTTGTTTGCCTGATGTCTTCGGAAAAATTCAAAAAACGAACAAAAGAAGAAGAATCCTTTTTGCACGAATTTTTTCGGTATGAAACCACTTGTTTTATTTACAAAATCACATTTATGCTTGGTTTACATTTACGAAATCCACTCGATTTCAACTCTCTATTCCATTGGTTAAACGTCAAATGAAATCCAATGGATTTCAGATGAAATTTCGTTTGACGTTTGAGCAATGGAATTGACAGTTGATATCGAGTAGATTTCGCAAATGTAAACCTAGCATTAAAGCTGAAAACACATCCAACGTTTGAGTAAAGTTTTGTGTTGGGCGTAGAGAGAAAAACAACAACAACAGGGCGACGCCGACACCAAGGTCCAGCGTTGATCTGTTTGCCGGCATATATTTCAAATGAATTTGAATTTTTCGGCACCATGCCCAACAGTGTAAAAACGGCCAAAACGACACAAAACTTTACCCAAACGTTGGATGTGTTTTCAGCTTAATGAAGCATAATGTTCTCGTTGTAAATTTGTAAAAACTAAACATTACGCATTACGAATGATGTATTAAAGCAATGATAAAAGAAAACAAAAGAAGGAAGAACTCAATAATTTTCAATGTTATGTTGATATTTTGCGCCTCAATTACAGAAACGGTAGAACAATTTTAAATCCAATAAAAATTAATTTTCTTTTCGCACAAAAAAAAACCTTTCTTTAAACACAATATTTTCACAATTCCAACTTCTACAGTGTTTTTTAATCATATTGTTACGAATGTAACTGATAGGTTTAAGTTAATTTAGTTTAATTTCCGTTAATTTAAAAATTTGAATTGTAACGTAAAGTTTTTATTACGCAGTTACTTTATTTAAGCAACAACAACTACCATGTAAAATTCTCTTCATCGTTCTAGTTCTTACTTTACCTTTTATTAATGTGCTTCTGTTTGTTCTCCATAATCATGTAATTATCGTTTAGTTGTCATTTCATATTTCTTGCGTTTGTTTGTTGTTGTAATTACGTCATTACTGTGCTTGTCGTCCGCGAATGTGCGTCTGTGTGTTCGTTGCACAGATTCGAGGTGTTGCCAGATGTTCTGGATAATTCTCGACCAAGGAGATTTTGGGGTATAAATAGCGGTAGGAAAGGCAAAATTGAGTTAGTTGTGTTTTAAGCGTTGAACTGAACAGATTGATTAAAGGCTAGTTGCGTGCTAACTAGAGACAAGCTGTGTGCTTAGTAATTCAAGTCGGTTCCGAATAAGTGTAATAAAGTAAATAAAGCATTGTAGAAACGTAATCTAAAACGAACCCTGTTTTATTTGGTACAAATCGTACTGGGGAATAAAACAACGTCTACACGGAGATTAGTTAAATCTAATTCCGTAACAATATGTTTTTGTCATATTTATACTGTTACGAATGTAACTGATAGGTTTAAGTTAGTTTAGTTTAAATTCCGTTAATTTAAAAATTTGAATTGTAACGTAAAGTTTTTATTACGCAGTTACTTTATTTAAGCAACAACAACTACCATGTAGAACTCTCTTCATTATTCTAGATGTTACTTTACCTTTGATTAATGTGCTTTTGTTTGTAATTATCGTTTAGTTGTCATTTCTTATTTCTTGCATTTGTTTGTTGTTGTAATTACGTCATTACTGTGCTTGTCGTCCCCTTGTATTCCCCCATGTATGTATGTGAGTATGGTTGTTCGCTTAGTGCGAATGTGCGTCTGTGTGTTCGTTGTACAGATTCGAGGTGTTGCCATATGTTCTAGATATTTCTCGAACAGGGAGACTTTGGGGTATAAATACAGGGGAACTGGCAATGACGAGTGGAGTTGTGTTTTAAGCGTTGAACTGAACAGATCGGTTAAAGAATTGCTGCGTGCTAACTAGAGACTAGCTGTGTGCTTTGTAATTAAAGTCAGTTCCAAATAAGTGTAATAAAGTAAATAAAGCATTGTAGAAACGTAATCTAAAACGAACCCTGTTTTATTTGGTACAAATCGTACTGGGGAATAAAACAACGTCTACACGGAGATTAGTTAAACCTAATTCCGTAACAATTAGTGTCAGAAGTGGGATTACGATCATACTACAATGAAGTTTAAGGATCTACGAAAGGAAGACTTGAAGAAGTTCCTATCTAAGCTTGGGTTGCCAACTACCGGAAGTAAGGCTGTGCTACAAAAACGCCGTTTGGAAGAGTTAAAGTACCGTGAAGTGGACATCGACGAATATGAGTTTGATATTAGAGATGAAACTTCAGATGCGGTTCCGAGTTATACGGAGGTTGCAAAAGTGATTGCAGTAACGTTGGCGAAGGAATTTAGTAAGAGAATGGAAGAGGAATCTATTGCAATAAATGAAAGCTACAAATGTCTGACGGAGGAATTGGACGAAAATTCCCAAAAATTGGAAGAATTAGAGGCAAATTTTAGAAAAATCAGCGAAAGACTCGAGAATATTACGCAAGTTATTGGAAAGCGATTCGAGGTTGTGGAAAACCATTTAAAGAAATTGGATAGGCAATTTCTGGCCCACGACGAGAAGTTTGTGAATCTGGAAAAGAAAATGTCGGAACTGGAAATCAAAGGAGGTCAAGTGCGAGTTATTGATAACACTCTGAAAATCAAGCCTCCTGAATTCGACGGATCTACATCGTTTGATGTCTTCAAATTACAATTTGAGACGGTTGCTTCGAGAAATTCGTGGAACGACAACGACAAGGCGGTACAACTGCTTATGGCATTGAAGGGCGGTGCTGCTGACGTATTACAGAATATTCCCGCCGTTTCTAGAAGCAAATATGGAGATATAACTGCTGCTCTCGAACTTAAGTACGGTGACGGACATAAGCAAGAGACAATGGTGAAACCTCAGGCTTGCAATGTGCGGAGGCTGGAAGTTGAGGACAACAATCCCCAGACCGTTGTCGAACTAATGAAAGATGCACTAATGCAGGTAATAGATAAAGTGAAACGAGGGGCTGGAAAAACGAGAAAGACTTGCTACAACTGTCGGAAAGTTGGACACATTGCACGAGAATGCAAATTGCAACGACCCAGGTCCAGATCCGCCTCACCGCCTTTGAAAAGCGACGACCAACCGGTGGCCAAGAATCTGGAAAGAGAGACATCAGGTGAATCAAATAAAGTGAATTCCGTCAATCACGAGGCGCCGCTGGCAGAGTATGAAAAGGATGGTCCCACAATTTCTATAGCCATAGTCCAGCAGAAGACCCACAACTTAACGGTTAAAGGCTTCGTCAATGGTGTATTGCGTACCTTGACATTGGACACCGGTGCAACAAAGTCCATTATTAGACCGGATTTAGTAAAAGGAAAGGTATTGCCGTTAAATGGAGTCAAATTGCGGACGGCCACAGGCGAGACTGCAACAGTAACTGGAAAGGCCTATCAAAGGCTGAGCATGGTTAGAAAATCGGTAAATTTCGATTTTATAGTGGCCGATATTGTGGACGAAGTTATACTTGGCGTAGACTTCATGATTGCCTTCGATATAAACCTGGACATAAAGCACCGTGTGATGACTTGGTCCAATGTGGAAATACCGATAAATGTGGGCTACAACGAGAAAATCAAACATCGCCCAAAGGCAGAATCCGGTGAGATTGCTGTCGATGTCCGTACGCTGAAGGTGGAAGCCGCCGACAAATGGCCCGTAGGAAAGTGGAAAAATCTCGCTACGAGGAGGAAAAAGCGAAGATGTACGTCGAGGAAAGGTCCATCGAAAAACGGCCGTACAGCAAGGAAGGACAAGTCCGAGGAAGACCAGGTGGCACTTAGGAAGGTGACCACGAAGAAAGAAGGTATAGCGTCGCGATTCCTGGAGAGAAAGCAACGTCGTCCAGAAGAGCAAGAGTCCAAAGCTGACGCAGTAGAGGGTACATCTAAATCAGTTGCCACCACTACAGAACGAGAACTGCGTCTAGTCAAGAGGAACAGGCTTAAGCGGGAGGCAGTGGTACCAATGCCCATACCACAGAGAGGGAACTGTGCCTATTCGGGACGAACAGGCTTAAGCGGGAGGCAATGTTACGAATGTAACTGATAGGTTTAAGTTTGAATTGTAACGTAAAGTTTTTATTACGCAGTTACTTTATTTAAGCAACAACAACTACCATGTAGAACTCTCTTCATTATTCTAGATGTTACTTTACCTTTGATTAATGTGCTTTTGTTTGTAATTATCGTTTAGTTGTCATTTCTTATTTCTTGCATTTGTTTGTTGTTGTAATTACGTCATTACTGTGCTTGTCGTCCCCTTGTATTCCCCCATGTATGTATGTGAGTATGGTTGTTCGCTTAGTGCGAATGTGCGTCTGTGTGTTCGTTGTACAGATTCGAGGTGTTGCCATATGTTCTAGATATTTCTCGAACAGGGAGACTTTGGGGTATAAATACAGGGGAACTGGCAATGACGAGTGGAGTTGTGTTTTAAGCGTTGAACTGAACAGATCGGTTAAAGAATTGCTGCGTGCTAACTAGAGACTAACTGTGTGCTTTGTAATTAAAGTCAGTTCCAAATAAGTGTAATAAAGTAAATAAAGCATTGTAGAAACGTAATCTAAAACGAACCCTGTTTTATTTGGTACAAATCGTACTGGGGAATAAAACAACGTCTACACGGAGATTAGTTAAACCTAATTCCGTAACAATACTAAATAATAAGAATTCACCAAATCGATCGAATTCTGTAGTGCGATTCTCTAACTCATTTTTTGAGTTACCGACAAATGTCGGTAAAATTAAAATGCTTATAATTTCGGTAGTTAACGATATTATTCGATATGTTAGCGACGAATAAAAAGTAGTCGTTAAGTTCTACCGATAGCAACAGTGTTGTCAACTTTTATTTGAACTTTTCATTCACAATTTTGCGTTTTAATTTTACCGATTTTTGTCGGTAACTCAAAAAATGAGTTAGAGAATCGCACTACTGAAGAAGCTAAAACAAAAACGCTCGAAATGAAATTACGAAATTGAAACCATTCCGATCGGAATCTGTGACATGCCTTTGTATCGGAATTTAACTTTTTATTAGTGAACGTTTTTCACCACAGCCGAAAATGATTGTCCCTTAAGAAAAAATTAGCGGAGACGTCAACATAAAAATGTCTGTAATTATATTAAAATGAAAAAAATTTCAATTAAATGTTTGTTGTGATGATAGATAATATTAAAGGAACACATTAGAAAAAGAAATTATTAAACAATATTGTATTTCTGCCATTTTTGCTGATGCCGACTTTAGGGACAACAAAATGTAAAGTTTGGCAGAAGTCGGCATGGGATGAAAAAATTGCGCTTTGTAAATTATTTTTAGCTCGACATTGTAGAAAAAAGTAAAATAAATACTTCAAAGACTAATTAAGAATATAAAATAAGTTTTTACGCGAATTTAGGTCATATTAGTCCTAGTTGGAAGAGCGTGCGTTTGTGGAATGCCGACAATTAGGTTATAGGTAGTTACCGACTATATACAATTGGTCTGTCATTTTACTTTAAGGAATGGTAACAGTGTCAAAAACAATGGTAAAAATGGTGAATTGTATGTTTTTAAAAGTACGGAAACACTTTGCGGTTGAAAACTGGTAACCTCAGGCACGTAAAGGAACACGTCTAATAACTAATTTGTTTACTCAACATATTAAAATGTTCTTACTTTTCGATGCAAAATTAACTGGAATGTGAAAACAAGAATTTGCCCGGAACACGCCCACCCTACATTCGATCCTGGCTACGCCCTTGATTCCAAATGTTAACAAAATCTCATGGCAGAACTACCAGGTAGTGGTATCACACCAGCTGATTGAATATGAAAAGTCAAATCACTTTATAAAAAATTATTTTTGTTGTAATTTCCCCAACAACATAAAGAAAGTTTTGACATAACATATTCAAAATTTTACGACGCCACTACCTGGGTAATTGTGCCATGCAAAATCTTTAAATTTTAAAACTAAATTCGCATTTTTCTCAAGTTTTATAAGAAATAATTCAAAATCTTTGTTATTTCATCAAAAAGTAAACTAAATTTCTAACCAAATAAGCTTTAGTTCATAGCAATTGGAACAATTTACTCGGAAAGGCGATTGATTGAAGTTAGGCAAATCCTTAAACTGTCGACTATTGGTGCACTTAACCTATTTCAGAATCAGTAATCATAAACTAAACGTCTTGAAATTTTTTGTAAAATGGTTATCATTACTTACCATTTTTTCTATAGACAAAAACAACAGGACAAGTCCACTTCCTCCCTCCAACAATGCTGCACAATGTTTGACAATTTTAAATTTTAAAAAGTTTGTTTTTATTTCCTTTTTAATACCTATTGTTTTTTATTCAATTTAATGTCCACAAAACCGCGGAGAATATCTATCTACATTGTAGTTCACTTTTCACCGGTTTTTATACGCTTTCTCTTAGAACATCATCTTAGAACAATATAATACATACATCTTCAGGGTTGCACAAAATAACAAATTATAATTGTTTTTATTTAAACTGTCTTTTCCAACTGTTATGTTCAAGATCTTTTTCATCTTGTTTCTTTTTTACGCTATTTCACAATTCGAATGACTGAAGGAAAGTGTAAAGTGTCTGTCTACTTTGACACCACATTGAATTTTCTTCAGATTGATATTGACTTGATTTTGCAGAGTCACAGTTATTACAATTATCATACGTATTATTACTCATCTTCTCCATTAAGTTGTTCTGTTTAAAAATTCATATTTTCTTTTCATGATATTTTAAAAGAACACTTCTTTAATACTTTAATTCACCACACGTATCACAAAACTCACTTAATTTTCTAATTAGCCAAACCGACCGACAACTTCCAAGAATTCCACGAACTAACAGGAAATGGCAAGAAATGGCGGTAATTTAGCAAAATGTCCAGCATGTTTTTCTGAACGCCGTCGCGTAAACGTTAACGGAAGCCAAGATATTTCAAATTGTACATGTTGTCATAACACAAATCAAGACGTTTATTTTTTTCTTTAATTTCTCACAATATTTGATGTTTACTTCCATTCTAATATGTTAATTGTTTGTCATAACCTGAATTAAAAACGTTTCTATTCATTTGCATATCATCTAATATTGATTGTTTCCAGTTTGATTTACCCGATCGTGTTAAAAGTACTCTGCAAACTAAATGTACAAAGGAAATGCCAAAAATTAGCGGCAATTTTCCAAGAGTATCAAGCCAGAGACTTTTAGCGACGCAGTCAGAATTCTCACTTGGGGGGCAACTCGTGTTGCTACCTCATATATTTTGTCTTTTGTTTTTGGTCTTTATCTAATTAAAGCTGTAAACACATTCAACGTTTGAGTAAAAATTTGTGTCATTTCTGGTAGGTGAATAAAAGACAAAGTGCTGCCAATTTTTCTTTATTCTTCTACCAGAAATGACACAAAACTACTCAAACGTTGGATGTGTTTAGGGCTTAATTGATACATATACATATGTATATGCACAGGTAATTAGTTATAGTACGTTTATATATAACCGGATTTAACAAACCCACTGGGTTTTAAATGTCAATTCCACTGGATATATGTCAAATAAATCCTCACAAAGAAGGTTAACCTTGCAAAAAAGCTCTAATGTGTATGGCGTTTTAGGTAAAGACCTTCATATTTATTAATATTTTTATATTTACCTAATAATTTACATGGTGTAATAATACACGGTGTAAGTGACAATCAGTTGGTTTTTTACTTTTTTATGAATTGAATTGTCAGGATTTATTAGGATCTGCCCAAAAAATGTTCCAAAATTTATTAAATAGATTTCTAATCTGTTCTACACAGTGCCGCATAATAAATATATGAAGTGTAGAATGTATCACATTATGTTTAGAGTAAACTCGAAGCCAATTAAGATTAAAAGTTAAATCTTTCCATATATTCCCGAATTTTTTCTGAACTATTTTTGAGCGATAATTCAGTTTTCATAAAAAATGTTGTTATTGTAAAATTGTTAGTTGTTGTAATTCATGCAAACATCTTACTTCTTGCATCTTGATATTTTGTTACTAACAATACTTCTGTTCGTTAATCTGCATATATCTGTTATTGTTTAAATTTGTACAATGTTTTCCTTTCCTTCCTAACACATTTTCAGCAACTTTTTTTATACAACTAAGTGTGTTCGTTTACTCAATAATTTGTACACGTCCAGCAACTTCTTGTAAACGACTAAGGTCTTTTGTATTGTACTGAAGAGTAAACGAACAGCATCCAGTAACAATTTTGTACAAATTTTGAGTAAACGAACACACATAATGTCAGTTTTAGAAACATTTGTAATAATTATTACAAATTATCAAGTACACGGACAGCCATATTTAATATGCATGTAGAGAAAGTAACGTAGAAACATTTGAATTAAATATTTTATATATATTTTCATATCCATATTATTAAACAATGCTCACTTACGAAATGTTCATAATTGCGTTCATAGAAAACGCTAGTTTATTTTTAAATCAAGTTTGGCATCACTGTGTATTATTCATTTCATATTTTCACAGCACATAGCTTTTATATACAACAATGTGTGAACAGCTGAGATGACCGTTATTTTCTCCTACTCGTAGTGTTGAGTAATTAATATTAAACATTGCTATTTTTGGCAAATATGCACATATTTTATTTATAAAATAGTTAAAATAAAAGTTATCTTTATGAACTTTTATTAACCTTTTATATGTATGTATGTAATACTTGCAAGGGTTAACAACTAACGGTCCTTGATTATTCACTTTTTATGCGAGTACCCACATTCACATTCTGTTTACATTTTTTGACAGCTGTTCAATGCCATTCTCCATTCTTCTTCACTAGTCGTTGTTTGTCGTTGTCGTTTGTTGTGTTAAGATTGGTTAGCGGTAGGTCCGTTGAGGTTCGTTTATTTACTCAACGCAGCATTCCCGTATAAATTTCTAATTTATGAAAAAGTTTATTGATTGTGTTGTTTGTTTGTGTGTTTGTGTCTACTGCCTGCAATAAAAGCTTGCTTGTTGTGATTTTTATTTGTATATTCATGTTTGTTATTGTCGTTCTATCCACACCGCCACCACCTCGTATTATTTAATTTACGCATTGTCTTGGTTGGTTGATTGTGCATACCCAACAGCATTCATTCTATTGCAATATTTACATAACGTTTTTCTTTTACATTTCACATCAAATGAAAATTTCTGTTGTGTTTCGTTTGAACGTAGAGAAATTATGTTAATCGATTAATTAATAAACAAGATTTTTTTATTTTCTTAAAACGTGTCACATTTAGAGCTGTTGCTGCTGCTGTTTGCTCCCTTGAACTTGGAAAACTAGTAGACAGACGAGATTGGTGTCGTGGTGGAACTTTTCAAACGTAATTTTGTTTCAACGCTCACTGCCCGTATAGCGCAACAATCAATTTAAGTGCCATATTGTAGTGGAAAATACGTTGTGTTTACTCTAAGTCTGACCTCAGGTGGTTGTTATTGAGTTTTTGTGGAGCAATCGCTTAGAAGAAAACAAATCTTAAATCATGTCCCAAAAACGTGCTGCTGGCCTTGTTGGAAAACTTGTCGAAAATCTCAAGAGCAAGGAATTCAGGGAATATTTGATGAGGTAAGTAGTATTGAAACATATTGCATAAAATAACAATAACACTTTCTCTTTTTTATATAGCACACATTTCTGGGGTCCCGTTGCAAACTGGGGTATTCCAATTGCTGCTTTAGCTGATATTAATAAGGACCCTAAATTCATTTCTGGGCGCATGACCTTAGGTAAGACTATAACCGATATAAAATCAAGGAACAAATGCCGTTAAGGAGATGTGCATTAATTTCTAATAGCTCTGTTCCTTTACTTTTAAATAGTAAAAGTAGAAAACTTGGTGTACTGGAACAGTTCGAGTAAACATGATATTAAAGTCAGTACAAAAACTGATATAAAAAACGAATGCTGTAAAGCGCTATGCCGAAATGGTTAATAATTCTGTTCCTTTACTTGTTAAATGGGTAAAGTAGTGATCTTGGCGTATGCGGGAACACTTTCCGAGTAAAAAATGATAAAAAATTAGAACAGAAACTGATATAAGGAACGAGTCCAGTTACTTTTAAATAGTAAAAGTAACCAACTTAGTGTTCGGGAACACTTTTCGACTAAAAATTACGAAATGTATAAACACGTTTAAGCCCAATTCAAAAGAAATAGGAACTTTTTGAAACACAACTGTTTCAGTGCCTTATAAGTAAAACAAAACAACAAATTTGTGCATGTCTAATTTGATAGACCTTTTCATTTTTTGCATAAAATTTTTCTTACATAACGTCTGTGCATAATATTTAATTTTATTCCGGTACATTATCTATATTAATTAACACTTTTCGCTGATAAGATTTATTAATAAACTGTTTTTCGTTTTGAATTTAGAGTCTAGTCTATCTTATCAGGATTGCAAAGTATATAAAAAGCAACTCAAATCATTTTTAATCAGATTACTTTTTGTTAAAACAGTTTTTTTTGTAGTCAGTGGTTAGATTTTGTTTAGCTTTTTTCTCACAATTTGTTAACAGTTATCATTTATGACAATTTAATGATTATTATTAATTGGTCAATTATTTCAGTAGTTAAGGTGTCTGAGATTTGTGTTTTTCTATGTAGCCACGTATTGTTATTGATGACCAAACGATATCAGTTTTCCAATGAATGAATGAGTAAGCAAACATTTGCTGTCAATGAATGAAGCTATGTTAATTAACAAATCAAAAGATAATGCTTCAGCGTTATTCAAAAGCTAATGTTTTAATTAGAATTATTTTAATATAATATGTACTCACCGTTGTTGAATGAATAGAGACGTTATGTTTAACCACTTCAAGTTCAGGTGTACTCGGTGAATGTATGTAAAAATATAATTATTTTTAATGAAAAAAAAAAAATAATCATTCAAATAAATTTAAAGATATCTGTATGTATTTTAGAACATTTAATATTAAAAAACGTAAAAAGAAGACTGTCAAAACTTAATTGATCCATCAACTTTTAATTTTCAATCGGACCAAATATTACATATTGAAACCGTAAAGCAGGGCACTCACCTATCAGTCTGCCTAACAGCATTTGTGATAGTATCCCAGTTGTTCGGGTAACTAGCGAATAACTAGCAATTTTTCTAGCCTCTTGGTAAACACCCCTAGTTACCACCCAATCTACTTGCAATGTTATAGACTGGTGAATTTAACATGGGGATGTCATAGGCAGGGGTCTATTGTCTCCTCAATGCATTTCCAGTAACCACCAAATTCGATAGTCGTGTAAAGGCAATTGTCTCTTCATTGCATTACCAGTAACCAGTCAATTCGATAGTCTTCGGAAAGCCACTTGTCCCTTCATTGCATTACCAGTAACCAGTTAATTCGGTAGTCAGAAATGATAGACAAAATCACTAGTAAGTTGTAATCAGTATACCGGTTTAAACAATGTAAATATAACAGTTAATCTGTATATTTCGTATATGCGCTAACCACGCTTTATTTAATTATATGATGTGTATATACATACATATATTACAAAGGACAATTTAATGTTCATCTTCAAGTTCCTAGATATTGAAGCTTGTGTGTGAATCCTTGATACTGGAGCTAAAGTTTATTTGGTCCTGGGAATGTGCATCTCATGTGTGCTTCAGATTCAGAATTTGTTTTCATGGAGTGCTTATGAACAGCACAAGTAACTGCGTTACCTCAATTGGTTTCGACCACATACATATATATAGGACGTAATTTGTTGGGTCAGGGTGGCAATTGAACAAATGCGTAGTCTCGTGAGGGCTTTGGTGGCAGTTACAATACGTTTTCTATAAGAATGAAGTGGTTATAGCCACTTGCAAATTAAAAAATCAAAATTTTTGTATTGGTTTAATTTAAAGTACAGGTAGAATATAATATGTTCCAAATTTTGAGTCGATCGGATAAAAAATGATTGAGATGTGAGTGGTTAAAATGCATTGTGTTTTGTATGTAAGATAAAAATTTGAAACGGGTTTCTCTCGAAATGTCATTTTTGAAAACGGTGCCCACTAGGGTTATGACTTTTTTACAACCTCATATTCCTGTATCATAGCGTGATGAGTTTTGCCATAAGATTACATAAAATCTTAATTATAAGGTGATTCGGTGAAAAAAACCTCACGCACAAAATAATTTTAAAATTTGAATTTATCAAAATTATGGACAATTTTTTGAAGTCACTGAAAACAGATATATAATTGAAAATAAACTTTAGAGCCACATGAGATAATTAAAATGACATAAAATTTATTTCTCACTATATTTCTTCAATTCTGAGAATCGTAAAAATGTCGAAAACGCTTTTATTCAAAAATATAATTTTTTAACAAAAAACAAAAAATTCAACATTTTTTTCAAAGTGACTTTTTTTCGCTTCTTTTTTAATATTTGAATGAAATAAACGTTATTATAGTTATTAGTAGGCTTATATTTATTCATTCGTGCAAAAACAAATAATTTTTTGAATTTTTTTTTTTCATTTCATATATTTTTTCAAAAAATATTTTTTTTAAAATCGATTTGTGCGTGAACTTTTTTTATATTTTAATGGAATAAACGATAGCATAGTGATTAATAGGCAAAAGTTCATTCATCCCTGCTACAGGAAATCATTTTTGAGGAAAAATATCAAAAAATCATAACCCTAGTGCCCACTGTTGCTCGAATCTTCATATATTTTTGAGGGACTATTATATATCATACAAATCTTGTCTTTAAGCGAGAGACTTTTTTTATTTTTTTGGTGGATTTATTGCGAAAAACCATCCATTTTTATACCCTCAGCCTTTAGGCTATGAAGGGTATATACACTTTCATACGGGCAAAATGTGCCTCATCGAAATAATGGTTTTAGACCCCAAGTATGTTTGGACGAAATGTGTTTCAGACAATTTGGAGTCGATTGAGCAATGTCCGTCCGTCTGTCTGTCTGTCTGCCTGTCTGGCTGGCTGGAGCGCACGATAACTCTCGAACGGATGAACCGATTCGGTTCAAATTTTGGCTTTCGTAATATTTTGCCCAAACTTAGTTTAAGTTCGAAGATGAGCTATATCGGTCCACCCCTTCCGGTACCTCCCCCACAAAAGTTCGAAAATGTTCGGAAAATTTGTGCGCACGATAACTCTTGAAGGGAGTAACCGATATGGTCCATACTTTGCCCATCGTGGAGCGTGTACCAGACTTAGATCAGGGTTTAATATGGACTCAATTGGTCCACTCCGTCGGGTACCTCCCACACAAAAATTTGGAAAAGTTCAGTTTAGGACCATCTCTCGAATCGCTTTGATTTTTGATTTAGCAACTTGTATTCACTGCCCTCCATACGACGGTATAAGTTTCATCAGGGGCAAGTCCATACTTCCTGAGAAAATAGCCTGAAAGTTGCAAAAAAAACCCCTATGACACCGTGTGAGGAGGTTGGAGGGCAAAATAACTCTCGAACAGGTCTGCCGATTCGGTCCAAAGTTTGGTCTTAGTAATATTTTGTCCAAACATAGTTTAAGTTCGAAGATAAGCCATATCGGTCCGCACCTTCGGGTACCTCCCTACCAAAGTTCAAAAATGTTCGAAAAAATTGTGTGCACGATAACTCTTCATGGGAGTGACCAATTTGGTCCATACTTTACACATCCTAATGTATCTACCAGATATAGATCAGGTTCGAATATGGACTATATTAGTCCATTCTCTCGGGTACCTCCTACACAAAATTTTGGATATATTCACTTTAAGACCTGCTCTCGAATCAATTTAGTTTTTGTTGAAGCAACTTGTATTCGCTGCCTCAATTACGCCAGTAAAAGTTTTTTTCAGGGGCCAGTCCATACTTCTTGAGAAAACAGTCCGAAAGTTGTAAAAAACCCCTATGGCACCACATGTAGCGGCTAGAGAGCTCAAACCGAATACTCAGAGATGGTCTGTCTGCAATAATGACGTATCTGACATACATTTCTGACGTATATTACATACGTCGGAAACGTCGTAAACCTAGCCAAAAAACAAGGTTTTTGACAGAATAAACAAACGAATTTTTTAACCAAAAATCGATGTTTTTTACATAATATACCTCATTTAATTATATCATTTGAGATCCTATTATATTAAAAAACAGGCATAAAAAGATTTTACTCTAATATATACATTTTATATATATATTTTTAGATTATATGGACATTATACATATGTTTGTTTATAACTTCACCGGCAAATTCTTTGAATCATACTCAAAAGCCACACGTTGAAACTTTCATACGAAACTTTCACAGCTTTTCGGCGAGAGGAGCTTGGGTGAAGGATTTCCTTCATCCTCCAACTTTTCGGATGAAAGTTTCACCGTGTGGTTTTAGAGATATGTAAAGCAGTGGTAGTGTTCGAAATATATTGTAGATGGCGTGTTAAGTGCGTAATACAATTTATTCAATTATTTTAGTTATTTTAAAAATTAAAATATTAATAAAAATATGCTGTTATTTTCAAAAAAAGGTACGGAGGCCCTTCAATAGCACAGACAGTTTTGCAAAATTAATATTAAGTAAAAATATGATGGTAACACACATTTTTTGAGGTTTATGACGTTTACTACTTTTTATACGTTTTCTACGGGTATATGACGTTTTCGACGTTTACACCTTTCTGACCGTCGAAAACCTGAAAAGTCGTCATACAGGCCATCTCTGCGAATACTGCGTTCGTCCACACTTTGGACTTCGTAATATTTCTTCGAATATTAGATGAAATTTAAAGGTGGTTCTTATAGGTCCACTCCTTCCGGTACATCCCCCACAAATGTTCGAAAATATTCGCTAAAATATCTATATATATCTCATCGACGAATCCACACAGGCTGAGGGTATATCTCTGTCAGCAAAGTCGACTGATACTTTTTTACTTGTTTTTTTTTTGCAGCATCTCGTATTCCCTTCCCCCATTACGACGGTACTGGGGCAAGTCCATACTTCCGGAGACAATAGCCTGAAATATGTAAAAACCATATCGGAATTATGTGTAGTGGCTGATGCGCACGACAACTTTCGAACTATACTATATATGTATAATGTGTTGGTCCAAATTTTACATATCGTAATATTTCCGCTCCTCATTTATTGTACGGCCTCTTCTCTTTAGCCAATCGATATGCGGAGCTAGTTGAGGCGGTGTGAACGTTATCGGACATAATTTAGTTGGGATGTCAACCTCAGTAGCGTCTTTCTTCTGGAGGCCAGTTCTATAGCCTACAGCCGATGTAAGGCCCTTCTGTGCGTTCGATGGCCATCGTTTCAAGAGATTAGCCTTTTCCACTAAACATTGGATAACCGATTGGCACGCATTTGTCTGACACTCCGGTAATAACTTTAAATGAGAAATTTAATTGTGTTCGATCGAAAATCTCAATGGTTTGGTTGTTATATGCCAAAATGTCTAAAAAACGTGGACATGTTAGCTCGATTAATTCAATTAATTGGTTTAGTATTGTTAAATCTTTTAACCGATCATTTCTTATTTACATGATACAATCTCATTTAAAACAATTTAAATTTTACAAGCTGAAAGAATGTCAAAACTAGTCCAATCTTGAACTACAACTTAGCAGCTAATGCAACTGGTTAACAACAACTTTTTATTTGTTGTATTACCAATACTAATAGATTTTATTTTTTATACCTTTCAGCTCTTACATTATACTCTTGTTGTTTCATGCGTTTCGCTTGGAAAGTTCAACCTCGCAATATGCTGTTGTTTGCCTGCCACATAACCAACGCCACGGCGCAATCGATCCAGGGAGTACGTTTCATAAATCACAACTACTTATCGAAGAAGGATGAGAAACAAGTGGCAGCTGCATAAAATTAAAGCTTTAAACAGGGACACAAATGTAATCGAACAATTTTTTTGTTTTGTTTTATTGATTAATCCATAAGAAGAAAACAGTGTACAAAATATGTTATTATTTGTAACAAAGACAAAAACAGATTTCCTGAAGAAACATCAAACAACAAATATCCACCCTATTATTAACTGTTGATCATCGCATTCTTCAGGGAATCACCTGTTAATATTGTTTTGTAATTCATACGTACAACAACATTACATCTCTATATACATAGAATTACATTAAGCTACCTGCATAGATAATACCAACAAATGAAATAAAACAAATTTTTATTCAGTAGTTAAAAAAAATAAAACATCTTATGACAAACAATTGGTGTTATTATTGACATTATTGTAAAGTCAGACGACATGAATTAAACGCACGCTATGTAAAATTGCACACTCACATGCTATTATACAAATATTTTACAACAACAACTATAAATATGAAAATAACCTTATTTAGATTATAAACAATATGCATGCCTTGCGTTACGATGTCAAAGTAGAATTATCGCACTTAGAAACAAAACAAGTCGAACTAGTCTTTAGTTTAATTTAAATGGACAGCAAATTTTGTTGTTTTATTAAGGTGCCATTTCAAACAACACACACACACATAAGTGATAAATAAATATTAAGTGTTCTGAATCGAATACTAATGTAGTTTTAATTAAAAACATTTGTAGTAATGAAACAGTTGTGAGATAATGTTAAACCAGATGGGATCGTAAAATCTTGAAATAAATCCACATTTTCTGTCGCCATTTGTTGCTCTCTAAAAATTAAAAAAAGAGTTTATTTATTGACTTTTTAATATCTACCAAGAAATCAGTAAAAAAATCACGATAGTTGATAGGTCCTCATGAAAATCTTTATCCACATTTATTGTTCCTTTTTGTATTTCCTAAACACTGCCTCCCAAAATCTTTAATTTTTTTCTCTCATTTTTATACCCTCAGTATTTAAGAAGATGATATATACACGGCACGATATATACGACCAAAATGTGCCGCATCGAAATAATGGTTTTATACCCCAAGTATGTTTGGACGAAATTCGTTTCAAACAATTTGGAGTCGATTTAGCAATAAAAAATAAAATATGTACCAAATTTTGCACATCGTAATATTTCTACGAGAGATATATGAGGTTCGAATATGGACTATATAGGACCACTCCTTCTGATACCTCCCACTTTGTTTTTTTCTGCAACAACTTGTATTTGCTGCCCCCATTACGACGGTACAAGTATTTTAAGGGTGAAGTCCATACTTCCTGAGAAAATGGCTCGAAAGCTTTAAAGAACGCCTAAGGCCACTCTGTACTAGAGCTGGAAAACTATCGAAAGTTTAATAGGCCGATTCCGTACAGCGAGGCGAGTCATGTCGCGTCGTCTATCGTCTCTGCGATAAAATTTAAAAAATGCACTACGTACAGCGATAGAAAATAATCGTCGATAACAAGTTATTTTTTTTTTATTTTATTTTTATTCGTTAGTAAAAATGAACGGCGACAGCTAATTTGTTGTCGCCGGAAAATGAACATTACGGCGACAAAATTTGACGTCGTCGTGCGACTTTTGCCATACGTAATGGAAAAATTGCAACTGGCAACGCGACACGACTCCCCTCGCTGTACGGAATCGGCCCATAATTATCGTTTTGATTGCTGTCGTAAAACAAAACATGTTATTTGGGTTATCTGTCGCGAATTATTTAAAAAGTAAGGCTGACTTCCCTCGCTCCATCCTTCCTGTACCTCTCTCACTAAAGTTCAAAAATATTCGCTACGCACGATATCTAATAAACGGGACCTCCGATTTTTCCAAACATTGGATCTCGTAATATTTTGTCCAAACTTAGTTTAAGTTTGAAAATAGGCCATATAGGGACAACTCGTTACCTCCCTAACAAATGTTCAATATTTTTGTTTATGAGCAGTTTAAGATCTGTTCGAGGATCCTTTGGAATTTTTTTACCGAATGTACTCCTCGTGGTCCTGTTATTCAGTTGCACACTTATACATTGTTCAGTTGGTCACCGTATAATTTAGTGCTTTGGGCACTTCGATAATTCGTAATCCAAGGGACCGGTCATTTTTTACGAATTATCGAGGATTTCGAATTAGCGGGGTTAAAATACGAAGGAAATGGCTTCAAGGGACAGGCAGTTTGTTACGAATTATCGAAGATTACGAATAATCCAGGCTACCTAAAGACTATAGACCTATTATTCATTCTTCTTTCCTCCTTAAAGCTCTAGAGAGACTACTTGACTACGACATCTGGTCTCATCTAGGCGCCACTATTATAAGCAACTCGCAGCATGCCTATATTAAGGGAAAGTCAGTAGATACCGCCTTACACGAGGTGGTTGGATATATTGAGAGAAGTATGGAGGGATCGGGCTTCACACTTGCAGCATTCCTTGATATAGGGAGAGCTTTCAACAATGTGAAACTTGAATCCATTCATAATTCGCTCGTCAACACAGGAATTTCCTCTATCCTTGTTAGGTGGGTTGATGAGATGCTGAAGAGCAGAATCATCAACTCACATCTAGGAGAGAGTTCCGTAAGGAAAACTGTTTGCTGGCGTACCCCACAGGGAGAAGTTTTATCACCCCTTCTTTGGCTCCTTGTAATAAATGAAATTCTTGTGAAATTCAACCAGCTAAGGACGAAGGTGGTAGCTTATGCTGACGATGTTGATATCCTCATTAGTGGCAAGTTCTTGTCTACCATATCAGACCTTATGCAACGTGCTTTAGTGCAGCTGTCTCGCTGGGCTCGCGTCAATGGATTGGGAGTGAATCCAGCAAAGACGGAACTCGTACTTTACACAAAGCAGTGCAAACTTCCCGCATTCCTGCTACCAAAACTGGACGGTGTTGCCTTAAGACTTTCATCTGAAGCCAAATACCTCAGTGTGATCCTGGACCAACGCCTAAGTTGGAAAAGGAACACTAATGAGAGGGCAAAGAGGGGTTTTATGGCACTCTACTCCTGCAAGAACTCCATCGGAAAAAATTTGGGGCCTCAGACCAAAGGTCATACACTGGTTGTATGATACAGTTGTTCTACCCATACTTACCTATGGCGGGCTTGTCTGGTGGCATGCTCTCGGGAATAGTGCTCTTCTGTCCAAATTATCCAGGGTTCAAAGAGCTGCATCTCTACTCATCTCTAGTGCTATCAGAAGCACACTTCAAGCCGCTTTGAATGTGAAACTTGATCGCCAACCCCAGGATATTACTACTCATTTTCAGGCGGCGAGAAAGGCTTTCAGGCTCAGATAGACAGGGGTGTGGCAGGGTTCACGATTTGGACATGCAAAGGTCCTCTCTCCTACTTGAGTTCAGTGGACTCAATCACATTAGTGATTATATACCCACTTCACTCAACTTCAACCCAATAAACGTTACAATTCCCAATAGGGATGCCTGGTCTAGTGGCAGCCGGCTCCAAGATGGAGGATGGCACAGGAGCCGGGGACTACTGCAAGAACCCACCAATTAAACAATCCTTCAAACTCAATGCTAATTGCAGCGTCTTTCAGGCAGAGATTTTTGCAATCAGGAAAGCAGTGGAGATGGTCAAAGAACTTGGGAGTAGCCTTAAAGGACCCGTGACTATATTTGTCCATAGTCAAGCGGCCTTAAGGCCCTCAAGTCGTGGACCATAAATTCAAAAGCTATCCTTGACTGCAAAAACGCTCTACTTGAAGTGCGTGATATCGTTGGTCTTTGCGTAGAGGGGAACGAAGAGGCGGATGAACTAGCACGCGGTGGCTCTCAGTCGATTGACCTACCAGTAGAGTCATCTACCAGACCACCAAAGTGCTACTACATCCGAAAACTTCGCGGATTCTTTCTGGAGAAGGCAAGACAAAGATGGCAAACGGAACCTGGTTGCAAGGTATCCAAGGCAATCTGGCCTAGCTACTCTCAATACATAACCAATTCTCTCTTTTCACTAAATAAGATAAGGATAAAGACCATTGTAGGACTCATTACCGGCCATAGCATGGTCAGATCCCTAACTTTTAGATGGGACAACAGTAGCGTAGACTACTGTAGGCCATGTCAAGACCCAAAAGAAACAGAGACGGTCGAACATCTACTATGTAGGTGCCCCTCGCTACGCACGAGGAGACATCGATTCTTCTGTAGATATGAGATAAATATCCTGACTTTCTTTTCCGACATAGATCCCATCAACATATAACAATTTGCCAAAAATCTAACATGGCTTGGCAAACAAATCTAATTAATTTCTTTCTTTCTTTCACATCAAACCACTCTAATCAACAAATCTGCAATAGACCATCCACCGCACATCACTTCAGAATAGACCAATCACTACATACCACCACATGAACATAAAACTGCAACTCCCACCACAACCTCAGCAACCACACACTCACATCCATAACCAGCAGTCAACTCTCTCATCAAACCACTTACATCAAAATCTGCAATAGACCAACCACTACACCAGTGTGAGGCATTGAGAGTGTCGTGAGCGTAAATGTACTCTCTCTCACCACCAGTTAGAGCCAGGTCAGGCAATGTGCGCTTGGTGAGAGCAAGTGAGCATACATTTCAATGCATTTTACATTGAAGTTTTCGCTCACTTGCTCTCAGCAAGCGCACATTGCCTAACCTGGAGTTAGAGTCTGAGCGAGAGTAAATTTACGCTCACGACACTCACAATTCTTCACATTGCACTACACCAGGGGTGCTCAGAATAGTTGGTGTATTAGTAGTGGTAGGACACTCTCCCCATTGCTAAGCAATGACAAATCAGAAATAAAGAGAGAATACGTGTGGTTTGTTTTTACGCTACCGTAAGGAATCGAGCATCAATGCACTACACACAACTTTTTTAAGAATGATCACAATGGACCTCAAGGTCTCCGAGTGGAGTAGCTGCCAACAATGGTAGCTGCGCGCCCTAAAACCAAACCTTAACTAAATTTTCGGTGCAAGAAAACTGAATTTTTTCCCATTCATCTTCCTATACTTGAGATGTTATGACTTCTCAAATCCGGATATTGGGGAGTTGTTTTAATCACTTTTGGACAGTTATATAGCATCCATTTTCGAAAAATGTGTGATTTGTGCTTGGGCTCATTATCTTGATAAAATTGCGATGTTTTCCCCAGTCCAATTTTTTCTGCGCTACATTTCAAATTATCCTTCAGAATGTTTAAATAACACATCTTATCCATAATTCCTTCTATATAGACAAGATTCCCTACACCGGAAGATCCTCCAGATCCTCCTCCGTGCTTTAATTTTCTAACTAATTTTCTTTCGGCAATCATTGTATGGTGTCCCATGCTCTTAATTTAAAACAAGTAAGAACAGCGTTATGTTCGGCCGGGCCGAACTTGTTATACCAACCACCACAAGTTGTATTGAAATAAAATGGAATAATTAGTTTCCTTTCGTGTATGAAGAAGACTTAATACATGCTAAATTTCGGCAATTTCGGTAAAACAATGTGAGGCACCATTCTATGGGGCTATTTCAAAACGTCGATCTATACCGACAAATTTCTGACGGAAAGTTTTTAGGCTCAAAGAAGACTAAATACCAAATTTCCTATATTTCGGTAAGAGAATGTGGCTAAAACTTAAAAAATACCGAAAATCAAGAAGTACCTATACTGATAATACTCTTCTGGAATATTTTATAACTCTTGGAAGACTAAATAACCAATTTCAGTAATTTCGGTTGGATATTGACGTCATAATCTTCAGTATTACGAAAATCGGGAAGTACCGTTCTATGGGGGCTATATCAAAACGTGGACCTATACCGACGAATTTTAGTCAGAAATGGGGCAATATGAAAGCGTGGACCTGTACAGACATATTTCTGGCGAACAGTTTTTTTTATCACATTGAAGACCAAATTTCAGCAATTTTGGTGGAATATTGAAGACACAACCTTCGAAATACGAAAAATCGGGAGGTACCTTTCCATGGGGGCTATATGAAGGCGTGGACGAAGTCTAAATACCAAATTTTAGCCATTTCGGTGGAATATTGAGGCCGCAACGTTGAAAATACCGAAAATCGGGAGGTACCGTTCTATGGGGGCTATATGAAGGCATGGACCGATACCGCCAAAGTTCTGGGGGAAAGCTTTATACTACCAACGGAGACTAAGTACCAAATGTCAGCCATTTCGGTGTGATAATGACGCTAAAACCTTCAAAATACCGAAAATTGGCAGGTACCGTTCTATGGGGGCTATATGAAGGTGTGGACCGATACCGACAAAATTCTGGCAGAAAGTTTTATACCCGTAAAGACGACTACGTACCAAATTTCAGCCATTTTGGTAGGATAATGAAGCTAAAACCTTAAAAATACCGAAAATCGGGAGGTACCGTTCTATGGGGGCTACATGAAGATGTGGACCGATACCGACAAAATTCTGGGGGAAAGTTTCATACCCCTAAAGAAGACTACGTACCAAATTTCAGCCATTTTGGTAGGATAATGAAGCTAAAACCTTAAAAATACCGAAAATCGGGAGGTACCGTTCTATGGGGGCTATATCAAAACGTGGACCGATATATCCCATTTTCAGTACCAACCATCCTGCAAGTAATAAAAAAGTAATAAAATAAAAAAAGTAATAAAATCTTCTGTACTAAATTTTGACACTCTATCTTTAAAATTGCGAGCTGTATCTTGATTTCAACAGGCAGGCGGACGGACAGACGGACATGGTCAAATCGACATATAATTTTATGCTGATCAATAATATATATACTTTATAGGGTCTCCGACGAATATTTCGATGTGTTACAAACGGAATGACAAATTTAATTATACCCTCCGTATGGTGGAGGGTATAAAAAACACAATTGATCTCCAAATGGCAAACTTAACCATTATAAAATTGTAGGTGTTACCAGGTGAATACTTTCCACTGTGAGGTAGAAATCGCTGTTGTTTAACAATTGTTATGTTTATCTGAATATTGCTAATTTTATTTAAAAATTTAAGTTAAGACCCTAATGTAAAAAAATAAAAAAACGGATAAAATCACTTTCAGTAATTAGCTCTTAGCAATCGCAATTTTAGTTAAAGAAACTCAAGTGCATACTTTTGGCTGTGACTCACTGTATATTGTCCCATTTCTTTTAATATTTACATATCGCATAACATTTTCCAGTAGTGGTATTCTTTAACTCATTTTTTGGTTACCGACAAAAATCGGTAAATTAACAATGGGTATAATTTCGGTTATTAACGGTAATTAATTGTCGGTAAGTTAGCCACCAAACTTAGGTTGTACCGATAGCAACAGTGTTAACTTTTGCAGTATTGGTCGCAAGGTAAATATCAGTCCAATTGTGGATTTGTCAGGTCTAAAGCCGCATTATCAATTATTTCATTGGCCATATTCTAATTTCCTCCCTCTTAGTGACTAATATAAATACATAACTTACCTTTAATTACCCTTAAATGAAAACACAATAATTTAGTTTGTTTTGTTTTTCTTTTCATATAATTAATTATTTATTTACGTTAAAAAATTTAACATTTTTCTATAGATTTAAATAATCTATTTTTGTTTTGTTTTTCTTTTTTTAAAGGCATTCTACAAGAATGCAAATATTACATTTCATATGGTTGTTTTTGTTGTTTTACTTTCAATAATTTATTTTGTATTGTTCATTATAAAATGGATTTTGCTTATTTTTTGTTTTAAAGTATGAAAGAGGTCATCAAAGTATTTGTTTTCGTTTATAATAATTATTATAAATATATAATTTGTTTCTATTTTTAATTACAATTTTCCATTATTTGTTTGTAGCATTTTTGTTTTGTGTAATTTTCTTTATTGCTTATTGTTAAAAAAATGTCGATTTGAATTATATCCAAGTACAAAAGATTACAAATATTCGTTATACATATCGTTACGTTGTCTTTAATTAATTTCATCTTTCAATTGACATTAATAGTTTGTCCTAGTCAATGTGTGTGTGTTTTTGTTTGGTATTTTGAATTTTTTTATTTAAAGTGAAAATTAATTATGTGTTTCACATAACTTTTGAAAAGCCACACTTATATACATACATGCATAATTACGTATGTATGTAGGCTAGAGTTATGACTTTTTTACAACCTCGTATCCCTGCATCATATTTTGATGAGCTTCTACATAAGATTAAATAAAAACTTAATTATAAGGTGAATCGATAAAAAACTCACGCACTAAAAGTTTTTAAAGTTTTATCTCCATATCGTTACTTATATATCATTTTATATCATATATATCTTTATTCCGTCAATGGAAAATGGTTTGTGCGTGATCTTTTTAAATATTTAAATGCAATAAAAGCTATTTTAGTTATTAGGCAAAAGGTCATTCATTCGCGCAACAGGAAATAATTTTTTGAGATTTTTTTCACTTCGTAGTATTTTTTAAAAAATTTCAGTGTGGTTTGTGCGTGACCTTTTTTAATAATTAAATGAAATGAAAGTTTTTTTACATTAATAGGCAAAAGTTCATGCATTCTCGCTACAGCAAATCATTTTTGTGATAAAGGTTCAAAAAGTCATAACCCTAATGTATGCTTTACCTTGAATGGTTAATGCTAAAAATAACGAAACAAACAAAGAAAATTGTTATCGTAGAAATAATTTGTAGATTTTTGCCGGTTCTGGAACAGGAAAAATATGAACAAAAAATTACGATCGGCGAAATATCATTTTTGTTGATCTGCCTTGGCAACCACTCTACTTTCAACAGTATGTACACTTGCTTCCCTATGATTATCGACTTCTTGAAAAGAGAGAGAGACCTGTAGCAGTGACATAAGAAATCTTCAAAGAATGAAAGAAGATATGTATGTCTGTCTGGTTATCCAAAAATTTGTACTGGTTGTAACGGAATGTTGTCTGCCGTTTGCAAAGACGTAACACATCATATTAAAAAAATGACGGTATATTCTTTTGCGACGAGAACAGATTTAGCAATAGAACTTCGCGCAGTTGTTGTAGTGTAAAAGAATGTGTAAAAAATGATCGTAAAATAATCTGCGGAATCGAGAGAGATCTTTTTTTTACTTGTGGTCCATGCAACCATCTATGGAAATAACGTTCAAAACTATACTATTATAGTACGGTTTAGGGTCGTCACATAAGAGGATTTCTGGCTTAATTCATTAAGTTGGATGTTCTTCCGGCTTTAAGTCAAAAGTCTACGCGGCTGAATGTGTGCTGAAACACAATTTTCGTATGCTTTGACTTTTGACTTAAAGCCGGAAGAACATCCAACTTAATGAATTAAGCCAGAAATCCTCTTATGTGACCAGGCCTTCAGTCACATGGAACAAAGTAACAAAAAAAATTCAATCTTTGCCTCAATAAATTAAATACATACTTCTAAATCGAAAATTAAAGTTCTGTAGTGCGATTCTCTAACTCATTTTTGAGTTACCGACAAATGTCGGTAAAATGAAAACGCAAAATTATGAATGGAAAGTTCAAATAAAAGTTGACAACACTGTTGCTGTCGGTAAAACTTTACGACTACTTTCTTTCGGTCGCTAACTTACCGAAAATTTTCGTTAATTACCGAATTTATAAGCATTTTAATTTGACCGATTTTTGTCGGTAACTCAAAAAATGTGTTAGAGAATCACACTACTGATTTTTGAAATGTGTTTTAAAGTTGGTAAGTTTTTAAATTATTAATTTCATAACTGAAAAAAGTTTAAGCTTTCGCATCGATGCGTGAATATCTCGGAAACTAGAGCAGATAGGAGAAAGCCGACTAGAAATAAAGAAAGCGGGTATCGGAAAACATTGGAAACGACCTGTATCTCAAAAAGTCAAAATGGCGTATGGAACACTTAAGCATGAAACCTACGATGTGCCATTTGAAGTTCTGCTGATTGTTGTTGTTGCAGCATAGAAACCTACGTAGAAGCTAGGTTGACAGCCATTTGCCAAGAATCTATGGTTTCGGGTCAATCAGGTACGAAAGAACCCGCTGCCGTGGGATTGAATTTCTGCTGGTAACCAACTCCATGCTCTGCTTAGATAGTTTAGATCTGTTCACCACAATTCGATATCATGCACATTATGTCATTTCATAACCACAATATTTCCTGTCTGAATATTAACTTCTTAGTCGGATGTTCAGCCATTTCTTATACATATTCGAGGCGATGAAACCTAAGAAGACATGTTCAATCAGCTTAGAGTTCATTTTTTAACGTCTGCAATAGGCTGCTGTCGAGGGCAAGACTTCGGAAGTTTATTCTACTGAGTAGCAATGGTTTCACAACGACGACACATAACATGGATACGCATCACTGTTATGTAAGTCCCTCCTTAATGTAAATAATATTGGCAACCGCCCAATGAACTGTGGTCGAAGTTGTATGGGAAGAGCGGCCAAAAATACTACCTGTACAGGTATCAAAACGAAAATTTCAGTAAAGGTTAGCTTAGCAACGCAAATAAAAAAGCAAAAAAATGCAACATAGGTCCAACTTTAGGTATAGCCCCCCCCCCCCCTAGAACGGTACCCCTGATTTCTGGCATTTTGGGGGTCTTGACCACATCTTTCAATGAAATTTGTTACAATTTGGCTATCGGTATTCCTTAGTGTTAAAAAGCCTTCTTGCAAAAATTTTTTAATTGGGTCCACATTTTGATAGGGTTTCCATATAATGGTACCGCCCGATTATCGGAATTTTGAAGGTTTTATATAAATTACTAATTCGAAATGGCCGAAATGTCACATACAGCCCAATCATGAACATCATCTCACCGTGAGTTTTCTCACTCTCGCCTCCTCCCTTATTATAAACATCATAAGGGAGAACAAATCTCACGTTCGTGAGAAAAGTAGCTATCATAAATGTCAAAAAAGTGAGAATGTGAGGCAATTTTCTCTCACCACAGAAATCAAGGTGAGTTGTACAAAAAAATGTAACTATGGACATTTTTTATAGAAAAAATCGACAAGAAACGAATCTTTTGCAATGATAATCAATTGTATTTATTTGTGTTTTACGTTAAAGGTAACAAATAAAAAAACAATTAGAAATTCTTTTGGCAACTATACATGTTCATCCGTGTATCAATGAAGCAAGGAAGACCTCAATCGAGTTTGGCGTAATTTGGAGGTGGAGTTGAAGTTGGCCAAAATTTTTCAGATATGGGAAGCGGTTAAGAATCATATGATGAAAACAGGAATGGAAGAGGATCCTATCAGGAGCAACACCTTTCTAAAATTTTTTTGTAGGTACTTCCAAACTTTGCGGCCACTCAAGATGATAAGTGACATATCTTAAGTGCCTTTGTATTGTTCTTTGTTCGCTAAGGTTCCCAGCAAAATATTCGATGCCAAAGATTCTATTCAAGCATGAGTGCAAGTTATATGTCACCTTTTTACCACCTTCGCCCATTCTTTTTACAAGACTGTGACCCCTAAAAGATCCAAATCATTTTGGATGGCATCTTCAATAACCCAGTGGAATGGTATCTTAACAACCACCTTGGCATGGCATATTCCACGAACAAGCCACAATAGGAAGGATTAAATTCATAAAAAGGGCATGTTTATATTATATAGCCTTTTGCAGGTTTAACCTTCTTGAAAATTGAGAAATTGTATTTAAAATCCATGAAATTGGTTCAAATGTTGAATAGGATCCGAATTTCACGAATTGTACTTAGCATTCATATGATTGGTCCTATTGCTGGAGAAGAGATCGGATGTTTCACGTATTGTATTTATTTACAATTCTTGAAATTCCTTCCAAATGCTGAAAATGGGATCTTTCTCAACTTCATTTGAACTAATACAAGAGATCCAGTGAGATATTGGCATCGCATGGAACGACTTCCACAAAATTTTGCTTGGTTTTCTTTGTATTCCTCAGCGTTTGTCGTTTCGCACATCATTCAAAATGCAATATTAAACATTTTCATTTCTTTTTGCCATTTAATGACCTTTAAACGGGTTTTGTTCACTTTTTTGCAAATTGCAGAAATTCTTCGGGCGTAAATAAACAATTTTTACATATGTATGTATGTACACATAGCCCAGAAAGTCTGCGTTCACCTTACTACTTTTCAAAAACGATGCTAAAACTTTAATAAATAGATAAATGATATCAGTTTTTCTTTCATAAATATGTTATTGGCGCTCTTTAGTATCAGAATAAAAAGAAAAATTCCAGAAAATATATTATTTTTGCGAAGGTAACGGTAAAAAAGTGCTACAACTGCTAAATTAGAGCCCCAAAAAGTCTGCGTTCACTTTGTATGTTGCAATAATACCGTTTGTTTTTTTTTTGATTTTTTCTGCAGTTTTCTCCAATTTTTAATCAATATTGTCACAACTGGTCATTCTGTGAGGTCGTTTGCACACTTAACTTAAAAAAGTAAAATATTTCAAGAGTGGAAAACAAGGACAAAGAAATTGGCTTCGATAAAAGGAAAATTCTAGGTAAATAATGGAAAAAGCTATCGAAATATTGTCGAAACTGTAGGTAGAACATATTAGTCTATACATAGAGTGATAATTAACTATAAACAAACTGGAATTTTTACGTCAAAGCCCAGATCTGGGCATTATATAGAAGCCAAAACCTTACAATCTCAGCAGTATGCTTTGAAACGTTATGTTGGTGCAACCAAAATTTCGTAGCTGAACCAAGTTCTTCTGCATTTTTGGTTCAAATTGCGCTTCATGATGTTTAGGTAACCATATTTGTCCATTGTCAATTCAATAAATACAAGTTGGCCCAATCCAGAAGCTGCTACACACCCCATAACCAAAACAGCACCCTCGCCATTTTTTACAGTGTAAAACAAGATTTTGTTTTTCAAGCGCTGTTCGAGTTTTCTCCAAACAGTTTGAAGTCCTTTCATTGCAAACATATAGAACATGCTTTTGTCCGAAAATATGACTTGATTCCGGAATACTGGAGGCTTGTTTATGTATTCATTATCAAATTCAATATGCTTCTGCATGTTCACTAGTGATATGAACGGCTTTCTCCGTGCGACTATACCGTGATATCCAGCTTTATGCAGTATTTTTCTGGCGGTTTGTGCACAAATACTTTTTTTGGATGCCATTTTCACATTTTAAACAATTTTTGAAGTAATTATCGGACTGTTTGTTTTAACTATATTAGTTATGTTACGCTCCTCCCGTTCTGATAATATTTTTGACCGTCCAAAACTGAGCTTTGACCGTCCAGATCTGGGTTTTGACGTAAAAATTCCGGTTTGTTTATAGTTAATTATCACTCTATGTATAGATTAATATGTTCTACCTACAGTTTCGACAATATTTCGATAGCTTTTTCCATTATTTACCTAGAATTTTCCTTTTATCGATGCCAATTTCTTTGCCCTTGTTTTCCATTCTTAAAATACTTTACTTTTTTAAGTTAAGTGTGCAAACGACCTCACAGAACGACCAGTTGTGACAATATTGATTAAAAATGGGAGAAAACTGCAACAAAAAATCAAAAAAACTAACGGCATTATTGCAACATACAAAGTGAACGCAGACTTTTTGGGGCTCTAATTTAGCAGTTGTAACACTTTTTTACCGTTATCTTCGTAATAATAATATATTTTCTGGAATTTTTCTTTTTATTCTGGTAGTAAAGAGTGCCAATAACATATTTATGAAAGAAAAACTGATCCCATTTACCAATTTATTAAAGTTTTAGCATCGTTTTTGAAAAGTAGCATATCTGGACTTCAGAAATTAATCGACAAACTTACACATGTAAGTGAAACGTATGGACTTAAAATCAACACTAGGAAGACTAAATACATGGTAATAAGTCGAAATAACTTACCTAGCAATTTCAATTTAAAGATTAACAACTCCGAAATTGAAAAAGTCAATACCTTTAAATATCTGGGAATCAATATAAACGACAAATGGAATATATCCAATGAAATAAAGTGCCGTATAGAGATGGCTAGAGACGCCTTCTATAAATACTACAAAGTACTAACGAGTCACGACATTGGTATCCAAACAAAACACAGATTTATAAAATGTTACGTGTGGTCTGTTCTTTTATATGGCGCAGAAACTTGGACGCTAAAAACAAGCGACATGAAAAGACTCGAATCCTTTGAGATATGGATATACCGAAAAGTTCTAAAAATACGGTGGACAGACCGAATGAATAATAACGAAGTTCTTAGGAAAATGAATGCGAATAGGGAGCTAATAAGAACTATCAAAAGCCGAAAAGTGTCATATCTGGGACACATCATGAGAAATAACAAATACAAAATACTGCAAAACATTATCAAAGGAGTGATTGAAGGAAGACGAGCCAGGGGCAGAAAAGAACTCTCCTGGCTGAAAAATATCCAAACCTGGACCGGACTCCAAGACGAAAGAAGCCTTCTAAATGCTGCGAGAAATAGAGATCTTCAATTAATATGAAATGTTCTAAAATATTCACTTTATCACTTAAAATTGTAAAAATATTGTATAATCGCATATATCCGAACATCGGATGTGC
Organism: Musca autumnalis; assembly: GCF_047663935.1. Lineage (NCBI taxonomy): Eukaryota > Metazoa > Arthropoda > Insecta > Diptera > Muscidae > Musca > Musca autumnalis. The sequence goes on along the minus strand of NW_027411644.1, from coordinate 233,486,802 downwards.
AAATAAAGAAGAAGAAGAAGAAGGTGAACGCAGACTTTCTGGGCTATGTGTATCTGTCAAAACAAAACAAAAACAGCTGTTACAGATGTTGCAACATATCAAACATTTAATATTTTTATCAATTACCAAGTACATATTTTTAAAGTGGATTGTTGATAAAAATTATTTTTCGTTTTAGAAATATTAATTTAAATTAAAATAAAGTAATGTTTTATAAAAAAAATTACGAATTTAGTTATTGCAAAATTATTTGTAAATAAAATAACGATATGGCAACGCAAATTATATTTTCAAGGGTTCACAAAATGCGGCACTATTTTCAATTTTCAAACTTGTGAACCCCTCTTCACTTTTTTCGCACCTCCCTTGTCATTTGTGATAGGTCGAGACGTGAGAAGTGAGCTGCAACTCACTCGTGAGAAGCTCCCTACGTGAGTATTCATGATCGCTATGATAATCTTTCCTGGAGGTAGGCTGCCCCCAAAAAATTGTCGATTAATGTAGGTCCACCCTTTGATGTTATCCCCATAAATCGGTACTGCCAAATAGTCGGTATTTTTAGGGTTCTAGCCGTAATAATCAATCAAAATGGCTGAATTTTCCAAATTTTTATATTGAGGACCGTATTTTGACGTATTTAACTGAATCGCACAATGTCTCTTCTATATATGTATTTAAAAATCTGAAATGTATATCCTGCACATTTGAAAAAATGACAAAAACACCCTGAAAGGTATTCTTAGTATTTCGGGAAAAAGTTCCAAAAATGCGGAAAGATGCAGTTGATATTTTAAAACTGGAACTCTTAGGGCCATTATTATATGTTTTTTCTTCTTTTACTATTGAAAGGATTTTAAAACGCAAAATAAACCAATTTAGAGGCATTAAAATATAATTTTGCACCTTAAAAGCTATTGCCAAGAAGGTCCTTCCTGAAATTTAGGGGTCGATTATGGATAGCAACCCAACTCCAGTTGCGTTGCCGATAGCAAATTTAATGATAAAAAAATCTAATTTCTACATTGAAATTCTTACTTTTTTACAATTAAACTAGCGGACCCGGCGAACTTCGTCTCGCTATTAAGGAATAAAATTTCATACAAAAACTCAATTTTCGATTTTCCAATTTTCCGACTTTTCCAGAGAGATTCTCCAAAATTTTCTTCCGTAAAGACCTTCTCCTCGAAAATACGAATAACTGACAAAAAATTTTACAGAAATCGGCCTAGCCGTTCTCATTTTATGAATTACTATACATTTTTTACACCATTTTTATATATATAGATTAGTAGCTGGAGGTTCAAAACACTGATATTGAATAAATTTTTCAAACATTTCTGTCGTTTCACTTATTTTAATTGAATGATTTTCTTTTCTGGCAACGCAACTACAGTTGAGTTGCTATCCATAATCGACCCCTTAATAATCACTTTTAACTTTATGTTAACCGAAACGGTACAAGTGTGTCCGTAAACCCATACTATAACAAACGAAGACTTATAATAATGGGGGTTAGACTACTACTCATCTTTAAAAAAATAATTCGTAGGGGATGAAGAAATTATATTACAAAAGTTCTTCAGTCAACACACGTATTCAATAATGAATCCAAAAAATTAACAAACACAAAACTGCCTAAAAATTAAGTTAATACATAGTTTTTCAATATTCGAATTATGTTTGGTCAATATAGATTTCATTTACACGGTGCTCTTCAAACAAATTTAAATGGAAGGTGCTTACACCTGGGAAGTTTTAGCGGATTCTGAAACTACAATGTTCATGGATGAGAAAAATCAAAAAACTAAAAAAATCGCCGGAGCGCTTTTTAAATAAATCGCGATTCAAGTTGACATTTTTAGGGTTTGTTTAGCTTTTTGCGATTTTGCTTAAAAACCGCAAGTCGTATCAAAATAGGAATAAAGGAAATGTTGTAGCTATCAAAATTTTCTACAAGATTGACCTTAATGATATTTTCATAGGTTTTACAACTTTTGAGATATAGAAGTTGAAATTGGGACAATTCAAATTCAATTCAATTCTGTATCGTCTCCTTATAAAACAATGTCATGACTGCAATTTCCCAACTTAAACTTATATATCTAAACAAATGGTACAACCTAGGAAAAATTAGATAAGCCAGTCTTGTAGAGAATTTTCACATCTATAAGATTTTCTCAGGTCCCATGCCGATAAGACTTGCCCTATTCAAGCAAAACCGCGAAACCCTAACAGAAAAACCTAAAATTGTAAACTGAGCTTCTTTATCTCAAAAATGGTACAGCCTGAGAACAAATCATAAACGTCAATCCTGTAGAGAATTTTCACAGCTACAACATTTTCTTTAGCTCCATTTCGATTGGACTTGCGGTATCCAAACAAAATCGCGAAAACCTAAAAAACACCTAAAAATGTGAATTTTGACCGCGATTTATTTAAAAATCCCTACAGCGATTTTTTCTTGTTTTTGGATTTTTCTCATCTGTGAGCATTGCTGTTTCAGAATTCACAAAAATTTCCCCTGTGTAAGCGGTTTTCATTAAAACATAGTTAAGGCGTACCCTTCATGACATTTTCTTATAAGGGGGCGATACAGTCAGTGCATTGTCCCAATTTGAACTCCAATATCTCAAAAATGGTAAAACCTACGAAAATACCGTAAAGGCCAATCTTGTAGAGAATTTTCATAGCTACAACATTACCTTTATTCCCATTTTCATACGACTTGCGGTTTCCAAGCAAAATCGCGAAAACCTAAACAAACCCTAAAAATGTCAACTTGAATCGCGATTTATTTAAAAAGCGCTCCGGCGATTTTTTTAGTTTTTTGATTTTTCTCATCCATGAACATTGTAGTTTCAGAATCCGCAAAAACTTCCCAGGTGTAAGCACCTTCCATTTAAATTTGATTCAAGAGCACCGTGTTTAGTTTGATAATAATATTTTACTTTCACCTAACTTTTGCACTGAATTCGCCTCGAAATCCAACCTGTTAATTTTTCTATTTTTTGATACTATCCTCAAAGAGTACAGTAAAGGCCGCGGCACATACGATCCGTTGTGCGTCGCGTCCCACGTTAAAAACAACAACCACATGAAGAATGTGTAAGTGATGCCAAGTTTGTTCTTGAAGTTTACATGTGGTTGTTGTAACGCGACGCTCAACAGACCGTATGTGCCGCGGCCTTAAGAAGTAGCCCTGTTCCTTTACATGCAGGAATTTTTATGTTTTACCACTTTTTACTCGAAAACCGTTCCTTTACTTCAGACATCATACAATTCATATGGGGGCAGTTTACAACTTTTGCTACTTTTGCCGGTTTTTTTCAAAAGTAAAGGAATATACCATTAGCATTCGTGCATGAAACTAGGTGCTCTTCCCAGCAAAAAGTTTGCATCCGCGGATGCAGTTAAATCACTAGAACAATTGCCGCTGGAGTACATCTTTTCCTATGAATTTTACAAGAGAGCGCGCAGCTAGGATGCACTCCATTTTGCTTCCACGGCACACATCTAGGATGCACTCCATTTTCGATTCAAATCACAGCCTTTGATGTAGTGCTAAATCCGGCTAATGAAGTCATATCTAAATGGGCTATAAGATTGTTTTTCCAAAACAATGAGTAAATGTTTGAACTTTTGTGAGGGGAGGAACCGGAAGAAGTGCAACGATACGATGTGCGAAGATTGGGCCAAATCGAGTACTCCTTTTAAGAGCCAGTCAGTATGGACTTACACCCGATAAAAAGTATACTGTCGAGGACAGCCTGTCGTAATATAAGCCGGGAGAACTACCTGGTGTAGACATCTCTCTAAACCGTATAATGTATATATAATTGTTACACAAACATCCAAGAAGGGACAAGGGAGACTTCTCTCATGCCAATGAGTGACCCCGATCCATATTAGCTCAATAATATGGGACCTGCTGTTTATCGTCTAGCCCGAACAACGTATCTTATGACACCACTTGTGGAGAAGTTTTGCATGGCTGAAATACTCAGGAAATACCGTTGAAAATTTGATGTTGCCTGGCCTGATAATCAAACCGCAGTCTTACGATGGGCAAAGGTTGGACCAATCTGAATCTATTTTTTCGTTTTTTTTAGAGCTTCTAGACTAATATGTCGGGAAGCATGGACTTGCCCATCAAAAACATCTTATCAATGTAAACAGGGCCACAAAAGGTACTTTCGGTAAAAAAAATTGCAAACGATACTCGAACAGCCCTTAAGCAAAAATCGTTAATTTTTTTCAGACCTTCTCGGAGCTTATTGAACGTTTGGAATAAATGTAAAGATGTGCAAAGTTTCAGCCAAATCGGATAATCAATTCATAAGTTATCGTGTTCATCAGTAATTTTAATTGTTGCGGGAAATGGATATTTGGAGCTTTTGCGACATTATCTCAGGAAGTAAGGACTTGCACCCGAAAAAATTGTACCGTCATAAAAGGGGCCGCGAATGCAATCTGCCGCAAAAAAATTTTCATGACGATCCAAGAAGAGTTTCTAAACTGCACTTGTGCCAAAAAATCGATGTTCGAAGCTAATCTTACGATGTGCAATGTTTGGACCAAATCGGTTAATACCTTGGACTGTTATCATGCTCACCATTTTAGCAAATAAATTTGATATTTTGTGGGGGAGGTACCCGAAGGAGTGGACCAATATGGTCCATCTTCGCAAGAAGACTAGAAATGTTTACCAAAGCCTAAATTAACAGAGGACTTTTTTGTAGTTTGCTGCTCCTGTTGAGAAACTGACACCAATATGTAGTACATTTAACCTGACTGACCTAATTTTTATTCACAAATATTCAAATAAAAAATCATTAAACTTTTGAAGGGGGAACAGTTATGCACGAGTATTTTTCGTGATTGCTTTGAATTGTGTATTTTAAAAACCGAATTAATAATTGGGCTTCCTGGTTGATCTGTTTTGACACCATGTTATGAATAAACAGTATAAGGGCCATTATTACATGTGTTCTTTTACTATCTGATGGATTTGAAAATGCAAAATAAACTAATTTGGAGGCATTAAAAATATAATTTTCACATTGATAAATCTGTTCGGTAAATCCAAACTGTAACAAAAGAAGACTTATAATAATGGGGGAAAGACTTAGAAAAAATCATTCTCTTCTCATTTACCTTCAAACAAAACTATTTTCTAAACAATGAAAAATAAAACAAATTAAAAAAATATTTCATCATATAAAAACTTGTTTTTCATTTATTTCTTTTTATATATATAATAATTTGTCAAAGAGTTTTAACAATAAAAAAGTTATGTGGTTGATGTTCTTTTGTTTTCTTGTTGATGTTGAATTTGTTGTTTTTTTGCAATAATTTTCGTTCTTAATATTTTCTTACAAAAAAATGTGTTTCAGTTTTTCAGTTTCACAAAAAATAATTATAAAACAAAATATGTATTAAATCAAAGTAATTTGTTCTACATGTTGTTGTTGTTGTTGGTGATGATGATTTTCTTGAGTTGCTGTTAAAGTTTGTTGGCTATTTGTTATGGTGTTGTTCTTGTTGTTGTTTAATGCTGCTGACTGACTTTTTCGAAAAAAGAAGAATATTTTAAAAAAATGTGTATTGATGGTGGCTGTTGTTGTTGTTGACTGACGTTGTTTTTCATTTGTTGCTGATGATTGATGGTGGTGGTAGTGGTTGGTGTTTGGAAAAGAGCGACGTTACTTTAAGCGGTTTAAATCTGTCTTGGTTTTTTTATTTAAATCTTATTTTATAAAATGTTCGTTCCTTCATCCACACATTACATGTAAATAATATTGGGTTTTACTATTTCATTCTTAATGCTCAATGTGATTATGATGCGTTCTGTTTCTTCTCATTATTTTGTAACTTTTAAAACACATTTCTTTCAATATTTCATTTCATTGTTTCTTACTATTGCAAATATGAAAACATTTTCATGACAATAATTGTTTATGGTTTACACAAAAAATAAAGAAATTGTATGATTGGTTAATTTTTGTTGATAAAAGTTAAAAAAGTGTATACATACATATTTTATGTTAAAATATAGTTGAATTATATTAAAAAATCAATGATGAAAAAATAAAAAAAAAACAATAATAATAAAAAAAAACAAAATTATATAGTATTTTAAAATCGTACTATTGTAAAATAATTATAATATATAGTGTGATTTTGTTTTAAAATTAATTTATCATATTTTTCAGGCATTAAGGATGTTTGTTGGTCAAAAACTCTGCCTTAAAAGATTTTTTCTAAAATCCCAGACCCCACAAAATATTTTATATTTTAATAAGAAAAATATGTTATAAACATAAATATAAAAAATGTACAAGCCTTATTCGGACAAAATTATCATGAAGCATACAAATTATAAGTGTATATTTTAATATTAATTTCTTAAAAAACAAATATTCTATTATACAAAAGCAGATTTTTAATAAAACAAATTTAGCTTGTTAAAAAAGGCACATTCTTATTTTGGGGGGATTTATATTAATTGAAATTTTTAGGAAGCATTGACATTGAAATGATCAGAAGACTCAATATCATTTAGAATCTGAAAAGTTTCGAACGACAGTATTGAATGTATACCGCATGGCCAATGTGAAGTCAGAACAGCAATAAAAATATTGAATATATAAGAAATTCGTTTATTTTCTTGGCAGAGTTTTTAATTTTTACTATAGGAAAAAAATGACAAACTAATACACATGTAACTAATAATTATTGTATTATTTGTAGAACAGGAAAAATACAATAATTAAAAAAATCATAATAACCTAAATTTTAATTAAACATAATTGAACAAAGTACACACAGAGTAATAATTAATTAAATTTAGTATACTTAAAATTAGATTTCTTTTTGTTAAAAAAAAAACAAAAGGCAATGTAAAAGTTAAACACAATATATAAAAAAAGTTAATTTTGTTGTTGTTAATTTCTTATGAAAAATTTAAAAATTAATTTTTAAAAAAATATATTGTCCTTTTTCTCTTTTTGTTGTTGTTGTTTTTGGAAAATATTTTTGTTTTAGTTGAACCTGGTTGATAGATGCATGAATTCTGATATATGGGGGTGGAGAGGATGCACAAATTTTGTTTTGAAATATACGCCACTTTTGATTTGGGAGTTTTGAAGCCAAACTTGCTTATTTTTGGATTAGGTTGCTAATCTATAAGCCAAATTATTTTTTTTTCTCAACCTGGAAAATACTCAAAAGATAAAAATTTCAATATTATTGAAAACCAAAATAAATTTTGAATTTTGTTCAAACAAAACCAAAAATAAAAATTTAGAAAAAAGCCAAAATGTTTGTTTTTTGTTTATTATTTTTTTTCTTCAAATTTATTTTGTGTATATTTCAATTCTTTTTTTTCTTTATTTTGCCAATTTATAATATGATACATTTACAATAGGGTTATTAATTAGTTTAATATTAATTTAATTAAATTAAATTTTTGTTGAGTTATAATTAATAATTATACAAATTTGTTGTTGTTTTTGTTAATATGTTATACGTACGCAGTCTAATAGATGATGAGTCTACACAATATATAATTTGTTTTAATTAGGGGGATTTTTTTTTGTTTTAAATTTTCATTTTTTAATTAAATTTTAAATAAATGAAGAAACATAAAACAAATGTCAATCACAATTGTATTAGAAAAATAAAGTATATTATAAATATATTGTAGAAATATTGCAATGTTCAGCCATACAATTAAAGATGTGAAAATCCACACTAAAGACCGAATAAGGCCTTTGGGCCATTACTGCAGCCCTAAGGTTTGTTTGGACATCTTTTGCATGACCTATGACATTGCTACATTACAACAATATATTCTATTTTTTTTAATCTTCAATTTAAATTTAATTTCCATTTCAAATCATAATAATAATAATTTACAAATTTTTTAAAGTAACTACAACTTAAAAAATAATTTTTTTGTGTTTGCAACTTCATTTAATTTAAGAGATTATTTTTAATTATTTTTTTTATTTTTTTTTTAATTTACAATTTTTTTTTATAAAATGTGTATATAGATGTTAAATATTTTGCTAAATTTAAACTTAAACAAATGAAAAAAAAAAACAGAAAATTAATAATATATGTTATACATAAAAATATTTATATAAAAAACATGTGTTTTTTTATTTGTATAAAAAATTTGCCAAACGTTTACTTTTCCCAAACAAAAATAATTATTTTCACATCGTCTAAAATTACTAAAGATTATACAAAAACAAAATATATATTAAAAATTTTAATTCAATTATTACAAAAAATATATATTTTTTACTTAAAACCCTTACATATAATTTTTTATACAAAAGAAACATTTTTTTTCTTATAAAGGACTGCGTAATATTAAAATAAAAACAATTACAAAAAAACTACAAGTAATAATAAAAATAACAAGTTAAAATAAAAAAAATTAAAACCAATTGTTCAAATAAAAGATCAGTACAATTTTATATTTATTTTTTTTTTAATAAAAAAATCAAACTTAAAAATAAAATATTTGCAAATTGTTTTTAATTTTAAGTCACCAAAAATGTCAGTTTTTTTTCAATTGAGAAAGGAAACACATTTTTTAAGACACATTTCATTTCAAAACTATGCAAGGTATCCACAAATTCAATAAAAATTAGTTAATTGTTCCGGAACCTGCAAGAATCTACAAATTTTTACTAGAATAAAGGCCTGCGTACATAAGCAGCCTTGCCAGATTGCCTTGCTTTCCTGCTTCATTTCTGACATAATAAAAATTAAAGAATAAAGAAGGCCGAGCAAATTTCGAACTGGGTTGCCCTTTTCTTTTTTATTATTTTATCAGAAGCAAGCAAGGTAAGCAGGCAAGGCAGCTTATGTACTCACCCCTTAAAGGCCTCGTCACATAAGAGGATTTCTGGCTTAATTCATTAAGTTGCATGTTCTTTCGGCTTTAAGTCGAAAGTCAAAGCATACGAAAATCGTGTTTCAGCACACATTCAGTCGCGTAGAGATGCGGCAACTCTATGCGGCTGAATGTATGTTGAAACACGATTTTCGTATGCTTTGACTTTGAGGCCTTAACAATTGTCCCTTTATGTTATCGAAAAGAATAGTAAAAATTAGTAGATCAGGAACAGACGGTATTTAAAAGGTAAATTAGCTCTATCGCTGGATTTTCATTCTTGCAATTTTACTTGCCACAATTTCCATTTTTCCCGTTTCCATTTCCTCTTACTTAGGAATGACAAATATATATCCGAACATAATGGTTTGGTTCTACTCCCTATGAAATATATCGAAACATACCGATATTTTTTCACTGGAATTAATTAGAAAGTGTTGTATCCACTTTTGTAAAGAATACAGCAATTTGTATGTTTTGCCTAAAAGTATGCTACAAAATTACATTATTTCATTAATGCTTAGTTGCGTCTAAAGAAAATAATCTTTTTGACATTTAAAAGACAATTATTATCTGGGGATCAATGAAAATTAGTTTCTGGTCTACCCCATTATGAAGGTCTGTGATGTTCCATTCAATTCTGACAAGTGGATAGTTTATGGAAGTATTTTAGAAGTCTATGAAAACTTCCTTTTGGTGGCCTATAAAAATGTTAAGCATCTTTGAAGTCGCCCATACAGAAAGTACCTCCAATGCTGTCATTAAATATACTAAATACAATTTTCTAGTATTTGAATATTGATTACTGACAAGAAGATATAATACGGAAGTATTTTAGAAGATTACCTAGTCTTCCTTTGGGTGGCCTATGAAGATGTTGAGCATATTTTAAGTTCCCCTTCAAGTCGTCTATAAAGACAATAAAGCGTTATGGTCGCCGAATTTTAATTTCTGACAAGTGATAAGCTGTCTTAAAATATACAAAATACAATTTTCTAGTATTTGAATATTGATTTCTGACAAGAGGATAGAATACGAAAGTATTTTAGAAGATTACCTAGTCTTCCTTTTGGTGGCCTATGAAAATGTTGAGCATATTTTGAGTTCTCTTTCAAGTCGTCTATAAAGACAATACAGCGTTATGGCCGCCGCATATTAATTTCTGACAAGTGATAAAATATGGAAGGATTTTAGAAGTCTATGAAACCAAAGACACGGTCTTCTGGTCGTCTTAAAGGATTCTCTACAAGTCGTTTAAAATATCTACATAAATACTCCCTCCTGTGGTCAAAAAGACTCCATTCGAGTCGTCAATAATGGTTACCTTCTTCGAACTAGATTTAAGTTCTTTCAGAACTATGTATTTACATGAGCAAAGTTTGATCCAAATCGATTGCTCAGATTTTGTCGAGACACATTCCGACAATAGCTTCGTTCCAGAACTAAAAAGTTTTTACACATTTAACACATTTTGCACACTTTTCCCTAAAATGCATTCCCGTACACCAAAAAAGTTGCAAAATGTTCACTTCTCTTTGAACAAAAATGGCGCCGAATAGCTTTCTCATTAGAAACTTTTTAAACGACAAATTTGGGCGAGCAAAAATGTGCAACATGTTTGCCGGATTCGGATTGGCTGACACGCCGACTTTGACATTTGTTCCAGTTTTTATGAAGTTTTTGCCATTTTTCCGTTCCCGTACATTTTGGAAAAACTAATTTTCGACGGTTTTCTCTTTTGACACTTTTGCCCTTAAAAAAGTACTGGAACGAAGCTAATGTCATAGGATCAATCATATATTTTTAAGAAGACACAAAATGATTAATTTTGCGTCCCAAAGCGGCTAAATAACAAACATACTTCTTCACTAATGAAACATTGTCTAAATATTTGCCTAAAAGTATGCAACAATTTTGGATAATTTCTTACAGTATGAATGTCATTCTATGTTGGTGGCAAAGTTACTTCAATTTCATGTTTTTTGATTTAAAATCCCTGGAAACTGGGACAGTAAAAGGGAGAAGATAGGGTAGAGAGGAGCAACAAAGAGAGGGGAATTTGGCAAAGTCTCTTTTATGAGAGGTGAAGGGGGCACATCGCCACGAAAACAATTTCATGTTTAAAAGAGAAGTTAATTTCAAAATGGATATACATAAAAACAAATTCTATTTTTTTCTATTGAATTTGTGGTTATTTTCAAATATGCAAAGCAGCTAATTTTTGTTTTTATTTTCATGAAATGCATCTTAATTTGCTTTTTCCTTTCTATTCAGACATTCCTGCTGTTTTAAATCGCAACGTTATTAAAAATTGTATTACATAAAAAACAAACATTAACAAAAGAGAAAAAGAACAAATATTTTTGATACAAACATATGATTAACAAGAATCAAAAATAGGGGAAACAAAACAGTTAAAAAAAGTGTTTTAAAAACAAACCAGAATTAAAGGTAAAAAAAATTAAATAAAAAATATATCAATTAGAATTTTTTTAAATTGTTAAAAATAATTATTGTTTTCGCTGTTATTTTTCATAGGTTGTTTTGTTGTGGAAATAAACGTAAATAAATTGACAGAAGAGAAAATTTCCATTAAGAGGAGCTTAACAGGAGTTTTGACAGACAGTTTATTTCATATATATTTTGTTTGTAATTATAATTGGGGCATTTGAGTTTTTAAATATATTTGTTGTTAGAATTTATCAATTGGTTTACAACACTTTTCAAAGTTTCTTTTTTCGTTATATTTTTACTAGGGGGAAGAGGAGGTTAGTACGAATTTTGTATATATGTATGTATATAAATCTATTTATGCAATTGTATATAAACTTGGGGAGAGGATTACAATTTTTAATGTATTTTTAAGATTTCATTTTATTTTTCTTATAAAAATATTAATATTAATTTTTACGTTTTTATTTAGAAATGTTCAAAAAGAAAAACACATAATTCTTATTTATTTTGCCCTAACTTTTCTTAAAGGAATAAGAAGGAAGAGTTGAGAGAAAATAATAATTTTGATTTTTTTTTCTTAACAAAAAATTAAAGCATTTTTATTTGTTGGTTTTTTGTTTAGAGTGTTAAGTATTTTGTTGTTCATATTTCATATTAATTTGTTTTTTTTTTTGTTGTTTTATATAAACGCTTTATTAAATTTTTGTTGGTTGTGGTTTTCTAGGCATTTTATTCTCACTGTTAAGTTTCCATATATATAATATTTGTAATACAGAATTTTGTTATATAGTTTTTTTTTATTAGAAAAAAACTGAATTCATTTTTAAATTTCGTTCTTGTTTCTTGTTGTTGTTATTAAAAATTCTCTTATTCTAAAAAAAATTATTGTGTAATTATTTTGTGTTTCTTGTTATGGTTATATGTGTGTCTGTGTGGCTGCTTGTTGTAATTTAATCATCGATTAATATATTGTTTTACTTTTCTTTTCTTTTTGTTGTTTATGTGATTCTATGGTAAATTTCTATTATATGGCTTTAAACAATGGTATTTTGTTTCTATATTTAATTCGGCAATTCATATGCTTGCTTGCTTTATCATTTTGTTTTTTGCTTTTATGATTAAATAGGATACGTTTTTCTTTAAGGAGTTAAAAAAGATGTTTTGTTTTATGTTTATATAACTTTGTTTACCGAATTCAATTCAATTCATTCTGTAGTTATAGAAAGAGTTAGATGATAAGAAGGATTTTTTTTATTATCAAATTGAGCTTTATCGATTTTTTGTGTTTTATTTTTGTTAATTTTTTAAATTAATATTTTTTTTTTTGTAATTTTTTTCTTGTTTGTTTTGGATAAAATCTTAAAATTATATATATTTTTAAAATATATGTATGTGTGTGTTTAATTTTATTTTTAATTAAGGCTATAGAATAATTGGAAAATTTATTTTTTTTGTTTGTTTATTTGACAATCATTATTATAATGTGTATGTATTTTCTCTTCTTAAATTTTGTATGTGTTTTTTAAAAAAGAAAATATGTTGATTTTTGTTTTATTTTTATTATTTATGTTTTGTTTTACTGATTACTTATTGTGATGTGTATTTTAATTCGTTGCAAATGAGTACGGCTTAGTTTTGTTTATCAAATTGTTATTTTTTTTGTTCTTCACACAATGTTTATTACAAAAAAAAAAATTTCGTAAATTATAAAACTAGAGACAAAAGGTTACAATCAACAACCAAATTAAAAACAATAACGAAAATGTGCCTTAGATTAATTCTTTGATCAAATTCGAAACAAGTTCATTGAAGTGAATTTCTGAGATGTTTTTCAGAGTCGCCTGAAAATTTGCCAAAACGCAAACTTGGCACAAGCAATTTTCGAAATGTAGAAGAGATCTTCGACTGGCCTAAAAGACTTTCACCTTTGGATTTTAGAAAGAAAAAATATTTTTCAATAAGAAATGGTTGCGCAAATCTCCATTAAGCTACCAAATCGGACCCTAAACCTGTACATTTTTAATTAGTTTGGAGGCTCATATGTCGTCGTTATTACCAACTCATGCTAAATTATCAAACTAATCCAAACGAATGCCCCAAAATAGATTTAGGCCAGACGTAAGTCTACGTAGAGCTATTTCAATTTAATTTTGTATAAACACATTGAATAAATTTAGTTACACCGGCTCTATAACCTAAAATTTGAACATGAGCGACAAGCATACTCACCATGTAGGTGCATCAGCTGTTGAGTACTCCCAAATTTCAAAAATAAAGCGATTCTTACAACATTTTCCACACAGACATTTTTAATAAACGTATAATTCAACAAAGTCATTAAATTTTTTTTAATTTGGAGGTATTATTTTAAAAAATTAAATCAACTAACTGATACGGCTACCTGTATGACTTTGCCATGATGAACGAGAAAAACACATGTAAACCCTGAATAAACTTAATTTTTGGACTTTGGATTCATAGTTTATAAAATTTTGTTATTATTTATTGGGACAGACTATTGCTCTATTCCTTTACGTGCCTGAGGTTACCAGTTTATACCACTTTTTACCCGCAAAGTGTTCCCTTACTTTTAAAAGCATGAAATTTATATGAGAGCAGTTCACCACTTTTACCATTATTGCCACTGTTACAAATTTTAAAAGTAAAGGAACAGACCATATGTAAACAATGAAGTATAAGCTTTGTTCCTTTACTTTTTTAATGGTAAGAGTGGTAAAAGAGAAAAGTGTCAAAATTGCTCTCTCATGAACATTTTTACCAGAAAAGTAAAGGAACGGAAAAATGGTACATCTGGCAGCAATGTCAAAAAGAAACATAAAAAATCAAATTTCGTCTGTTATTTCACAGTTTTTAATTTAGTTTTGTCAGCGTTCGACTTTTTCTTCTGTTTTTCGCCCATTTTCTTCTTCATTGTGAAATAATCATCAAACAAAAGTCGAAAAATTAATTCTGCCATTTTTTTACCTGCAGAAATTTGTCTGGTAGCCTGTGGTAGAAGAGAAAGCTTCGCTTTCTCTCCTCTCTCACTCTCTTAAAAATTGCTTCCAGTTTTGCCACTTTTCGGGGTTAAGTAACGCTTTGCAGGTTAAAAATGGTAAAAATGGTAACCTCAGGTAAGTAAAGGAACACAGATATAGTGTTACCATGTTACAATAATGTATAAGGTAGGCCACAGCTAACAGCTGATTACAATTTTTTCTTGTTATGGCATATTCTGTCTAAAGCAGGGTTGATATTTATTACTGTCGTTGACATTATGTTATTATAAAGGTAGATGAATCTGTGAATTGTTCCAACAAAAAACTGCTTTAACACTATATCTTAAAATTGAAAACAAGAACAACAAAATTTGTTCGCGTGGTTAAATTAAATTGTTGATTTTTTAATACGTAGAAATATTTGTGAAAGAATGATTTGTTAAATTTTGATATTTATTGTTCTAAAAGTACGGGAACGAAAAGATTACAAATATTGTAAAAATTCTAGCTGAAATGTCGCCGTATCTGGAAATCAGACGCCAGCAGTCAAGTAGAAGATAAGAGAATGGCATTTTTGTTTTCACTGTCTGAATTTTGTGTACAATTTTTGCTTTTTTTGAACACCTTTCTAGCAATGATATTTTGGAGCATAGATGAAGTGAATTTTATATTTTACTCTACCTGCAACTTTTAACATAAACAGTGAAATTCTAAATTTTATGTTTTTGTAAAACCGACTAACTATGCAGATACATCTACCTTTATTATTACTTGATGGCATTTGACGTTTTAAGCCATGGCGACAGGGTTGTATTTTTCAGCGATTTTTATACCTGGCCTATCTCTACTTTATTGTACCATGAGTGTTACCATAAAGTATAAAACATGTAAATACTGAAGTCACGATTACTTTAATGTAAATTTCACAGAAAAAGGCGAAGATTCAAAAGAATTTTGAGCGAAGATTTAAACAAAAAAACATTGAATAAAGTTGGTTTTTGAATTGATATTTTATTCAATTTTGTTGCAATTTATTGAGACGAAATATGTAAACACTGAAGTCTAGATGATAGTTTTGCCATAATAGTTTTGGCTTGTCATTTCTGGTGATGGAGAGACAAATTCGAACTAGATCGCCCTTTGCCTTTTATTCTTTAACCAGAAATAATTTAAGCAAATTAATGTTAAGTTTACATTTACGAAATCCACTCGATTTCATCTGTCAATTCCATACCTCAAACGTCAAATGAAATCTCATCTGAAATCCACTGGATTTCATTTGACGTTTAACCTATGGATTTGACAGATGAAATCGAGTGGATTTCGTAAATGTAAACATAGCATAAGTTGGGGTTAAAGCACGCATGACCAAAAAGAGATCGGAGAAAATGTGAACGTATTCAAAATATTGGCAAATAGTGTGTTAGTAAGTTTGTATCATGGTGGAATAAGAAGGTGTTACATCAAATCATGTCAAACGTCAAATTTGCTCACAATAATGCATTACTGTGAATTGCTTGTTCACATTTTGTATGTGATTTTATTCACAATAACGCATTTTGACAACTAGTATGAAGATCAGCTGTTTTAGCGTTTCACGTTATTATTCCACCATGGTTTGTATTCACGCAAGCTATAAAACAATAACAAATCAAAACATTTGTTCTCTTTTGTACGCTCTTTCTGAGCATTCGGGTCGTGTGCGTGTAAATTGCCGAAAATCATCGGCACCGGCGTGCCAAATGTGACCATGCTTGGGTTAAAGTGATGCCAATTTTAAAGAAAATTTAAATGAAGTGAAAAACTTTTAGAGCAACTTTTTGTTGGTATTGGAAAAACACATTAAAGAAGGTCCATTTATAATAGTTTTATTTAAACTTTATTAGAATGTTTAAACACTGAAGAGCTGATAACAGTGATAATTTCGGACATAAAATATATGAAATCGACAGGAAATAATTATGTAATTCGCTTATGTTCCTTATGGGGGATGACAACGGAAACTTTACTCTTAATGTCCCCACAGAAGACTTTTATGAATTAAAAACTCCACAAAATTTTCATTGAATAAAATTTCAAGCTATCATTTGAAGGTTGTATTTTGACAAACTAAACTAAGGCACAATTAAGTTGGGAGACAAATTCAAACAAATTATTTAAACAAAAACACAATGTATTAGAATGTCCAAAACAGATGCAGATTTTAAAGAGCAACCAAGGAAAATGCCCATAGATTGGTTACTGAAGAGGATTTTTTAAATTTTGAAAAGAAGAATTTTATTCCATGGTTGCGTTAGGCTGGACGGTGTTTTTTTCTAACAAATGATGCAAAAAAGAAAACAATGATGGAAACAAAAACAACTGTAATGGGATTTTTTTGGTAATTATTGTATGTTGTTATCTTTTTTCTTACTTTTTTCATACTGTTTAATTATATAATAATTAAAACATGTATATTTGCTATACTTTTCTTTTTTGACTTGCATTATTTCATATTTTTGTTTTATTTATCAATATTCCCTCTCAAATTCCTTACAAAAGTCCAGTAATTTTTTTGTTTTTCATGACAGCATTAGTTTCATATTTTGTTGTTAGATTTGTTTAAAGTTTTTGTTTATGTTTTTTTTCTTTTTTGAAATTAAATATTTTTGTTTTGTTGTTGTTGTTGCTTTATAAAAAGTAATTATCATCAACGTTTATGCTTGAAGAAATATTTATTCCTTGTTAATTAATTTGTTTTTGTTTTTTAATTCAATTTCCTTGAATTCAGTCAATAATTTGTGTGTTTTGTGTTGTTGCTTAAAGATAAATACATGTTTGTTTTAATTTTGTGTATTGTTTTTTATTTATTTATTTTTTTGTTAAGCTTTGCTTAGAATTTTTCATTTCAAAATTGTTTAGTTTTAATGGAAAAAAGAGTTTTTAACAAAAATAATTTATTGTTAACCAAAATTATTATTTAAAAAACAAACAAAAAATATTACTTATTTTTGCAACTAATAAGAAATTTTGTTTTAGTTGAAAAAAATAAAAAAATACATATCTCATGCTTTTGTTGTTTTCAATTGTGTAAAATATGAATTTCTTTTTCATGTTTTGTTTTAATATAAAAAGTGCTTAAAATTGTTGTGTTTTTTGTTTTATATAATGTTCTTGGATTAAAAATTAAGCTGATTGTGGTTTCTACTTTTGTTAAGATTATATTTAAAAATGTTGTAATTTTTATTGTAATTAAATATGTGTTTGTTTTTGCCATCTTTTATAAGGAGGACGCCTGTGTAAATTTTAATTTTTCCCGTTTTTTTTTCTTGTGTTTCGAATTCCTACTGATTTTAATTTTTACTTTTACTTTTATTTTTTTTTCTCCTTAAATATAGAAAAAATGTATATTTATGTTTTGTTTTATATGTTTGTTTTGTTTTTGCCTATAGTATTGCTTGTGTTATTGTTGTTTTCTAAAAACAAAATTATATAATTATTGTGTGAAGTTTTCTTCTTATTGTTGTTGTAGCCATTATTATGAAATTTTATAATAGATATTTTCTTTTAATTTTTATATAATTTCAAGAGGGGGTTATAATTTTGTGTGTGTTTGTTTAGAGTTTCAATTGTGTTTTGAAAAAATATTTCGTTTTTTTAACTCCATGTAGAAAACGTATCCGTATACCATTGTTCGCCATTAGTGCCTAATGGTTGTTGTGGTAGTGGTAAACTGCCCCAACTGCCGCCATTTCCTATTAAACCGCCTGGGTAACGTCGCTTAATGTCTGCTGGATTTTGGTGACCTCCATCAAATTTACGTTTACCGACTACTACTTTAGAAATGGAACAAACACGATGGCCACACGATTCATGGTTTTAGTCAGAATTTAATAACAGGTTGATGGTATATAGGTTTTGTTGTTTGGTGGGTTGGTTGATTTTGTAATTACAGCATCATAGTTGTTGGTTGGTTGGTGTTGTTGTTGTTCGTTTTTTGATTCATTTAAACAAAATAAAAATAAAGAACACAGGGCAGTTATTTTTTACGAGGTAAAATTGTCGCAGATATTTGTATAGGCGTTTTGTAGGATGTATTGTAGGTGGGAAGAGATTCAAAAAATATTGGTTTTGTGGCAATACGGGAGGAAACAGAGAAATAGAAAGAGAGAGAAAGAAAGAAAAAAAGAGAGTAGACAATTTGTTTACGATTAATTTTTTGGGCTATTGCAGAAAAAATATGTTTTTAATATAAATAATACGAATTTTATTTTTTTAATGGTTTAGAAATACATTTGTTTTGTTTTCCAATATAAATATATATCTTGGTTAATAAAATATTATATTTTGATAACAACATTAAATGGAATGATAAAGGAACATAATATTGTAAAAATAAAACCAAACAAAACATTTATTAAAAAAAAAAACTAATAAATCTTATTTAATAACATAGAACAATTTAAACGTTTTAATTTCTTTTTGTTATTTAAAAAATAAAAGTTTTTTTATTTAACAAAAAAAAAAAGCAAATTAATAAAAATTATGATAATTTTTTCATTTATGGGCACTTTATTTTCACCTATTCTGGTTATTTATTAAAGCGGTAATTTAATCTTGTAAGATTTACAATGGTTTGTTTCTGTCTACGTAAAATTAGTAGATTTATGTAAATGTAAATCTCTATATTTAATAAAACGCCAATTATACTAGAACTCATTTTCATGATTAACAGTTCAATTTTATTTGCAATTATCATGATAATGAGGACCAGTAATGTAAACGTAGCCTAGGGTTTTTAACTTTAAATCCTTAAATAGACTGACAATTTAAATGATGCCCTTTATGTAAATATGACTTTATTACACTGGCGCCTAAAAAAGTATTTGACAGATATTCAATGGAGTTAAGGTTTGTTTACACTCATGCTCCGAAATCCAGTGGATTTCACGAAATCCTAAAATACAACCATGTGTTTACTATTATACTACGTTTACATGTACGAATTAGAGTGGATTTTACTTGTCAATTGCTTTGCGTATACGTCAAAGGAAATCTCATCTATCTCTAAGTCTAAGTCACACTAGCGTGATTTTCATTAGTTTTCATTATTTTATGATTTTACTCTACTACGGAGGTCGATCTAGAGACGCATACTTTCGTGAAATTTTTTCAACGAAATCGCTCTAGTGTGGACCGGAACTAAAGCCACACGCTGAAACTTTCATACGAAACTTTCCCATTATTTTGGCGTTCTTAGGTCGAGTTTCCCAATACAGTTATTTCATAAAATCCCTTTAGTGTGGATCTATAAACGCCAAAAAATGGGAATGGGAAAGTTTCGTATGAAAGTTTCACCGTGTAGCTTTAGATTATGTCCCGGTCCACACTAGAGTAAATTTCAATAAAAAATTTCATGAAATTAGGTGTTCATAGGCCGAATTCCCCATTACAGCAATTTCATGATTTTACTCTACTATGGAACTCAATCTAGAGACTCATAATTTCATGTTAAAATTTCGGTGAAATTATTCTAGTGTGGCCCGGGACTTTAATTCACTGGATTTCATTCGACGTTGACGTTTGAAGCAATGGAATCGAAAGTTGAATATGAGTGTAAACGTACTATTATTTTTTGTTAATTTCAAACATATCACAATAATCAAGGTAGACGCTGATTGAATTTTCGAAACAATTTAGAAATTTCGATTGATAAAAGTTGTATTCCAGAACCTATAAAATGATACTGTTTGCAATATTTTTCCTGTCTTGTGCTAGAAATGCTTTCCCGTACTACGAAAACAAAAAACATAACATGTACTTCTCTTTAAAAAATTGCGTACTTTTTGAAGAAATTTGTACATTAAGTAAATTATTGACATTTTCCTCTTTTCCATTAAAAGTGTAAGGGAACACAATGAAAAATTAACAATTGGTCTGTTCCAGTCCTGCAAGAATCTACTAATTTCTACTATTTTTTTCGATAACATAAAGGAAATAAATGCTCTGTTCCAGAACCTGCAAGAAGCTACTATTTTTTACTACGATAACATTTTTTCCTTTATGTTATCGGGAAAAGTAGTAAAAATTGGTAGATTCTTGCAGTACTGGAACAGACCAAATGTTATCGTAGTAAAAAGTAGTAGCTTCTTGCAGGCTCTGGAAAAGAGCAAAAGTATGCAAAAGTGATTTTTTACCTTGTTTATAATAATAATAATTGTTTCACAAACATCCCCGACGGGACAAGGGAGACTTCTCTCATATCAATGAGTGCACCCCGATTCACATTAGCTCAATGATATGGGACCTACAGTTTATCGCCGAGTCCGAACGGCGTGTCTGCGACACCACATGTAGAGAATTTTTACATGGCTGAAATACTCAGGAAATGTCGCCAACAGCACTGAGGGGTATTTTCCCACCGTTGAAAATTTGTTGATGTTGCCTGGTCGGGGAATCGAACCCACGACCTTCAGCGTGCAAGGCGGGTGTTCATACCATTGCACCACGGTGGCACCCTTGTTTCCAATTTTTGCAGCAATTCACCATCTACCTTTTTTATTGTGCTACGTTAAAGGGTTGCAATTCGTGGTACTTTTTTTAGCCAAAAACACGGTTGTGTATGTCTTATGCCACACGGTGAAACTTGCACTAAAAACTTTCCCATTTTAGTCCCGGTTCATTAAAGCGATTTCATTGAAATAATATCATGAAATTATACATTCTCAGATCGAGTTCCATAGTCCCGGTCCATACTAGAGCTATTTCAATGAAAAAACTAAAATTAAAATTAATTAAAAATTAAAATTACTTTTATATGGAACTCGATCTAAGAACGTATAATTTCATGAAATTATTTCATTGAAATCGCTTTAGTGTGGACCGGGACATACTTAAGTAATTTTATGAAATTGTTGTGGTAGGGAACTCGATCTTAGAACGCCAAAATAATGGGAAAGTTTCGTATGAAAGTTTCAGCGTGTGGCTTTAGAGTAAGTTCCGGTCCACAATAGAGATCGAGTTTCATGCTAGAGTAATTTTATGAAATTGCTGTAGTGGGGAACTCGACCTAAGAACGCCAAAATTATGGGAAAGTTTCGTATGAAAGTTTCAGCGTGTGTCTTTAGAGTTAAAGGCGCTCTTATAGTGCGTTTACATTTACGAAATTCACTCGATTTCATCTGTCAATTCCATTGGTTAAACGCAAAATGAAATCCAATGGATTTTAGACGATTTTTCTTTGAAATCAGTTGAAATTCACTTGATTTCGTAAATGAAAACGTACTATTGGGTCGAGGTCGAGGCAATTTCATATATATGAAACTCGATCTAAGGACGCATAATTTCACCAAATTCATTTCATCGTGTGGCAAGGGGCTATCATGAGTACTGTGATTTCGATATTGACGCTGAAATAGAGCTGGCAAAAAATTGATGACACTATCGGGAGTATCGATTATGTATATTTTAAAAATTCAATACCGATAAATATAGCATTTCCAAATTAAATGAAACCTTTTCCAAATTGAATGAAACTTTTCCAAATTGAATGAAACCTCTTCCAAATTGAATGAAACCTTTTCCAAATTAAATGAAACTTTTTCCAAATTAAATGAAACCTTTTCCAAATCAAATGAAACCTTTTCCAAATCAAATGAAACCTTTTCCAAATCAAATGAAACCTTTATTTTTATTGAAAGAAAAAAGCCAGAATATTTTGAAAAGAGAAAGAAATAAAAAATTATATGGGATTCAAAAATTTTTTGCTTAAATTCTAATCATAAGTAATGACATAAAAGTGCAACTCGCTGCATGTTTTGCATGTTTCCTTGAACTTAAACATTTTATAATTTTTGAGCATCAATTAAGGTTATAGCGAAATAATGCTAAAGAGAGAATTAAGGTTTAAAAATTGCTAATAAGAACAGGGGCTTATTGTATTACCTAATGAAGTGGTTCACCATTTGCTGCTTGTGGAATTTTCAATGGACATACTCATTACATAATTGGAACAGTCCTGTTTATTGAGCTGTTGGTTGCTATACTCAATCACGTCAACGATATTAGGATCTATTGTCTGATCACGTAGTACCACTCTGGTACACATTTTTTTTTTTTTTTTTGAAAATGCCTTTACTATTGGGTTCAACATTACTGAATATGGCATTAAAATTTTAAAATTATACCGGTTTAATTCTATCATTATGTGCATTCGTTTACTTATTAAGTTATTGCATAAAAATTATCCTGAAAAAAATCTTTCAAAAATAAAATTGTGTACCAGAGTCGTACTACGCGATCGGACAATGTATAGATCGTAATACCGTCGACGTGATTGAGCATTGTATCGAACAGCTCAAACAACAGACCATGAAAACGCGACAAAATCGATTAGTCGTACCTAACATTTTCTGAGCGACATTTTTGAAGAACATTTCGAAGCTGAAAAACGTCATCATGTGGTACTTTTATAGCGGTTCTTAAAATAAAGGACGAAAAGGACATTGAAGGAAGCGAGTTAGAAGCGAGTTTCATAAATAAGCTAAAACAACTCTTAACAAAGATATAACGTTAATTTCAGATGCCTTATATGGTCTTCAGCAGAATTTTAATCACGCCATAATTTCGACTCACGGCGGATCTGTCCTTCGGGATTCTTAATATACTCAACAAGGACTTTCATCCTCAAAAGGAATTATCTCTGCCCCAGATTTTCACCACCATTTTGTGTCACAGTGTTATTAGGAATTTTTTAAACCTAAATTCTCTCCTTAGGATTATTTCGGTATAACATTAATTGATGCCCAAAAATTATGAAATGTTTATGTTCAAGGAAGCAAAACATGCAGCGAGTTACACTTTTATGTCATTACTTAAGATTAGAATTTAAGTAAAAAATCGTTGAAAACACATATTATTTTTTATTTCTTTCTCTTTTTAAAATATTCTGATTTTTTTTCAATAAATATAAAGGTTTCATTCAATTTGGAAAAGGTTTCATTTGATTTGGAACAGGTTTCATTTGATTTGGAAAAGGTTTCATTTAATTTGGAAAAGGTTTCATTTAATTTGGAAAAGGTTTCATTTAATTTGGAAAAGGTTTCATTCAATTTGGAAAAAGTTTCATTCAATTTGGAAAAGGTTTCATTTAATTTGGAAATGCTATAGTTTTGCCTATCGACATTATCGAATTAAGAACACATAACCTAAAATTTATTAAAAGCTCTGTTCCTTTACGTGAAGGAATCTTAAAGTTTTACCACTTTTTACTCGAAAAGCGTTCCTTTACTTCGGACACCATACAATTCATATGGGAGCAGTTTACAACTTTTACTACTTTTGCCGGTTTTACCATTTTCAAAAGTAAAGGAACAGAGCAGACATGAATAGAAATTACGCGGCTTTTCGGTTTTGTGGATGTTAAAAAATAAGTCCGTAGTCACACGTACAAATTTTTCGGAAAAGTAAATTGTATTTTTGTATCTTTTTATTAAATAAAAACAATTGTTTTTTCTCTCCTTTATAGACATTTCCGAGACATAGACATTCCCGCCATTTTTATTTCCTAATTAATGGCGATGACAAATTTACGATAATATCGATAGCTATCGATTTTTTTAAATGAAACATCGAAAATATCTAATGTTGGGAATATCGATGGTTTACCAGCTCTATGTTTAAATCATTTAGATGATTTAATTTTTGTATGCGAAATCATGGTAAATGTTGCGAAATCACGAAACGCTTAAGCTGAATACACACCCAAAGTTTGAGTAGTTTTTTGTTGGGCGTTGAGAAAAAAACAACAACAGGGCGACGCCGACACCAAAGTCCAGCGTTGATCTGTTTGCCGGCATATATTTCAAATTAATTTGAATTTTTCGGCATCATGCCCAACAGTGTAAAAACGGCACAAAACTTTACCCAAACGTTGGATGTGTTTTCAGCTTTACGAAATCACGAAACGATGCCAAACGTAAATCAGCTATTAACTACATAAATTACGCGTTTAATTAAAATCCATTGCTGTAAATGCGGCTTCAATGAATAAATTGTATGAAAACGTGAACAAACATTTTGACAGCTTGAAAAATTTTCGGCCAAAATAGAGTTATTGTTGTGCTATTTACGTGACCTGGTACATAGATCTAGATTATAACTTTCTTCTTACTAGTGTCCATGGTGGAATAAGAAAATGTTACATCGATCAAACGTCAAAATTTGTTCACAATGATGCATTGTTGTGCATTTTTGGTATTTGATTTTATTTACAATAATGAATTTTGACATTTTTAAATGTGAATTAATTGTATGAAAACGTAAACAAACATTTTGACAGAATTAGTGATTTTCTTGATGTTGTTGTAGAATTCTTTACGTTAAATAGAGCTTGCGTAACACCGTGACACATTAATAAATGCGTAACGACAAAAACTAAAGACAATTATACTAGTTGTCAAAAAGCATTATTGTAAATTAAATCACAAGGTAATTGTGAACAACTTTTGACGTTTTGCATGAATTTGAGCAATAAATGTAACACCTGCACTATACATTTCTTAAACCAAGACTACACGCGAGTGATTTTATGAGATAACATGCCTTGAAATTATGCGCTTTGGGTGAAAGAGAGTGCAAGACTAGCAAAATTCTTCAACTTGATGCTTCTGTTGCGTCATTTAAGCTGAAAACAGATACAACGTTTGATTAAAGTTTTGCGTTGGGCGTCGAGAAAAAAACAACAACAACAGGGCGACGACGATATATTTCAAATGAATTTGAATTTTTCGGCATCATGCCCAACAGTGTAAAAACGGCCAAAACGACACAAAACTTTAATCAAACGTTGTATCTGTTTTCAGCTTTACTTGCAAAAACCTAATTCAGCCTGGCACCTAAATATTTTTTAAACAAACCAACATAAAGTAGTCGCTTAAACCTAATGATATCAACAGTGATTTAAACCTGTCATTCAATAGTTTAACCTATTTTTTTTTTTCGTTAGCAGAATTAAGGTTACACAATGCCACTTTAAATAAGAACTAGTGAACCAGATGTCATGGGTCGTTAACAAACATCTGTCAATATATCCAGAAATGAAACAATTGCACAAAATAAATATATTTCTTTTAAAAATTTTAATTGTAAATTCAATGAACAATTTATTGAAAAACACCAAATAATATAACATATTTGAATACAAACCAAATTTAGAAAAGACAATTCAAGGGTATGTAATAAAAGAAACCAATTCAATTTGCAAATAAAATTAAGTGTTTCAAAAATTGCTGGATGCTAACAAAAAAATTAAGACCAAAAGAGTGGATGTAATAATAAAAAAACATAACAAAGTAGAACATCGAACAGTTAACAATATTTTTTCGGGTTTTTGAATTTTTTATATAAATGAAAAAAAAAAAAAAAAATATTTTTTGCTAGGGAAATTGCTTGAATTTGTTCAGTTTTGATTGGTTTTTGAAAGATGATTTCCATATTGGGACATATTTTACATGTATGAATGAAGTATTCAATTCATTGAGTCTTCAAAATACGTTCATTGTACTTAGGCATGGACTCCAATTGACGCTATTTGTTAATATAAAATGAAAAAATAAATAAGAAACGAATGATGACGATAAAGAACTAAAATAGAGAAAAATTTGGAACTCAAAATCTACTGTGTGTTCGTGTATAGAATTTGTGAAATTATAATCTGTATTGTATAAGGACCATCTTCGGTGCACAAACACAAAATTCCTGTTTGTCGTTGTTTTATGCACCGAAAATTGTGTTTTTACAAAGCCAGAAGGCTCTGGTACTTTTTTAGGGCGATACCTATAACTCTGCGTGTTGCGTGTGCGTTCAAAAATATGTACAAAAACAAAATACATGTACATATTTCAAATTGAAATACATGTATTTTGTTTTTGTTTTTTTTAAACGCAGAGTTATAGGTTTCGCCCTTAGGCAAGAACAGGGTTGTGTATGTCTTATGCCACACGGTGAAACTTGCACTAAAAATGTCTCGGTCCACACTAGATTGATTTCATTAAAATAATTTCATGAAATTATACGTTCTCAGTTGGAGTTCCATAGCCCCGGTCCACACTAGAGCGATTTCAATGAAAAAATTAAAATTACTTTTATATGGAACTCGATCTAAGAACGCATATTTTCATGAAATTATTTCATTGAAATCGCTTTAGTGTGGACCGGAAAATACTTAAGTAATTTTATGAAATTGCTGTAGTAGGGAACTCGATCTAAGAACGCCTAATTTCATGAAATTATTTCATTGGAATCACTCTGTCCCGGGCCACACTAGAGTAATTTCAATGAAATTTTGACATAAACTTTGCATTTTTTGGGAAAAATGCATAATTTCAAGAAACTTCTGTACACGGTTTCATGTGTTCTGCAATTTTGCTTTGTTGCAATATTCATATGAGACAAACAGACCGTTTTATTTTACATTTTCTTTTACTTTCATGTCAAAATTTCAGTGAAATTACTCTTAGTGTGGCCAGGGACTCTATTGTGCCCCTAATAAAATAATGGGTTATTAGGGGGTTTTGTAATGAGCATTCTTGCTGGGTTGTGTCTGACCGTTTGTCTGCCTATTATAAATTGTAATCAAACTCCAGGACCTAAAGGACAAAAAATCTAATTTTTATCCGATTTTGTAGTTGCTTTGTAGGTCGCTATAGTAGTCTGATTGCCTCGAAATTTTAAATTAGACAGGCGAAATTTTTGAAATAAAGAAATGGCAATTTGACTGGTCCAAAACTTTTGTGTGAAAACAGCGAGGTAATATAACTCATATGCAGTTCGTTCATACAAATTACCGGTGTCCATTGAACTATATGGTGAACTAGGTCGTTCAAACGAACTATATTTTAATAATTCTATAATAAAGGTGGCAAATAATATCCCACTCAATTCAAACTGCCGCAAAATCTGTGCTTGGGTACCAAAAACAACCACATAAAATCGATGGTACTATCAGGAGCGTCGTAAGGCTACTGAAAAAAAGAACGCGGCCTACAGAGCAACCCTGCATTCAGTAGCAACACGAAGCGAAAAAAAAAATATCGGCAGAAGAGGAGAGAGGAGAAGCGTATTTTCAGAAGAAAAAAGAAAGAGCAAGGAAAATGTGAGCGTGAGAAACTCGAGATGTTCAGGAGTCAGAATGAAGTCCGCAAATTTTACCAGAGTGTAAAACACCAGACTGAAGGGTATGGTGCATGCACATTCTCCTGCAAAGATCATGAAGGGAATCTGGTAACTGATACAGATAGCGTACTGAGGATCTGGAAGGAGCATTTCATGCAGTTCTTAGTATCGAATATGGGCGGCGATGAAGATACACGAGAATCAATCGCAAACGACGACGTTGAATGTCTTCCACCTAGCCAAAGCGAGGTCATGACAGCATTTAATCTGCTGAAAAACAATAAAGCAGCAGGAGCTGAACTGTTCAAGACCGGTGGCGAAATGCTGATAAGGAGTATGCAACAGTTAATTACCGAAATTTGGCAGGAAGAGAGCATACCCAACGATTGGAACCTCAGCCTCCTATGTCCCGTACACAAGAAAGGAGGCAAGACGGTGGGTACAAACTACAGAGGCATAAGTCTGCTCCCAACGTGCTGTCGAGTGTACTGTGTGAACTTTTAAAATCCATGGTCAATAACATAATCGGGTCATACCAATGCGGTTTTAGACCTGGTAAATCGACAATTGACCAAATCTTCACACTGCGCCAAATACTGGAGAAGACCCACGAAAGACAGATCGACACATACCACCTGTCCGCCTTCGACAGCCCAATTCGATCAAACGTGTTTCAAGCCATGTTTGAGTTTGGTATCCCTGCAAAACTTATAAGAATATGCATGATGACATTAGCTAATACAAGATCAGCTGCTAAAGTGGAAAAGAACCTCTCGGAACCTTTTGAAACAAAACGAGGTTTCAGGCAAGGTGACAGCATATCGTGTGACCTATTTAACATTCTATTGGAACAGGTCATACGAGAAGCGAATGTATATACCGATAGAGATAAAGATAGCACTATATACAATAATGATATGTTACTGGCCTATGGAGACGATATTGATATAATAGGTCGATCAACCCGATCCGTAACAGGCACCTTTGCGAAAATTGAAAAAGAGTCTGCCAAAGTGGGTCTGGCAGTCAACGGCGATAAGACAAAGTTTATGGTATCAACACGCAAGAAGAAACTCGGACCAACTGCTGATGTTCAGAACTGCAATTTTGAGGTAGCACCGCCATAAATAAAACGAGCAACATCAGTTTTGAAATCAAAAGAAGAATATTATTGGCCAACAGATGCTACTTTGGTCTAAGTAAACAGTTTAAAAGTAAAGCCACCTCTCGTCAAACAAAACTTACACTCTACCAGGCACTGATACTACCCGTACATATGTATGGATCTGAATCATGGGTACTTGTGAAAGCAGATGAGGCAGAACTTGGTGTGTTTGAGAGAAAAATTCTTCGAAAGATTTATGGACCAATATGCGTTGACGGTGAATACTGACGTCGTATGAAGCACGAGCTATACCAGTCGACCGACATCGATATAGTAAAACGTATCGAACTACAACAAGTTGAAGAAGATATCACAAAACATGGCATCCAAAATTGGAGAAGTAAAGCAAAAGATCGGTGTGTTTGGAAATCTATTCTTAGTTCGGCTTATGGAACAAGACGTTCTGTTTATTATAAAAACCATCGATTTCAGATGAGTTTTCATTTGACGTATACACAAAGGAATTGACAGATGAAATCGAGTGGATTTCGTAAATGTAAACCAAGCATAAGTAAGTAAGTAATAATTGTGCAGTCAATACAATTGACATACATTTCTACTTTACGAAGAGAATTTTGCCTATTTTTCAGATTTTCAAATTAAAAAACTGATATTTTTGGAGGATATTATATATATTATTGTCATATTTGCAGATATGTATTTGAATACGTAAGAATATCAGAATTTGACCAATTTAACTATTTGAAAAATATGCAAAATCCGATGTCTAGTTATAAGAAATATTGCAACTGTCAGATTTGGACTTGAAATAAACATTAATATTTAAGCTCTCATTCCGTACATGATTTAACGATACTAAAAGATAATCAAAATATAAATATGTATATGTATATCTAATATTAGGTCTGTTCGATAACCTAAAAGTTTGTAAAATTTTTTACAAAATGCTGTTCGATAACAAACTTGTTCAATAAAAGAGAAATGAGAAGTAGTTGCAAGTACTTCCAAGAACTTACAAATACTTTTTACTTGCGAAGTTAACGAACAGAGATATTTAACTGGATAGGAAAATCGCGTGATTTCATTGAAAAAAATTTCATGAAATTAGGCGTTCTTAGTTGAGTCGCCCTTTACAGCAATTTCATGATATTACTCTACTATGGAACTCGATCTAGTGGCGCATATTTTCATGAAATTTTTTCATTGAAATCGCTCTAGTGTGGACCGGGACTATGAATAATGGAAATTCCTAAAATTGCGTTTTAAATCCGAAAGCAAAAATAACATGTTCGTTATTTGTTCATTTCGATTAGTCTTTTTGAATAAATCGAAAAGATAAATTCAAGTCATATTCCTTTAGAAGCTTTATACTTGTGTTGGGACATACTGTATTTAAATTTTGTTTTTTTTTTTAATAAAAATCAGAATATTAGAAAAGATTTCTTGTTATCAACTGAATTAAGTTATTCATACTACGAGAAGTAAGGAAATCTCTTTTCACCAGAGAAAGTTTGTGCCAGAATGTGAAATATTTCATGATACATTTTTGAGATTTTGTATAGAGATGGTGGATCTCTTTCCTTTCTCTTCTTAACAATAAGTTAAATTTTTTCTTGTAATATGTATTTCAGCGTCTGAGATTAGAAAAAAAAAAACGTTTATTTTGACTCCTGCAAAAATATGTATAATTTCACAAATTCATAATGTAAAGAATGTGTATTTCTTTTAAATACATTTGACAATAAGATAACAACAAATAGCAGCTAAATAATTGAAAGATACTACCACAAAAATAATACATAAAACAAAGAGAGAGATATGTAATTGAAAAAGGCAACCGAAAATAAATAATAACATTGCTGTGGCAAATTATTATACAAATATGAAGTTTACGAAAAAAAAACAATGAAAATAGAAACACAATTGTTGTGTGGTAGAGAAAATAATATACATACATATGTATATTGTTTTGTAATTTTTTTGCATTTAGAAAGGAAAATCAATATACATAAATGCAACAGTAAATATGTATATGTAATGTATGATATAGAGACACATAATAATAATAAATGAATCGATTAGTATTTAAAAATTATATATATTATAAATATAAATAAAAGTGGTTTTATAAAACAAAAAATATAAAAACATTTAGAAATAATTTTTTTGTTTGTTTCTAAACTTAAAAATTTATGAAAATATATTTTACTATAAATAAATTCAATTCTAAAGTAAGTTTTCCTCAAAAAGAAACACAAATAATAAATAATAATAAAACAGGGTTATGTTAGCAAAGCAAGTGATAAAAGTTATGATGAAGTTTTAGAGATGATTGTTTTCCGTTTTTTGCTTTTTATTATTAATAAAAATTTTGTATTAATTTGTTGCTAATATTACCGAAAACAAATTATAGCTTATATTAATTTCTAATTAGTTAAGATTAGGATAAGTTTAGAGTGAATAAAATGTTACAAGATATATTTCTGTGAAGGAATACGATAATTTCATAAATAAATGGATAAAACCTCAATAAAACTATTGATATTTAATTTGTTTATATAATCATTAGAGATAAATTTGGTGTAATTAAACTGAGTGTTGTGGAAACATGTGTTTTTTTTTTGTTTTCTTGTTGTTTGCAATTGATGTCCATGACACATACGTCCTAGCAAAGATCTCATAAAATATCTTCTAAACCGGCACCTAGAACAATTGTTTTTGGCATTTATTAAATTATTTGACAGGTTAATTGACAATTTGATTTGTAAATGAACTTTAAAACCAATTTAGACTGGCACCTAAAACAAGTACCGTCGAAATCGCTTATAATGACGGTCAAGGGACCGATGGAATTCATCTCAATAACCGATATGCCGTTATAAGCGATATTTGTTTTTTTTTGGTGGGTGATAAAGGACCGCAGAAATTTGAGACTTTTGGATTTCGTCGCTATAACGACGACGCTATATGTGATTTCGACTGTATTTGAGACAAATACGTAATTTACTTGAAATATATTCAAAGTAATTAAGAACTTAAATGACGTGTACGATGTAAATGCGACTGAATAAAGAACGGTCCAAATGTTTATTCTGCTTTCGGCTTACAGTACTTCACATCCAGTGGATTTAAATTGTCAAATTAAAACACCGTTTGCACTTTACCGGATCTAATAAACCCACTGGGTTTCAAATGTCAATTTCATAGCGCAAACTTCAAATAAATTCTCATAAAAAGCTCTAATGCAAACGCCGTTTACATCCAGTGGATTTAAATTGTCAAATTAAACCCCAGTTTGCACTTAACCGGATCTAATAAAACCACTGGGTTTCAAATGTCAATTCCATAGCGTAAACGTCAAATAAATTCTCATAAAAAGCTTAACCCAGCAAAAAGCTCTAATGTAAATGCCGTCTAATTTCGTATACGTCAAAAAATCCTCATTAACCAGACATAAAACTCTAATGTAAATATGGCGTAACGCCATGACAACGACGGCAATATTTGATTATTGGTTCGAGAAGAATATTTTACCGTTTTCTTCTACCTTTTGTGGATATTTCGCTCATAAAATTTTGAGAGCAAATGAAGACTACGATCTGAATTCGCCTTTTGGATCACCTTGTTAAATTCGCCTTGATGAATTGTATGCTGTCTGAAGTAAGGGAACGCTTTTCCAGTAAAAAGTGGTAAAACTTGAAGATTCTTGCACGTAAAGGAACAGGGCTCATGTCTCCTGTATTTTATTATGCCTTTAACAGTATGTTTACATTTACGAAATCAAGTGGATTTCCACTGTCAATTTCTTTGTGTATACGTCAAATGAAATCTCATTTGAAATCCATTGGATTTTATTTGACGTTTAAGCAATGGAATTGACATATGAAATCGAGTGGATTTCGTAAATGTAAACTTAGCATTAGACTATACATTTATACGATGATAACAGTGCATTATCTCGATTTATTTGACATGTGTTGCATGAAAATGACAATTTAAATTCACTGAATTTGCTAAATTACTCCAGCATAGTCTAAATGTACTGTAATTTGACAGTGCGGTTGGCTTCGTTACCTTCCTCAAGCAATAAAGGAATACCAGAGCCATTTCCTTTTTAAATTCGACATTCAAGTGAAGTGACAAATCATCACACTATTGCATCTTTAATACAATGTTTACATTTACGAAATCCACTCGATTTCAACTGTCAACTCCATTGCTCAAACGTCAAATGAAATCCAATCGATTTCAGATGAGTTTTCATTTGACGTATACTCAAAGGAATTGACAGATGAAATCGAATGGATTTCGTAAATGTAAACATGGATTAACAGTTCGTTTACATATTGCAGGATTTAATAAATCCAGTGGATTTAAAATGTGTATATATCAAATAAGTTCTCACAAACGAGGTAAACCCGACAAAAAGCTATAATGTAAACATAACGTGAGATCATTTTTATAATTCTTCCGCATTTATCCTCTTGTTCAATAGCCCGAAATAATAAACAACATAGTGTGACATTTCAAATGTCAGTTGATTAGAAAATATTACACAAGAAAATATTACCAGGAAAATCGCCAAAAGATCTCAAAACCTCGACATAAACAACAGTGGTGGACTGTCAATTAACGTTTTCTAATAGTGCATTTACATCAAACGTATTTTAGTAAAACATTTAAGTTGGCATTTCTATTAAATTTCCTTAGTCCCGGTCCACACTATAGCGATTCATTAAAATAATTTCTTGAAATTAGGCTTTCTTAGATTAAGTTCTCACTACTGCAATTTCATAAAACCACTTTAGTATGGAACTCGACCTAATGACCCCTAATTTCATCAAATTATTTCATTGAAATCGCATTAGTGTGGACCGGGAATTAGAATAGATGACGACTTTTGCCAAAACTCGTGTTTAAGGTCCCGGTGTAAATTAGGTTATCATTGTGGTTAGTATTCGTTACAAATTATAATCGTAAATCATGATGGAATTAGAAGGTGTTACATCAAATCATCCAAAACGTCACATTTGCTCACAATAATGCATTACCGTGAATTGCTTGTTTACATTTTGTATGTGATTTTATTCACAATAATGCATTTTGACAACTGGTATGATGATCAGCTGTTTTTGGCGTTACACCTTTTTATTCCGCCATGCCGTAAATACACGTGTAAATTGCCAACTAAATGGAAGTAATTTCTGTTAAAAAACACGACACGAATGACCAACTAGCTTCCACAACATTCAGTTTTCGAGGGGGGTTCACATTATTTATATATGTTGATTGTAAAACATTTGTATACCTTATTAAATCTCTTGATGTTTTATTGAGGTTTTACTTAATTTGTTTTAAAAGGGAGGTTGGTTTTAAGATAATATAACAAATTTACTAAATACAGATATGTTATAAGCCAAATTATTTAAATGCTTTGTTTTTTCAAAAAAGGCCAAATCATTGTTATTTTCATTTTATGATATTACAAAAATTGGATTCTAATACATAAAAGGCAGGCAGCATCAGGGTTAATAAATAGTTTCAGTTTTTTTTCTTTTGGAATAAATTAGGGTTTTACTATTGGTTGGGGCTTTTTTAAATATGTTTCATTTAGTTCATTTTTGTATCTTAAAAAAATTATATATACAAACGTCTTGTTTTTTTTCGGTTGTGGTTTTATTCAAATCGAAGGAAGATAAAAAATAAGAAAATTTTGTTGGTAGTTTTATAATTTTTGTTTATACGAAAAAAAAAACAACAAAATTATGTTGTTTATATGAATAGGATGCGTTCTTTAAGGAAGGGCTGAAGGATTTTCGAAAAGGTTTTACATTAAGTATGTATATAAACAATATTTTAAAAAAATAAAATAAAAATTAAATTAAATACTAAAGAGAAAAATGTAAAAAAATGTTTGTTTTCTTTTTCAAATACTAATCGATTCCTTTTTTATTAAACATCCTCTCTTTCAAATGAAAATTAAAGAAAAAACATTAAACATACACACACATACATTTCTCAAGGCTCTCCATATACGAAATATGGCACACAAAATAATATACATTTATGTGGCAATGAAAATAATTGAATATTTGTATATATTTTTTTTGGGAATTTTAAAACAAATATACACACAGAAAGATGATTGAATAATGTAAATATATAGAAGGTATTGAAGAAATGTTGATATTATAAAGTGAGGAGAAAGTAAAATAAAGGAATGGAAATAAACATAGACAGTTAT
Source organism: Musca autumnalis (assembly GCF_047663935.1). Lineage (NCBI taxonomy): Eukaryota > Metazoa > Arthropoda > Insecta > Diptera > Muscidae > Musca > Musca autumnalis. Next base: position 233,451,919 of record NW_027411644.1, on the reverse strand, counting down.
ACAAATAGTATATAACATAATACAAATAGAGAAAAACATGCATTCATTTCCATGTTTTCAGTTTTTTTAAACAACACCTATTCAAAAGCAGAAACAATCAATCACAAACACTAAACAAAAATCGTCGAAGTGTTTTCATTTCTATTCGTTAAGATTGTAACAATTTAAAAAGCCATTTATCTTTACTTTAATCTTTATTTATTATTTTCTTTTTTTTTTCTTCTTCTTTAATATTAAATTACAAAAAACACACACAGAGTTTAATTAACGAAAAAAGACTTAGTTATTAAAAACAAAATGAATTAAAACACAAGAGTTCTATATGAAAGGCAAAAAACAATTTTTGTTTGCTTTTTGCTTTTCGAGACTAAAAATAAAAATTATTATTAACATATAAAAAGATTGATTTTAGTGTTCTTTTTTTTATTAACATTTTTGTTTCTCTAAGCATAGAAGTTGTTTAAAAAATTATAAAAACAAAAATTGCATTAGAAAATAAAAACATAAAACTAATAATTGAAAATTATAAATTTTTACTAAAACAAAAAAGTTAACAAATTTTTTTCTAACATAAAAAATTTTACAAAGTTTTCTTAAAAAACAAACTGGGAAAAACTGATATTATAATTAGCAGCAGTTTAATGTTATGCTATTTATTTAAGAGTAAAAATAACTAAAAATAATATGTGTTAGCTCTGTTATAGAAGACGATTAGTTAACCATTTTTGCTGTGTAGTACAGTGGTAGCATTTTGAAATTAACCAAAGCTTTAACAAAGTCAGACAAATGATTGGGAGAAAGCATTATTGAAAGGGAGAAAGGGACTATTTCTAGTTTTTCTATACTTTTGAAACGTATTACGAAAATATCAGCTGATGCTTGCAATCAGCTGATATTTGCAATAGCGACATTTAAATGTCAAGTGACACAACTTCTATTAGTTGTGTCTGTTTACAAATAAAGTTTTTAACGTGTGATACCGTGAAGAATTGTCAAAATAAGTTTGCTTATACTTGGTTTACATTTACGAAATCCACTTGATTTCAACTGCCAATTCCTTTGTGTATATGTCAAATGAAAACTCATCTGAAATCCATTGGATTTCATTTGACGTTTAAGCAGCAATGGAATTGACAGTTGAAATCGAGAGGATTTCGTAAATGTAAACCAAGCATTACAGTGAGTTATAAAAATAATCGTAGGAAATGTCGCTCACTTCTTTAAGAGTTTTATTCAATCGAGAAAATGCAAAGTTTCTTTTCTTTATAGGGAAAAATAGAAGAATATTTTTTATGTTCTGTATGATGAAGACAGATGTTGTTAAATCGATATTTAGAAAGGTATAATTTTAACAGAAAGCCGTAAAAACTGAGAATGAAAGTTTTACTCTTTGCAGAACGATGATCGGAAGGTTTAATCTTGGAAAGTTCGCTTGTATTGATACTAATACTATGTTTACATTTACGAAATCCACTCGATTTCAACTGTCAAATCCATTGCTCAAACGTCAAATGAAATCCAATAATTTTCAGATGAATTTTCATTTGACGTATACACAAAGGAATTGACAGATGAAATCGAGTGGATTTCGTAAATGTAAACATAGTATAATTCTTAAAAATACGACATTTATAACGGGAATCAATTAATGAAAATCAAAAAAGAAGGTGTTTGAAGGAATTTTGGCCGACGAAGAGAGGCAACAATAATACTTTAATATTGAAAAATAATCAGTTACTTTTATTGTTTTTTTTTGCATTTTTGGTTTTTAATTGTAATTTTGATTTTTTAATTGTAATTTTCGTTTTGAAAATAATGTGGAGAAGAAACTGAAATACCGTGAGAACTATCAAATACGCCCTAGTTCGATTACTTTATTGCTTCACTGTAGCTATATTTTGAAGATACCAATAGTTTTCGAAGACTTTATTTCCAATTATCGTTTGAATCCAAGCAAACGATGAAATAAAGTTTTATAATAAAATGGAAGATTTAAGCAACAAAACCAAAAATAAACCATTCGAATTTAAATATAAATAACAATTCAAGAAATTATATATAATAATTTGACAAAAGAAAAATTAATTAAAAATAACGAATTGAATGCATTTTCCCATTATCCTATAAGTTTACATATCAGGTTTCAAATGCAACTCATAAACAAAATGGTTTTGTCTGACAGTGTTAAGGCCAGGTGCGCTTTAAGGTGTTTTGGCATATAATGCATGTGTATACAGTAGAAGACAAAAGTGCATTATTAATAGAACAGTAAAATACGATAATATTATGGAGAAACAGTAATAGTTGTAGTAGTAATAGTAAAGTAGATGAATAATAAAAAACAGATGTATGAAGGTAATGAAATGACACACACAGAGAGAAAACTATTTAACTAAGACACAAATAATAAATATTATTAACTAATTATAAAAATACACAAATAATTAATAATAAAACAAAATAGTACATAGTTTGTTTTGTGTGTGTGTGAGTAAGAGTAGTATTTGATAGATAGATTTAAATTAGGACTAAAACTAATTATTGTAGAGTTAAAATTATTAAACAAAATCATATTCATAAACTAATAATAATAATTATAATAGTGTATGGTGGTGGTAGTGGTGTAAATCATTTGTTTTAGCTTTTTCGGGGAGGAGGGAGAAGAATTTGTTTGGTTTTTTTGTATGTTCGAATCATGTATTCATTGTCTTCGAAATTTGACAATAAATAACAGTAAGTGGTGGTAGTAAAAGTAGTAGTAGTAGAGTGTGTGTGAGAGAAAGAGTGAAAGACAAAGATTGATTGGTTGGTTGTTTGTTTTGTTTGGTTTTAATGTTTTTTCTCACCTGGTAAATTTGGTAGCGGTTTGGCGTGCTGAGTGCCACGAGCGCTGGGACGTATTTGTCCCACCCCACGGACCCCCCCGATTGCTGGCTGAGCCCCCTGAGCGGTGGCCCCCCGTTGAGCTGCCACCGCCACCACCGCCGCCGCTTGAGGGGCCCCCTGACGATTGATGTTGCCACGGAGCCCAACGGTTCGGCCACGCGCCGTGATTCCACGCCCACGGCCAACCCCCTTCATTATACAAATGATGCACATAACACACATACATTTACATATATATTACGAATTACCACACCGCAAGATGCCGCCGTAGTAGTTTAGTAGTTTCCATCATCATCATCATCGTCGTCGTTGTCCATATCCACATGGAAATTCAAGTACATGTTTTTGGTAGGATCCGTTTAAGTTAGGTAGGGTCCATCATTCATATTAAGCCATTTTCATTCAAACCATATTTTTCGTATTATATAAAGTATATATATGGATCGCCAAGTTTTACAATTTTGGTATTGTTGGGGGGGTGGTATTAATTTTGTTGTTGTTTTTTGTTTAAATTAATATTTTAAATATAAATTTGGAAATGATTTTGTTTTGGTTCATATTCATAATTGCAGGGAATAAAAGTAGGAGAGACGACAGACAGAGGGGGAGGGGGTGATATTTTTAAATTAAATAATAATAATGTTTGATGAGTTGAGATTTTTTTTGTTCAAGTTGGGTTCATATGGTGGATGGGGGGTAAAGTGGTTTCAATCATAATTTTGTTGTTTTTTGTATATTTTTCGTTTTAATTGTAAAAGAGACCAACACAATAATAATAACAATTTTTTGTTAAAAATTTAGGGTAATTATTTAAACGGTTTAATGCATTCAATTCAATTGAGATTGTGTGAAGGGGATCAAGAGAGAGAGACACATTACATATTTTTAAATGGTTGAAAAGAGAGAGAGTATACAATTTGATTTGACGAACATATATATAATTTTTTTAAGACGATTTATTTTGTTCATATCGTTTTCGTTTACCGACATTGTTTGAGATTGAGAGACAGAGAGAGAGTATTTAACATAAAAAAGAAAAAAAGAAAAAGAAAAAAACAAAATCGATAATGAACGCGTTAGAGATTTGGTTTTAGTGTTTAGTTTTTATGTTTTTTTTTTAACAAATTGAAGAAAAAACATATTCATATATAAGAGTATAATACAATGAAAGTCTTTTTCTCATACTAAAATAGTTTATGTTTGAAACTAACTTGTAATAAAACAAATTTATACAAATATTAAAAAAAGATAAATAAGTTATAACAAAAATAAACAATAAATATTATATGGAGAAAGTATTTCGAATTCAATGATTTGGTTTTTTTGCAAGTGTAAACACTTTTCGGCGCCAAATAAAATTTAAGTATTTTTTTCTTTTAAATATAAAATTATGTTTAGAAATAAATAAAAAAAAGCTTAAACAATAATTGTAAAATCTCTAAAACTAACTTAAAAATAGTCTAGGCAAAATTGTGTATGTACGTATTTAAAAAAAAGGTTTATTGAATAATATAAAGCAATGTTAAAGCATTAGCGAAATAAAAAAAAATAAAGCATTTTGATGTAAGGAATAAAAATAATTTTTGAATGGAAACCCAATTTTGACATTTATCTATTTTTATTTGTAATTTCCATATTTTTGTTTAAACAGAAAAAAGTATTCCTTACATATGATCGATCAACTAAACATATCTATTGTCTTTTGAACATTTATTGCAAGTCTGAGGAGATTTTAATATATAAAGCATACTTTTAGGATGATTTCAGTAGTGGAATTCTGCAACTCATTGTTCGAGTTACCGACAAAAATCGGTAAAAATAAAATGCATAATTTCGATAATTAACAAAATTTTTCGGTATGTTAACAACCAAAAGCATGTTGTCGCTAATTCCTACCGATAGCAACAGTTTTGCCAACTTTTGATACTTTTCATTCATAATTTAGCTTTTTATACCCAACACCACCCTTTGGTAAGGGTATTATGCGTTAGTGCATTTGTATGTAACATGCCTAAGGAAAAGAGATAGACCCATAGTTCCTTCTAGGGATATGCATAGAATCACTTTCTGAGTCGATATATACATGTCCGTCCGTCCGTTCGCAACGTACAGGTTGCATTTATTGTTCGATTTGGCTGAAAATTGGGGAAGATCATTTTTTTAGCCTAATGAAGAATGCTATTGCTTTTGGTGAAAATCGGTTCAGATTTGGATATAGCTCCCATATACATTTTCGGCCGATTTGAGGTATTTGATGCACCAAACACGCTACATCTGTTCAATTTTGATAAAATTTGGAATATGTGATGGAATTAGGTCTATAGAGAAATGTGCCAAATTATATAGAAATCGGTTCAGATTTGGATATAGCTCCCATATAAATTTTCGGCCGATTTTTGGTATTTGGTACACGAAACACGTTATATATGTCCGATCTCAATGAAATATGGAATGTGTGACTGAATATGGTCTAGAAATAAGAGTGCCCAATTTTATCGAAATCTGTTAGGATTTGGATATAGCTCCCATATATATTTTCGGCCGATTTAAGGTATTTGGTGCACGAAACACGTTATATATGTCCGATCTCAATGAAATATGGAATGTGTGACGGAATTTGGTTTAGAAATAAGAGTGCCAAATTTTATTGAAATCGGTTCAGATTTGGATATAGCTTCCATATATATTTTCGGCCGATTTGAGATAATTGATGCACCAAACACGCTGTATCTGTTCGATTTTGATGAAATTTGGAATGTGTGATGGAATTAGGTCTATAGATAAATGTGCCAAATTATATCGAAATCGGTTCAGATTTGAATATAGCTCCCATATATATTTTCGGCCGATTTGAAGTATTTGATGCACCAAACACGCTGTATCTGTCCAATTTTGATGAAATTTGTAATGTGTTACGGAAGTAGGTTTATAGATAAATGTGCCAAATTATATTGAAATCGGTTCATATTTAGATATAGCTCCCATATATATTTTTGGCCGATTTAAGGTATTTGGTGCACGAAACACGTTATATATGTCCGATCTCAATGAAATATGGAATGTGTGACGGAATTTGGTTTAGAAATAAGAGTGCCAAAATTTTATTGAAATCGGTTCAGATTTGGATATAGCTTCCATATATATTTTCGGCCGATTTGAGGTATTTGATGCACCAAACACGCTGTATCTGTTCAATTTTGATGAAATTTGGAATGTGTGACGGAACTTGGTCTAGAAATAAGTGTGCCAAATTATATCAAAATCGGTTCAGATTTGGTTATAGCTCCCATATAAATTTTCGGCCGATTTTTGGTATTTGGTACACGAAACAAGTTATATGTATATGTCCGATCTCAATGAAATATGGAATGTGTGACGGAATTTGGTTTAGAAATAAGAGTGCCAAATTGTATTGAAATCGGTTCAGATTTGGATATAGCTTCCATATATATTTTCGGCGGATTTAAGGTATTTGATGCACCAAAGACGCTATGTATGTCTAATTTTGATGAAATTTGGAATGTGTGACGGTGTTTGGTCTAGAAATATATGTGCCAAATGGGATGGGAATCAATTTGTTATATGCCCTAATAGAGAGGCAAGGCAATTTGCTTCACCTTGCCTATAATGCAACTTCGACAGTCCGATACATTTAAAGATTATTCAAGCCAATTGTGGATCTGACTGATCATATAACTTAATAATTTGTAAAACGTTTATAAAAAGAAGGCGATTAAAGCATCTTTTCATCAAAATTATAACCACATGTGGGATACTTGGTTCCCCCATGGTTAAAATTCAGCTGCAGTTAGTTAGCTAGCTGGTTTTAACGCATACAATCAATGTTCAAAAGACAAACAAAAGATAAAGTTAAAAAATAATAACTAAAAACACAAGAAAAAAATGTTTTTAATAATAAAACATAGCACTTTGGTATTCAGCTCATATAGAAAATAATAAATTAACAATAACAAAAAATTAGCTTAACTGTAAAAACATAAAAAACATAACAAAAAGCAATAAACCATGTTAGTAAACTTAAGCAATAAAATTTTAATATTAATTATAAATAATATAATTAAAAATCACAAAGCAAAGCGGCATGGAAATAATAAAAAAAGCAATGAAAAATGTGCAAAAAATATAAAGCTTCAGAAAAATAAATAAAAAAATCTTTAAAAATAGGAACTATTGTGTGGTGTTAGAGATGTTAGAGAATGGGAATGTGATAAATCAATAACAGACTGTTAGATGATGACAATGCGTTGGAAATTCAAATAATTTTGTTGGATGGATGGTTGGTTTGTGTGGATATGGTTGGTTGTTTGATTGTTTGTTTGACTGATTGGTTGGTTGGTTGTGGTTTTGATTTATTTAGTTTTGGTTTATGGTTAATCTGCTCTATAAACTAATCGAGAAAAGACTATTGCGGATGTATGATTTCAAACTTTAAAAAAACATTACAGACAACACATGACTGCTGAATGGGAGGAAAAACCAGACTGTTATTGTAACGACTGGTATTTTTCTTTAGAAAAAAATGCTTTGTCAATTTTTAATTCACAAAAATCATGGTATTTTTTTTTCAATAATTTTGAAACATAAGCCTAAAGTGTAATACTAATGGATAAGAATTAAAACGCGTTATTTAATTGTGATGAACAAAATCCATTTTTGCAATTTGTAGTTTTGATTGCAGCTGTAGTAATTTGGTTTGGAACAGTAATAAAAAAATGGTTGTGGTGTGGTGGTGTAAAATGATGAACAAATTTGGTTGGTTGTCCGTGTTCTTTTTTGGGAATTTGGTATTTTTTTTGAAAATAAAAGTTGGAAAAAACAAATACATTAAAAAATAATTAAAGAAACAAAATCAATTTTTAATTAAAAAGAAGTTTTTGAAAAAAAACTTAAAAATTTACAAATAATAACAAATTAAAAGAAAAAACACAACTTAATTAAATAGAAGAAAAATAAAAAAAAAATGTTTAATAACCCACCACATTTGTACGTGCTGTTCTCGGCAAACCACCGGCGGCGCCGGCAACAGGACCCCCACCACCAATTGCACCGGGTGGCAATGGCGCCACACCGCCCGGTGGATAATCAAAGAAATATTCTCCATCATAGGTACGATAGAAATCTTCATAATACGAATCAGGATAGGCACCGCGATAATCCGAATAACCATAAAAGTCATATTCATAATCTATAAAAGGTTTTTGTTGTGGTTTTAGTTTTGTTAAGGAAGGATGTTAAACAAATACAAGTTGTTGAGGTTTGTTTGGCATTATTTGTTTTTGGTCATTTTTTTTTGGTTTTGGTTTGGTGTTCAAAATAGGAGAAATCGAAAAACAAATATTTAGTAAGACCCAAAGTAAAAAAAAACACAAAATTGCGTATAAAATTAAAAAGAAAGTTTAGAAAAAAAAGAATTATTTAAAAACCTTTGTCAACAATTTCAGAATTAAACTTATTTCCGATATATAACTACAATGAAATAATCTAAAAAAATTCAATTATAACGCGTACAACAACTATGACAACAAATACCTATAAAAGTGATAAAAATGTATGTATATACTACTATATATTTTCTACTAGCATATATAAATATTATATAAAATAAGTCGGTCTAATAAAAACGAATTTATTGGAAGTCGATGCTTGGGTACATTCTAAATAAAGGAAAAATATGTTCCGATTTTTTTTTGAGGTCAATCAGATTTACAGTCCCTCATAAATCAAATATAGCTTTGTTCCAGAACTAAAAAGTTTTTAGAATTTTTACGACTTTTACACATTTTACCCAATAAACCGTTCCCGTACACAAAAGAGCTGTAAATTGTTCACTTTTCTTTAAACAAAAATGGCGCTGAGTGACGCTCTCTTTAAAAACTTTTTACTCGACAAATTTGAGTGTGTAAAAAATAGTAACATGGTTGCCGGCGTCTGATTGGCTGGTACGCCGACTTCTATTTCTATTTTTGCGTTCCCGAAATTAAAAAAAAAAAATCTTTTGTGTGAGAACAGTTTTTCTATTTTTTTCTCTTTTACGAGTTTTACTATTAAAAAGTACGGGGGCAAAGCTTATATTTTTAAGGGCTAATGTAAAGAATTTTTAGTTTATAAAGCATACTTTTAGGGTGATTTTGATATGGATTTGATATTGAACATAAATGTTTAACCTATCTAATTATGAAACTTTTAAACATTAACAAGTAAAACGGTATCAGTCGGCTTTGCCGACAGAGATATACCCTCAGCCTGTGTATATTGAAACCATTTTTCCCAAAAAAGGTATGTATTTAGGGATTTTTAAAAATTTTGGGCGTTTGAACCGACAAAAATGTTGATTAGGATTAAGGATCAAAAGTTTTGCGGAGGAGATACTAAAAGGAATGGATCTACATTGATCATTATGGAAGTGGATCTGCATCCACTGCATATGGTGCCATAGGGGTTTTCCACCCTTCGGGCTGTTTGCTCAAGAAGCATGGACTTGCCCCTGAAAAAATTTTACCTTCGTAATTGAGGCAGCGAATGCAAGTTGCTTCAACAAAAATCAAAGTGATTTGATAGCAGGTCTTAAAGTGAAATTATCCGAAATTTTGTGTGGGAGGTACCGCATGGAGTGGACAAATATAGTCCATATTTGAACCTGATCTATATCTAGTAAATATATTAGGATGTGTAAAGTATGGACCAATTCGGCCATTCCCTTCAAGAGTTACCGTACGAACAAATTTTCCGAACATTTTTGAACTTTTGTGGGGGAGGTACCGGAAGGAGTGGACCGATATAGCCAATCTTCGAACTTAAACTATGTTTGGGCAAAATATTACGAAAGCCAAAATTTGAACCGAATCGGCAGATCCGTTCGAGAGTTATTTTGCGCTCCAACCACCTCACACGGTGTCATAGGGGTTCTTTTTTTGCAACTTTCAGGTTATTTTCTCAGGAAGTATGGACTTGCCCCTGATGAAACTTGTACCGTCGTTTGGGGGCAGTGAACAAAAGTTGCTAAAACAAAAATCAAAGCGATTCGAGAGGTGGTCCTAAACTCAACTTTTCCGAAATTTTGTGTGGGAGGTACCCGATGGAGTGGACCGATTGAGTCCATATTGAAACCTTATTTTACGATAGGAAAAGTATGGACCAAATCGGTTACTCCCTTCAAGAGTTATCGTGCGTACAAATTTTCCGAAAATTTTCGATCTTTTGTGGGGGAGGTACCGGAAGGAGTGGACCGATATAGCCCATCTTCGAACTTAAACTTAGTTTGGGCAAAATATGACGAAATCCAAAATTTGAACCGAATCGGTTCATCCGTTCGAGAGTTATCGTGCGCTCCAGCCAGCCAGACAGACGGACGGACGGACATTGCTCAATCGACTCCGAATTGTCTGAAACACATTTCGTCCAAACATACTTGGGGTCTAAAACCATTATTGTGTATATACCCTCGTTAGCATAAATGCTGAGGGTATAAAAAGGGATTGGAACTCGGTCCTATGCCATGGCATGACAGAAAGTTAACGATTTGGTCTGAGTTGTCGCTTTGAAACGAACCCATTAAAATAATATTGCTGAACCTTTGGAATGTGTGGACTATTTACAGAATGCATATTCGATGATGGGAACCAAATTATTATATGCCCAAATAGAGACGGGAGAATTTTTTAGAATGTTTTCATGGGTCTGTCTAATAATTATCCAACATTGTTTAGAACATAAACATTTATTGATTTTTTTTTCAGAAAAAAATAAACGTGTCTAATGTGTCTCTACTGTGGACATACAGGGCAGTGTTTGTAATGACATTTGTAAATTTTGAAGTATTTTAATGTATTTTTTATATTTAGAATGAGAATCCATCAATCCAAAATTATGTTTATACTCTCAACCTTTAGGCTAACGAGGGAATATACTCTTTTATACGACAAAATTGTCATTGTGTATTTTTTAAGTACAAATTCTGTTCTTTTAATGAGTATCACAGATTTTTTAAAAACTTTTTGTGAAGAATGGAGTAGAATAAAATTCGTTTTCTATGACTGACTTGTACCTTCAGAATGAGTTATAGAATGTCTAGCGTCATTATAGATTTGACTTTGACATGGCAGATTCCAGCACGGTGCTCCCTGGTTTCACCTTGTTAATTACCTCTATCTCCGCTCAAAGTATCAAACCACAGGTTATACAGTTGGACACTAAGCCCAGCTGATTGTTATGTTTGCTGTCAAAAACATTATTGTGATTTAAAATACAAAGAAACTTACATCACAATAATGTAAAATCTATTATGTTTGTTGTCAAAAGTTGTTAACATAACTCTGAATGGCCGACCTTCTATAGGCCTTGTATTCAACATTTAAATGATAAAAACTTGAATGTTTTGAGGCATTGGGTTCGTGACAAACATTTAGAAGAAAAAAAACTTACTAAAACAACATCACCGAATGGTGGCGAACTAAAACTTAAACGTACGTTGTTTTATGAAATCCACTGGATTTCAAATGTCAATCCCATTACGTATATTTCAAATAAATCCTAGTCATAAATCCATTGGATTTTATTTGACATATACGCAATGGAATTGACATTTTAAATCGAATAGATTTCGTAAATCTAAACCTACTATGGCTTTCGTGTTATAAAAGATAAATTTGGCTTAGGGTTTGCGATTAGCCGGTGGCTAAAATATCTCGTCTCCAGCTAAACTCTTTATCTTACTGAAGAAGTAATATTACTTTTTGTGATTTGTTGGATCCGATTTAAGGTTTACAAAACTCACAAATTTAGTTCGATTTAAATTGATCCAATACTGACATTTACTTTCGCATTTTCTACTCCATATTATACATACATTTCCATCACTTGTTTGTTAAAATTTAACAACAACAAAAATACTAATCAAAAATCAAAACTACTTTACCAATGACTAAATAAATTAAAATATTATTAATGTTTAAAACTATAAGACTTGTTTCTTATCAAATTAAAGGAGTGACTACAAATTATTTGTTTTGTTTTTTTTTTTTTGTAATCTCTTTTTCTTCTTTCAGTCTTCAAAACAACGGGGAAAGAGAGTAAGGAAGAAATTGGCTTCTGCATAAAGATACTGTGTGTTTACAAAATTCAAATAACAATCATTTGGCCTTGATTTGTTGCATTTGCAGGATGTGGATAGTTTTGCTTTGTTTAGAAAATCAATTACAAAAAGAAAGTAAATTTAATTGTATTAAGAACTAAAAAAACAATCAATAGAAACGAAATTAGTATTTTTTGTAACGTGTGATAACTTTTATTCCATTTATCAATTCAGCAGAAAAAAATAGAAGATATTTTAATGAAATTAAAACAAATCCTTTTGGGATAAACTGAATTAACCAAAAAATTAGTTAAAAACAAAAAGGGTGCTCAAAATGTTTTTCTTGGATCTTGTTACGCTTTGATTGTATGATATATAGATTATTTAGAAATATATCATGACAACAACACTTCAAACCATAGTCTGTTTTTTTTAATACTCATGGTAGAAGTTACAACAACAATTACTTACCGGCAAAACATCAATAAGTATACTGGGTGTTTAACATTTGCTACACAGAGAACAAACAACAAACACAAAATTGCAACATTTAATTACACAAAAAATATTTATATTCGTTTCATTTTTTTTGTTTTGTTGGATAGGTTACTTTATGGTTTGTTTTTAATATTATTTCTGAGGATTTTAGGATTTGATGTTAACGGAAAAAATGAGCAGTGTAGTTTCTTTTTGGTCAGAGTTTTTGTTATATTGAATAAATATTTTTGCAGACATTTAGTTTGTATAAATGGAATAAAAATTAACACATTAGGTGGTGATTTCTTTTCTCAAAGTCAATACTGGCATTTTTTTGGTTTGTTTTAAATATAAGTTTAAAAAGTAAAACTTGAGCATGCAAATTAAGAAATTGGAAAACAGATGATAACAGATATGAAATCAATGATTTAGTAATTCATTGGTGTTATGGTTGAAAACAGAAAAATAATATTCAACTAATAAAGAATACAATATGAAAAAAGAGGAGGGAGGTAAAAGATGAATGAATGATAATAAAGTTTTACAACAGTGCAAAAAGTTATTAAAAATACATTTATGACAAAGAAATACAACATTTATAATAACAATAATCATATTAAAGAGAATTGAATGTTAATGGAAAAAAGCATACATGAAATTTCATAATTGTTTTTAGATTTTGAATGATTTAATTAATGAACTGAACAGAATAAACTCAAGAACGAAAACAAGAAACGATACAATATAATGCATAAAAAGCTGAAACTTTCCATTAAAAAATAAAACTAAATACCTAAAACTAAACTTTATCAATAAATTATATCATCAAAATATCTAAACATATAAAAACTAAATGAAAATATAAATAATAAACAGGAAAACCCTAGTCATTTTAGGTATATAATTAATGAAAATAAATTAAATACGATATTTATATAAAAAATAAATAATGGACAAGAGCAAAATAATAACTAAAAACTATAATAAAATATTTTTCCTATTTTCTTTTAATGTTAACAAAAGTATAATTTTTGTTTTTCTTCTTCTTCTTCTTCTTCTTCTGTTGATTTCATATTGATATAAACAATTTATATAAGAATTAAATTTTCCAATAATTTAGCACTTTTTTCTTCTTCTTTTCTTGCTTATTTTTAGTTGTTGTTAAAGGAAAAAATATGTTTTTTTGTTGTTGCTGATTTTTTTTTTCATTATAAAAATAGAAACAATATTAAGACTTACCATAGTCCCTGGGCATTGGTGTGCGTAAAGGAATCCTTGGAGCACCGGGTAAACGCATGGGCGTACCTAAGGGTATCATGCCAGGATGTGTTGGTGAAAGATTTCTGTATGAAGACAATGGTTCAAAGCTTTGTTTTAAAAACCATTAAATTATGTTGTTTGTTTTTTTTTATTTATCGCATAGAGATAAAACAAAAAAATAATAGGCACACAGTTGTTGGTTGGTTGTTTGGTGATGGGTAGTAGAGTGGATATTATATTGGTTGTTATCGGTAGAGTAGTAGTAGTATTTATAGTAGGCAGAAGTCATAACATTCGTTGGCAAATAATAAAATTGTGGCAGTAGAAGTAGTAGTAGTAGTGGTGGTTGTGTTGGTAGATCAAGTTTATATTCGGTATTTCGTTAATAAACGGGCAATAGAATTCAAATAATAAAAAAGAAAAAAAGGATAAAACAAATTAATAAATAAATTGTTGCTATTGCAAAAAAGTATGGTGTATAGGAAGGGAAGAAACATAATGAAATGTTAAGATTGACCGAATTTGTTGTTATATGCCTTTTACATTTGCAATACAAAGTAATATAATATATTAGTATAACATGTCGTCAAGTCAAAGAACCCACATGAATACATTTTCTTCCAAAAATTATAATTTAGGAACCATATTGACAAATATCCCAAAAAACTTTGCGTAATTGAGTATGCCCCAAATTGTTTTTTTTTTTAATTTTGAATGTTGCAAGTAAAAATAATTCGTAGGATTGAAGTATTTACTATTATAGTCCCATCTGTTATTAATCCTCATAATGATTCCTAATCATTAATGCACATTAATTCAATCATAATTTCAAAATACTTTCATAAAATCCCCATAAAGCTCCATTCCATACGAGGTTTCGAGAAATTTCAACAGTATATCTCAAAAAATTCTAATATAAAATATGTTGCATACATTTTGGCGCCATAATGTATACCTAAGACTATCGGGTATGTTTTAAGACACACTTCACCTCTCACTTCACGCCCCAAGCATTTTTTTCGCGCCATTTACTCTTAATTTTTGCGAATTTTTTGGGGCTAAGTTTCATTAGGGTATTTAATAAGAAGAGTATATCCTAATGCGTCCATAAAATTGTTGAAAGCGTGAACTTGAGGCCTGAAGTGAGAGGTGATGTGTGTCTCAGAACATAGCCATATATTTCTCGTTAAAATTCTTGTTTTATAAAGCGCCAAAAATAAGATATTTTTTATAATATCCAAACGTTCTATAACGAGATATAAGATCTAAGTAAGAAGGTATTGTGAGCTTTAAACTGATTGCTTCTATTATGAAGCTACTTTATATTATAGAAATGTAAAAGGCACATTAAATTACCAATGTTTCAAAAGATAAAGAGTCAGAAAAGTTTCATTTTTAGGGAGCCAAGATGTCATTTGTAAATCAGAGTTAATTGTTTTTGGATTCTTGTATCTGCCAATTTGTTATAAATTTTCCTCTGGGAATTTTGATACTTCATTGTGTTTTTTTGTTTGTTTACATATTAACAAACAAATACATATTTCATTGTTTAACTTACCCTACAAGACCAGGACGTCCTTGCATCATTTGCATCATACGGCGTTCACGAGCACGTAATATTTCTTCTTTTTTCTTTTTATCCGATGGTGGTTTTGCCAAAGATACCTTAATGAAATGTGGGAGGAGAGTATGTTAATATGAGATAACAATACGAATAATAAATACGCTTTATTTAAAAATAATATTGTTTAAAAATAATAATTACCTCCATATTAGAAGCACCAACTTCTTTGCCATTTAAAGCTCTCATTGCCACAACAGCACTATCACGATCCTCGAAATGCACAAAAGCATAGTCTTTTATTTTCTTAACACGTTCAACTTTGCCATATTGCTCAAATTGTTCCTATAAAATAAAATAAGAGAAATTAATTTTTAAATACAAAATAAGGAAGGAAAGAAATGTGAACATAGGTAGGAGACAATTACAAGCTATGAGATTAAAGCATAATTAGGAACCTTTACTAGACTCATTAGATCTCATCATGACAGCTCAAGACAACTTTCGAATGAATCAATAAGCAATCATGTAACAATTTCCACTTAACCTCTCTTACTTGTAGCTAACAAGATGTAACTGTCATGAATGATATATCAACGAAACCAAAATACTTTAATTCGGCAAAAATTCCTATTATTTCATTATGTTTTCAACATTTAGCTGAAGAATGGCTAATCTTATATTGAGACAGTCGAACGTTTGATATGAAAAAAAACTATTGGCTCCATTAGGTAAGAAAATGAAATATGTTGCATACATTTAGGCGCAATCATGTATACTTATTAAAATTATATTTCATTAAAATAATAATCTAAGAGTTCTATAACGATATATGACATCTGCAATAATATATTGTGAGCTACTAACGCGCGTAAGACGGGGTTGTCTATCTTCCGGCCTACTGGTGGTGGGCTGTGCCAAACCCTCACTCTGCTTCTTCGAAATTCATGATGACCTGCAACGTAACGAGTTTAATCTGGCCGCCCTTACTTTGTCTTAAGACTGGTCATAGATGACCACCAAGTGGGTGGACGACAATATTGAAACAAATACAAACATACGTATGTATATCTATGTATGTGGATCTGTGGTTAGATCCCATAGAAGCAGCCACTGGAAGCCTGGAACTGGAGATAGACCCAGAGCCAGATTGAACAGAACAACGAACATACAAACATAATAACAAACACTGTTACAACAACAACAACGACAATATTGAGTACTGCAGGTTCTGCGAAGACGAGGAATAAACCGAAACAATCATGCACGTTCTCTGTCTTTGATCCAGTATATAATTATAATTGTTCAATAAGCATCCCAGGAGGGGCAAGTAGACTTCTCTCATAACAAGAGATTAGTGATATGGGACCTACTGTTTATTGCCGAGTCCGAAAGACGTGACTTAAGGCACCACTTGTAGATTAGTTTTACATGGCTGAAATACTCAGGAAATGACGCTAATATTACACTGAGGGGTATTTTGCCACCGTTGAAAACTTGATGTGGCCAGGCCTGGGAATCGAACCCGGTCATATATTGTGCAAGGTGGGTGTGCATGCTATTGCACCACGGTATTATGGACAAAATGAACAAACTGTTTGGTTCACATGAAATCGAATTTCTTTCCTACTTCCTCAGTTTAAATGCTGAGGAGACTTAAATGCCTATGACGCGGGACTGTTTGATCTAAACTTTCTACTCCATCCCTACATGTTACTTGATGTCAATACTCTCCACCTTCCTATTCATCCCCATCCCGTATACCTTCACTCTACAATTCTTTTCATGATTCACATAATGGATCGCTGGTCGCCGAGTCAAGTAGCTGTCCATAAAAATAGCAACATCTGACAATAGAAAAGCGTCGATACCCTTAGCAAGTCTGAGATCAGAATTGATGTAATGGGCAACACTAATCACTGCCGCATAAGATGACCAGCAAGTGCGAGGACAACAATATTGAGTACATCATACTCTGCGAAGCCGAGGGCATCGACCACCTTCTCTGTTGGTGTCCTTGTCATATGGGCAAAAAGCACAGATTGTTTGGTTCCCATGAGATTAAATCTATTCCCCAACTTCTCCCCCCACAGTCCTGTTTGTTATGTTCAAGTCCATCATTACTTGTCCTACTCTCTTCTACCATTTCCTATTTCCTCTTTTTCTCTTATGAGGATGAACACAATGAAACGCTAGCTAACGAATGAAGTAACTGCCTACAATATTGCCAGCTGCACAACCAAAAACCTAACGCGAAGACGTCTCGGCGATGCGAAACAAACGTGGAAGATCAATACCAGATCAATACCACATATTTGAAATTACTTCAAAACAGCCATCAAAATATATGCAACAATTCCACAATTTTTATACATTTCGCACCGTATCTCCAAAACCGTTAATTTTTTCTGAATATTTTCTTTTGGAAAAATATTCCCCGGAATGTAATACATAATTCTTCAGGACATGTCATTGTTATAAAACCCGAAATGCGAGAATAAACTGTTGGTGTGAACTGTGTTTGAAATACGTGTTGTAAAAGATATGATGCAAAATATCGCTGAAACAACATGAAATAATCATTTTAGAGTTTCAGAATGTTCTAAAGAATTGTTGAGAACTTTATTTGGAAGATTTTTGCAAAAGGTTACTTGGCTCAACTCCCAACAGTTTAGCCGATACTGACCAGAATTTCAGCAATTATGTAAAATTTTCTATATTTTATAGATTTTGATGCCCTAGATGGAGTTTCTTATGTGGTTTTTTCAAAAGATAAGTTCTACTAGTTTAGGGCTACAATATTGCTAAAGACATCAAGGCCAAATTCCTATTCGTTTCTGATATAAAGACCTGATAAATGCAAAAAAGTGTAGATTTAGCCCGGTTTAGATGAGGCCATAAAATCCGAACTAACGCGAAGACGTCCTGGCGGCGATTCGAAACAAACGTGGAAGATCAATACCACATACTTGAAATTACTTCAAAACAGCCATTAATGAGACAAAGTAATGATATAAAAGCACAACTTTGGCCAACATATGCTGCTTGGTCAATGTAAACTGTTCAAATATGAGCATCCACACTTTAATAAGAGATATCATGAGATCTATTTGAAAAACCAATTAGAGAAGATATATTGGAATAGCGGTTGCATGAAAAGTGGATGATATCCAGTTGGGACCCAAAGAGTTGGTCATATTTGTTCCCAAAAATTGTTGTCATGATCAATGCGATGGTTTGAAAATAGTTATATTTTTGTATTGTATTTCCTCGCTATATCTAATGGAATTAGAACCGTTTTGTGTTCAATCCTTTAACCCTGGAAATATTGCTTTGCACTTTGTATGATTATAAAACTCAGGATTCCTTTGTCAATGACTTTCCTGCTAACTATAACCCTGCATGGCGGCCTAATTATTCACAACAAACTTGTCTTAAGAATGGCTATTAACATTTTTTATAGAATTATTTAGTTAAAAATAAACTCAGTGATAGTCTTGTTTAGGTTATTTCACACACTGCACTTACCTTTAATTTATCCTCTGTAACATCCTGAGTTAAGTTTCTAACATAGAGAACTTTAACTTTGGACATTGTTTGTTCATCCGGCTCCTCTTGTGGATCTGCCCAGTCGACAATAATATCACATCCCCAAACCTGTGAATGCAGAAGAAAACACAAAACATATAAAGTTAAAAAAAATCATTTTAACAAAATATTTGTATGCTTACCTTGGTTCTACCAGTGCCAAGTCGCCGTTTGGCTAATGAAGCGGCTTTGTGTGATTCATATTCGAGAAAACAGAAACCACGATTCTTTTTCTTATCATCTGGTGAACTATAAATTATCACTTCAATAAGGCCGGCTGCATAAGAAAAAACGAATTGCAAAGTAAAACAAAAATAATCAAAATTAGAAACATTTTAAAACAAAACAAAAAAGACCCTATAAAATATTTACTATTTTAAGGTTAAGTGTGTATAAAATTAAAAACAACAGAAAAAATACAACAAAAAAAAATCTTTCAATTTTTTAAATTTTGTTTTACAACACTTTTAAGGTCATAATTTTCCTTTGGGAATTTTGAAAATATTATATAAAATTTTAGATCCTGTTGACCTTTATAACCAATGCCAAAAACGCTTTTGTTTTTGTTAATTTCTTGTGGCTTTCTTTTTTGTTTAGTACCTTGAAAAATATGTGGTGTTTTGAGCAACTAAAAATTAATACTTAAAAACACTTATTTATATAGATTAATTTTTATTAAAATTTTAAACAATTTTGCTTTGTACATAGTTTGTATTTTTCATTTTATATTGGAATTTATTTATGTTTTTTATATTTGTTTAACACCAAAAATAAAACATAAAAAATACACATAGAAAAAATTAACAAAAACGAAAAACATTATGATGGGTAATAATATTCAATAACAAAATTAAATTGTTCAAAAAAACACAATTAAAACACATTTAGTTAAGAAGACAAATAGAGAAATATTGAGAGGTTGTATATATAGAATATAATTATGGTTTACATAAAATTGAAAGTAAAAAAAAACACAGAATAGTTTTTAGAATTTTTATAGAGTTGACAGCTTCTTTTTCGTTTTTATTGTTCCAAGTGGTGGTGTAGTGGAGTATAAGGCTTGTAACCAATGTAAAATATACAAATTTTTAAACAACCTTTGACAATTTTTTGACAATGTAATTTGTAGTAGTGGTGGTGGTGGTTGTGGGAAGAGTTGTTTACATCTTTTTTTTTTAAAGAAAATACACATGTAACCTTTGTTGTTGGGATTTGTTGGCCAGTCTCCAGTCATTATTATTTTAAAATTTCTTCCTTTTGTTTCAGTTGTGAGTGCTTCAAAACAAAATGTTTCTTTTGGATTTTGTGGTAAAATTACAAAAAAACAGGACTACTTGAAAAATTTTCTATTTTCTATATTTTGAAAGAACGGGCGTTGGGGAACACTGTTAAAGTTGAGGTTAAAACGCCTTGTATTTAAAAAAAAGTAATTTTTATACAGCACATAACAAAGTTACAGTCAAATTACTCAAAACCGAGTGTTAGTTGTATAGCGCCCCTGCTAAAACGTGGGGCAGAAATGTAGAACTAATAGATTTTTGCATAATTTAAATGGCGAGACACAATATTTTTAACTTAAACAGGGCTAAAACGAAAAAATCTATTTCTTTTAGGGAATTTTGTATCCGCATCCGATCCATTAGCCTTAAGTGACATTATGTTTCCTTCAATAGGTTTTCTGGTTCCGTGATGTTATATTTCATTTGATTTCCAGCTCGTTTATATGAGTCATAGTGTCAAATAACGTTTTAACCTCTACTTTGAGTTATTATTGTATGTTTATTATCAGGTGAAGATTATATTTCAAAAATTTTGATTTTAAGATTTTTTCTTCTTTTGAAAGACAGATAGTAGAGAGAGAGATAGATAGAAATAGAAAGAAAATAGACCCAATAATAATTATGTTTAATTTATTATTTCATCCAAAAATTTTGTTTATAAAATTTCTTACCATACTTTTATTTACTGTAGCTCTTCAATTGTATTATTAAAAAGTCAACAGAAAATTTAATAGAAAATACTCTTGTTTTTTGTTTATAAAGAAAAGCGAATTTGGCATGTGGTTTTCCATTTTTTATTGTTGTTTTTAAATAACATACTTTTCTTAATATATTATTTTTTTTTTAATTTTCATCTATTTTCCATTTTAGTGAAAAAAATTGTCAAGCTACAGAAGGAGAATTAAACAAATATCTCAATTTTTTTCTTGTTGTATTTTTTGTATTGTTGTTTATAGTAGTAATAATAAAAAAATAATAAAAGGAAAATAATTTTTCAATATAAACAACAAAAATTCCAATCACAAAATTTCATCTTTAAATTTTTAATTGCATTCATTTTTTTGGGGGAAAATATTTTTGTTTTTTTGTTTTAAGAGTAGCAACAAAGTATGACTAAGGAAAAAATATAATTTTCACCTGTAGATGAAGATTTTGTAAGTAGAATTTTTATGTGTTTATGTCCAAAATAATAAAGGAAACAAAATGTGAAAAGCGAAAATTGCAAAATTTTCACAAAAATCCAATTATATCAACCAATTGGCCTTTATTTAGTTATTAGAATTTTTATTTATTTTGTTGATAACCATCTTCTGCAACTTACGCTTTGTAAAAATCAATTATCAATTACATAACCAATTATATTTGTTGTTTACCAATTTGTGCACCAATTAAACGGAGTTATGGGGTAAGGTGGGTTATTTTTTATTTTGTTGGTAGATTTTTTTTTGGTGTTGGGAATTATTTTGTTTTATTGGTTGTCCTGTTCTTTTTTTTATAGATATTGCAAAGTTATAATTTTTATTCAATTTGTTCTTGTTTTATTTGTTTTTATTTTTGTCAAAATTCACCACTTACGTGCATGTTTAGAAAATTCCTCAATTAATTCATCATGATCTCTATTCTTAGGTATATTGCCGACAAAAAGCCGGTGATTATTAAATGATATCGTTACACCAATCTTTTTGCCTTTCCGAATTTCATAATCATTCAGCTGGAAATTGTTAAAAAATTGTAGCAAATACACAACAAAAGATACACAAAAACACACACACACAGATGAAAAGTTGGGCGGATGGATGGGTGGGTGGGTAGATAGTGGAAAATATTTTGCACAAAAAATTAAAACATAAATGGATATAATAGCTGAAATAGCAATGTCAATTTGAAAATAAAAATATTTTCAAATTGACACAAAGTAACAGCTTATGGCTATTTTAAGTTTATGTTTTAATTTAAAATTTTCACATAGTATTTTAAATTCAATTGAATTTGAACGTTGTATTTTTAAAATTCTATGTGAAAATATTGTGTAAATACTTAGTGGTTTTTTTTTATAAAGACAGAGTTCAATTAGGAATTTTTGTTTTGGGTTTTTTTTATTATTTACGTGCCAAATAAAAATGGAAAAAATATTTATTACAAAATTTTAAAATTGTAGAATATTCAAATATTCTGACTTTTATACAATATTTTGATGTTGAATATAATTTTTGGTTTAGAAAAAGCATTGTTAGTTCAAAAATGAAAATACATACGAATAAATTAAAATATAGATATGAATTATGTTCTGGAAAATAAAGATCATAAAACCAAAAAAAGGTGAATTTCTATGTATATTATATTATGGAGCATTAATGTGATTTTCTATATTAACAAAATCCTATAGAATATGTTGCATAATATAATGGCAAATTGTTGAGAAACTGTGACAGATAAACAACTTCGGTTTAAAGGAAAAACGTGCACATAAACCTTTAAAATTTCAAATGAATGAAAATATTCCCCCTCTGAAGGGTATGTATCTATTACTCTATGCAAGACAAATTTCACACTTCTTTCAATCAGAAAAAATGATTACTGTGTGTGTGTAAGAATTGAATTTTCAAAGCCACTGTGATGAAAAAAAAAAACTTATAAAAACTTCCACTCCCATCCCTGGCTGATGTCATTTTTATCGACTTATTTAAATTGATAATACAGTAGAATGGTTGCTGTGTTAAATTCAAACCGAATACCGACGAAAAACTATAGTTATACGAAATCAATTATGGAGTCGTGACACCCCGTTGGTTACATTTTATTAGCATTTGTTTAGAAATCCCAAAAAAACAAAACAGTTTGTAGATCCCTAAAAGCAGCGATATAATTCCATACATAACAATGGTTGCAGCCCGATTCTATATCTAGTTCTATGGTATGGGATCTCTATTATTATCGCCGAGTCCAAACCTCATGCCTAATAAAATGAATATTTACATTAATAAAGACAGACCCACTGGATTTAATAAATTTGTTGATGTCAATTTAAAACGCAAGACGTAACGGAGGACTCACAGTAACTGATGCAACTTTTGGTACTCTTTTAGGAAGTGTTCGGATTTATTCTACAAGACAGAGTTGCAGTAGAGCTTGCAAATTATCGATATTCCAAACATTGGTGGTCTGTACCAGTACTGCAAGAATCTACTAATTTTTACTATTTTTTCGATAACATAAAGGAAAAAATGTTATCGTAGTAAAAAATAGTAGCTTCTTGCAGGTTCTGGAACAGAACATGGGTATTTTCGATATTTCATCCAAAAAAATCGATTTCCATCGATACTATCGTTAATTTGTAGTCATCATTAATTTGGAAATGAACGTGGCGGAAATGTCTATGCTTTTCTGGACTTTTTGCACATTTGTTCACAGAAATATAAAGGAGAAAAACAGCGAGTTTAATAAAACACTGTAAAAATATACAAAAAAAAAAAAACGTTTTACTTTTCCGACAAATTTCGACGCGTGACTACGGACTTACTTTCTCACATCCACAAAACCGAAAAACCGCGAAATTTCTATTTATTTCAATGAAGTTTTTGTTAGGGATTTTTAATCCGATAATATCGATAAAAATATACAAGAATACATTTTACTTTTCCTAAAAATTTGTACGTGTGACTACGGACTTACTTTCTCACATCCACATTTCGCGAAATTTCTATTTATTTTAATGAATTTTGATTTTTTTTTTAAATAATCGACATTATCGATAGTGCCATCGATTTTTTGCCAGCTCAACTTATGAGACGCTTATTTTTATGGCAAATCTAGTCAGATTTGATCGGATAAGCAAGTGAATTTACATAAAAACATGTTAACCAGGCCAAAAGCTATAATGTAAATGTGCTGTAACGACACCACTTGTACATACGTTTTACTCATGGCGGAATAAGAAGGTGTTACATCGATAACAATAATCGGGCCATTTACCACACCAAACGTCAAAATAACGCATTACTGTGAATTGCTTGTTTACCTTTTGTATGTAATTTTATTCACAATAATGCATTTTGACAACTAATGTGATAATCAGCTGTTTTTACCGTTGTACCCATGGTGGTATAATAAAAACAGCTGATCTTCATACCAGTTGTCAAAATGCGTTATTGTGAATAAAATAACATACAAAATGTAAACAAGCAATTCACAGTAATGCATTATTGTGAGAAAATTTGACATTTAACATGATTTGATGTAACACCTTCTAATTCCACCATGGTTGTACCTGTATTATTGTGCCATGGTTTTACTTGCCTGAAAAATATTCAGGAAATGGAAGCCAGCAATACGCTGAGATGTTTTTTGGTCTACAACTTGTATTTTTAGTTACCTATTGGGAATCGATCTTCTCAAAAGATTCTGTAATTGAACATGTGGACGATTTTTTATATAGAGCATATTAAAAACTGCAATTACAAATATCACATTGTCATCCGCAAGTATTTTCAATAACAACAATTTGCCATTCTTTTATGAACAATATGAAAACATTTATAAGTTTATATATACAAGTTTAAGAAAGTAAAATATTAAATTTATGGATATAAAATGGGTGTTGTGTGTTTAGAACTTTAAAAATATTTCAATAGACAAGATGTTAATGACTGGAGATTTACAGAAAGAAATTGTTTCTTTTATTTTCGAAAGTTTAAATAAAATAATTTTAAAAATTATGAGCAGTTTTAGTTTCCAAAATAATTTGTGTAAAATAGTTAATTGGTGAAATAGCATTTAGACATTTTTATAAAAAATATTCTTTAATTTTATGTACGAAGATTATGGTGCCGTTTTTCCATAAATAAAAATAATAATGAAATGCATAAATATGGAATTTGAAATATAAAACAAAATCATTTGATGTAATTACAGATCAATGTAGGAAATTTTTTGGACATTATTACAGCCTGTTTCACTATGTCGAACGAAAATGAAAACGAAAAAAAACAACTAAACTCGTGTATGATTTTTTAATTTTGTAGTTGTTTTAAAGCAAACACAAAGTCAATATTGCCATGAAAACCAAGGTTAAGGTGTTTTTCGTTCGCAATCATTTTCTTTCGACATAGTGAAACAGGCTTTACACCCAGTTTCTGTATTTCGAAATAAGAATGTGTGCGAATGAAACACGCCCGAACTATAGTTTTCGAAAAAGTTTTACCTTTGCTTTTGCTTCAAAACAAAAAACAAATTTGAAAAACTCACAAGAGTTTGGACGTGTTTCTTTCGCACACATTCTTCTTTCGACATACGGAAACAGGCCCTTAATTTTAATGGTTAAGCTTCGTTTACACTAATGCTTATTACTGTATACATTATTCAGCTGTGATTTTTTGACGAAAATTTTTAGATTGTATCATGGCAAATTGTATCAGTTGCTCAAATTCAGTCTAAACGTCAAAGTGTGTTAACATTTCGTTCACTATTGTTTAGCTTTTATATGTGATGCCATTCACAATAGTGCATTTTGACAACTATTCAAGTTGTAATTCGAATTAATATTTTATTTGTAATTCGAAATTTTCTATTTGTAATTAGAATTTTTCATTTAAAATTCAAATTATTCAAACTCAAATTACAAACGAAAATTTTCGATTTACAATTAAAAAAATTTGATTGTCATCTCTAAAAATAAATTCGAATTACAAATCAAATAATTCGAATTACAAATCAAATAATTCGAACTACAAATAAAAAATTCGAATTACGCATGAAAAAAATCAAATTATGAATAAAATAGTTCGAATTTTAATTGGAATTCTCAAATTACAACTGAAATGTTTCGAATCTCAAATGAAATAATCTAATTACAACAGAAATTCTTCGAATTTCATGTGATGAACTGGCGTATTTGGCAATCGACCGTTTACATCAAACAAATCACAACGGAGTAGTTATGACTATAATGAGCACCAATGTAAACCAAGCATCATGGATAAATGATTTGCCCCCTACATTGATCTAACCTAAATTATGAGAAACTATAACGCAGAATTTGAAAAGATAGTCTCGTAGTAATAGGTGATATGATGAGGATGATGAATTAAAAAAATGCGTTATTAAAAATATATTGTAGATATATTATAAAGCAGTAAATTATAGAAAAATTATATTGCAAATAAAAATAATTAAATAGCACAGGAATTTAGTGCATGTTATTTGTTTTACGTTTAAATATTTATATATTTCTTATTTAAAATTAAAAAAAAACCTTGGTTTAAAAAAGGTATTTTTGCTACATAGAGAATTTTTATAGTTCAAATAAAGTCGTTCTTTTCATAGTTAACGTAGAGTACATTTGTACTTGAGTAAATTATCGTTATAATGGTGCTATCTTGATTTGATTTGACATAAAATGTATTAAATTATCAAACTAATCAAGATAGACCCTTGGTAATAGGCCTCAGTATAAACGTACTTTTAGAAATTTGAAAACTGTTATACAGTCGATAAAACAGTTCGTCGTGTGAGTGGAAAAAGACAGTTCACATAAAAAAGTTCCTACCAGGAAAAAAATCAACGTAGACTATGGTAGAAAAACCCGCCCCAGCCAATTGGTATTATTTTAGCCAATTAGAAATTTCATTTGTAGCCAATTGGATTTTTGTTTAGCCAATTTGCGTCTTATATATTAGGTTTATTCAACGCTTACCATATTGATTTCATCATCATCATGGATAGACTTTAGACAAGACAAGAAAATCCATGATAATGTTTTTAATAAATTTGAATAAAAATATTTTTAGAAAAACAGATTTAAAGAATTTCGCTTTGTGAATTTACCTGTTAATTTACCAAATTCCTCTAAAATCTCCTCTTTGCCTTTTGATTTGGGTATATTGCCTACAAACAGGCGCAGGTTGGGCACACTTATATTAATTTTCAGACACTTGCCGGGTTTTATTTCATGATTATCGAGCTAAAGTTATGTGGGGGGAAGAGAAAAAGAGCGTGGGGAAAAATAATAATAATGGGAATTCTTAATGTTGGACATAAATAATAAAATTTAATTGAATTAAATAAATAACGAGGAAATATTAAAAAAACAACTAAATAATAAATTGAAAATTATAAGGGAAATTATAGGAAAAATATAAAAAAAATAAACTACAAGAATACAAATACAGTAGGGAGAAATATTATGGCAAAAATGTCAATTGTAATAAGAAAATACAAATTCATGTTTAGACTATGTTTACATTTACGAAATCCACTCGATTTCAACTGTCAATTCCATTGCTCAAACGTCAAATGAAATCCAGTCGATTTCAGATGAGTTTTCAT
This sequence comes from Musca autumnalis, assembly GCF_047663935.1. NCBI lineage: Eukaryota > Metazoa > Arthropoda > Insecta > Diptera > Muscidae > Musca > Musca autumnalis. Next base: position 233,424,453 of record NW_027411644.1, on the reverse strand, counting down.
TTGACGTATAGGCAAAGGAATTGACAGTTGAAATCGAGTGGATTTCGTAAATGTAAACATAGTATTAGTCTTTATTGTAACCCAAAGAAGTTGAACAAATTGTATGATATTTTCATGGGGCTGAAACAACATTTTCTAATCTTCTGGGATATTTGGAAATGCTTGCTGATTGAAACCAAGTTAATTTCTTAATAAAAGCTGATGATTCTGCTTAGTTATATCATCATTTCCGTGAAAACGAGACAAGTTTGAAGGGGTTCAAAATATATATTAAAAAAAAGCACGCTCAAACGTAATAGCCTTGTTATTTGAAAATAACAGCTTAAATATGAGTTGAAATCTATGAATTCTTTTGCATTGAGTCATTTCTGTGAAAATAAAATCTTTGCATCTTATTGGATGTTTTAAAAGGCATTTTAATCATTTGAAAGGAAATTAGCTGTATCATTTGCTATGCGTTACGTTATTCAGTAATTCACACATTACTCAAGTGACATTAAACGTGATAAGACAGGAGAGAGAGAGGTCGATAATACCGTATTATGAATGAAGGTATATTCAATAAGGTAGATTGAAAAAAGAAATCATTGGGAATATTTAAAGGAATTGTTCAACAATACCAATTTTACATAATTCTTATACAGAACGAAGCCAATTGCGTTACATTGCTTTTAATGAAAATTCAACGTGGAATTAACATACAATACTTTAAATTGTCATTATGAATTTGTACTCTTATCTAGAATCTAACAGCAAAATATGCTTCTCACACTCGTCAATGTGGCCTCTATGTGTCGTTTTGTTTTATGATAAGCAATAGTAGTTTTACAAACACCTGCAAATGAGCAAATTCCATATTTTTTTCATTAATTTCATGAGAAAAATATTTGACCCAGAAATTGGCAAAATGTCTATTATTCCAAGATCCAGACCACATATTACAATTGACATTTTTGTTAGGAAATAAAAATAATACTTAAAATTAAATTTCAATAAATGAATGTAGGTAGGGTGGTTAGGGTATGTATTGTAATTACCAATTTAGAATTTTGAAGGCAATTTTGCCAAAATTATGCTGCGTTCCAAAAAATGTTTTCAATAAAATACAAATTGTAAATGTTAATAGGGTGAAAACTAAATTAAAAATTAGGATTAATCAAAGATCAATAAGGGTGTGGTGAGGTGATAGGATGAAATGGAAAGTTAATCAACTAGGGTCTAAAAAAATTATTACAAAGTTCACATGCTCGTTTCAATTGAAGTAAAATAAAACCAGACAATTAAACTAACAGCAGTTGATAAAGTAGACAAGTAGAAATTGCCTTTAACACTACATGAAGATGAGGTGGAAGAGATACGGCAATGAACATGACAAACAGCTTTAGGAAAAATGTGAATTTTTTTCCTCTACTGTTTGAATCAAATAAAAAAAGAGAAGATTTGAAATGTAGGCGAGATAAATGGAAATGTAAAGTAAACTCAGCTACAATAGTTTCGAATGAACAAAAAAAAAAACTTTTCAAACATTCATGTGACATTAAAAGTAGTCTTCCAAATGCGATGTTATGGTTTGGTGGTGGTGGTGAATGCAAAGAGGAGAGAAAAAGTAGTTTTCTTTATTATATAATAAATTTTCCTTGCGCCTCGATAAAAATAAATTTAGAATTTCTTTTTTGTTGTTGTTGGTTGCCCATTTGTAATGTAGGGAAATCCTTCTGCTACTGGCTCTGTTAATAAATGACCTAAAATTCTTGCCAAATAACAAGGAAGACTAGGAATAAATTTGTTTTTGGTTTCTTTTTTTGTCGTTTTTACGTTCCTTGTTACAAAATAATTGCGCAGATAACATCAATATATCTTATAAAGTATTATTATGTTTTTTCTTCTTTCTAGGAGTTCTTAAGGGGATAAAGAAAGAAATACAATAAAAAGTATAATAAAGTGTAACTTAAAAGCTAGATTAGGAGGATAAACATAGGGTAGACGAAAAGTTTGCGATTACAAATTGTAGGTATTTAGTTTAAAACTGTCTGTCTGTCAAAATTTCTTTTCACGTAAATTATATGAAAATATACACAAGTTAAATAAAATGGAAAATTATTAAAGGAGTATTACACTATAATGAACTCCAGTGTGAACGTAGCTTAAAACAATTTTTTCATGTTACTTTAAACTGGGTATATTTCTGGAAAAAATATATGCATTTCAAATGAAACCTAAATTCAGCGATGTAATTCTAATCAATTTAGTCGTTAATGGAGAAATTATTAAATTTTATTTATTTATTATGTCTTATCTGAACTGAAGGTGTCCCCTCCCATCAGTTGCTCACATTCAAGACAGACGTGACTTTTTTTTAAATTTCGTTTGCTATTGTTTACCCATGGCGGAATAAGAAGGTGTTACATCGATAACAATAATCGGTCAAAATATCGCATTACTGTGAATTGCTTGTTTTCCTTTTGTATGTAATTTTATTCACAATAATGCATTTTGACAACTAATGTGATAATCAGCTGTTTTTGCCGTTGTACCTGTATTATTGTGCGTTTACCCCTTAATGCAATTAATAAAGTGAACCAGAAACTACAAGAAAAAGACTATTTTGATTTAAAGTACTTCAAGCTGTCATAATTTTTGTTTACGTTTTCATACAATTAATTGACAATGACAAGGAATTTGACAGATTGGGTGAAATCAGCTGGCTTTATCGTTTCACCTTATGTATTGCATCATGGTTTACCCTTGTATATGATTTCATTCACAATAATGCATTTTGACAACTTGTATGATGATTAGCCGTTTTTGACATAACACCTTTTTATTGCGTCATGCAAGGTATGCAACATTTGTTGGAAAAACGACAACTTCATTAATGTACCAGTGAGAATGGTATAGCGGTATAGCATAAAAAAAGTACAACACTTCAGTGGAAAAATCGCGAAAATAGCAATATTTTTTTGTACCAATTAAATCTCCTGAGAAAACAAAAAACACTAAAATGCAACATTTTTAGCTGTCACATTACATTACTCACATTACAGTGTGGTATACTATGCACGTCAATTTAATCGCTAAATATAGCTAATGCCTAAAATTGACACAAATTCAAGGAAAATGCAGAATTTGTTAAATCCTGGTAATAATAATTATTCTGGCATGTTATTAGCTTGAAAATATCGATTATTTGTATTCAGAATTACTTAGGCACATTAAAAAGCCAGGTCGTCACTAGAAAATAGGCCGAAACACAATCAGAATAAAAGACAAAGGGCAACAAAGTTCGATTTTGTCTTTATTTCTTTATTGATTGTGTTTTCAGTTTAACAGTTATTTTTGCATTCTAATACATTTGATTGTTGAATGCCATTACTAAAAATTTTTAAACATGTTGTAGGAATTTGTAATCGAAAATTTTCGAACACCCAATATTTTCAGATTTTCAGGATAAAAAAAATTACTGAGAATGTGGCTATTTAGCAAGGTAAGCATTTGTAATGTTTACCTTTATCTTGTCACACCCTTACACTATGTTTACATGTACGAAATCCACTCGATTTCATCTGTCAATTCCATTGCTCAAACGTCAAATGAAATCCACTCGATTTCAGATGTGCTTTCATTTGACGTATACGCAAAGGAATCGACAGTTGAAATCGAGTGGATTTCGTAAATGTAAACATAGTATTACACTAGTTACGGCATACGTACCAAAAGAGGAAAATATACTAAAAAGAAACTAAAAAGAAACTAAAAATGCAATAGGAAAGGAATTTTGTTAAAATGTTGTTTTTTTTTTTCAGTTAAAAAAGAGGAGTTGGAATTTTGGATATTTTGTTTAAGAGACTTCTTTTCAAATCGCCGAAAAAAACTTTTTGTAATACATACTTTTCAAACTTAGAATTATATTCCTATTGAAATTGTTATAATACGTTTTTTAGATAACTTTTTGCTTTCAACTCATGCAACTTGCATCAAGACAGAAAAAAAATGTAGAAATAACAACAACTATTGCAATTTTCTTGGATTGATTATGATTATCAAACCATCAAACTTTAGTTATGTTTACATTAACGTTTTTGAAAATTGTTATAGAGCAATTTATTTAATACAAAGTATAGAACAGTCAAAAAGTTTAATGTAAACATAACTTTTTAATAACAATTAACTTATTGAGATTACTATAAAAAGAACTACATACAAATAAAACATTTTTATATAACAATAAAGCATATAAGAAGCTTGAAGATTAAACTAAAAGTAAAGAAATTGATACCAATTACGTTACGTTCATATATATAGAGGTGAAATAAAATGCCTAAGTATTTGGTTTTCATTTAAATACAAACAAATATTACAGTTTACATAAGAAAATAGTAGTAACCAATAGTAAATAGTAGTTTGCCTAAACAAGCCAAATATTTAGAATTGTTATGTTGATATTTAAAGAAAAGAAAAAAAATCAAAATATATGATAACCTAAAATATGAATTATAAGAAGTCAATTATTGAAGTGGATTTCTGATTTAATTAGTCGTTCTCTTACAATTGTAGCAAAAATAGAGACAGATATAATAGTATGTGGCAAATATACAACATATTCAGGGGAAAAGGGGGGAAGAGATAGTGACAGAGATATTCAAGATTTATTGAGTTATGTATGCAATAAATACCTGTTTAACGGCATTTGATGCAGCTTCTCTTGTGGTGAATGTTACAAATGCATAGCCACGATTTGTACCGGTCATTGGGTCCATCATTAATCGTAGATCCCAAATGGTGCCACAATTTTCGAACAGAGGTATGAGTTCATCTTCAAACATATCTTTAGGTATTTTCCCACAAAATACCTCGCAACCATTACCTGGTACGGGACCATCCCAATTGGGTGGTGGTCCACCATATTTGCGCTGGCCTATAGAAAAAAAAATATATTAATAACATTAGTTATAAAACAATTATTACGGTTTTTTTTATTGTTGAAAACTGTTCAATTCGAAATATTTATCATAACTCGGACTGTCTCAAGAAACAAAATTTTGTGTAAAACTGACCAATTTGTTCGTTAGTGTATGCCACACTACATATATGTGAAATACAACACTGTGTGTAAACACGGCTATCTTACTATTGTGATTGATCATATGTTTTGTCTTCTTCTCATGGGGAAAGAATTAAGCTGAAAACACATCCAACGTTTGAGTAAAGTTTTGTGTTGGGAGTTGAGAATAAAACAACAACAACAGGGCGACGCCGACACCAAAGTCCAGCCTTGATCTGTTTGCCGGCATATATTTCAAAAACGGCCAAAACGACACAAAACTTTACCCAAACGTTGGATGTGTTTTAAGCTTTAGTGTTAGTCTACATTTACATGATAATACAATTTTGGTGTGATCATGGTGGAATAAGAAGGTGTTACATCAAATCATACCAAACGTCAAATTTGCTCACAATAATGCATTACTGTGAATTGCTTGTTTACATTTTGTATGTGATTTTATTCACAATAACGCATTTTGACAACTGGTATGAAGATCAGCTGTTTTTGGCGTTACACCTTATTATTCCACCATGGGTGTGATGTTCATCATGATACAGTTAATAAGGTGGACCTGTACAACTTGATTGAAAGTACTTCAAGCTGTCACAATTTTTGTTTACGTTTTCATACGATTTATTCACAATAACCATGAATTTAACAGATTGTGTCAAATCAGCTGGTCTTATCGCTTCACCTTATGTATTGCATCATGGTGTTTATTTTTATACAATTTACGCCAGATACGTCAAAATATACCAGTTTGTCATAGTAAAAAGTACTAATGTTTGGTTTACATTTACGAAATCCACTCGATTTCAACCGTCAATTGCTTTGCGTATACGTCAAATGAAAACTCATCTGAAATCCATTGGGTTTCTTTTGGAATTGACAGTTGAAATCGAGTGGATTTCGTAAATATGAAGATACTATAAGAAGACACTAAAAGTTTTGCTAAAAGAAATGTGACTTTTCGAAGAGGAAAGTAAATGATTTTTATTCTTAACATAAGATATAGAGGAACCGAAAATAATAGTAAGTTTACATTAACGAAATCGAGTGGATTTCAACTGTCAATTCCTTTGTGTATACGTCAAATGAAATCAAATCTGAAATCTATTGGATTTCATTTGACATTTAAGCAATGGAATTGACAGTTGAAATCGAGTGGATTTCGTAAATGTAAACCTAGCATAAGTTTGATTTGCTTTCAGGGAATGCAGGTTTGTATTTTGTTATACCGGGTTTACACAGTACAAACGTAAAAAATCATATGTTGATATTGTAGAGTTTCTATAAAGAAATCTTTCAGTTTATTGATATTTTCAAAATTTTTTTTTTTTACTTTCCCAAACATATGTTTTGCTACTTTTGTGAATTATTCTTTTTTTTTAACTTACCCGTGGTTACATCTAAAGTATAACCGGTACGTTCTAAGATTTTTTTGATTTTTTCCTCATCTGGTCCTTTAACTTGCACTGTTGTGGCTGGTGTTGGTACACCCTGTTGACTGGCTCGACTTTTTTGTCGATAGGTTTTCATAACCCCACATAAATAGGCAGATTTATTCGATACATGTTCCAAATTTGATTCAAGGAACTGACTTAATACATTCAAGGCACCATCGACCGGAAACTCTTTGAGCGCATCCAGTGCGCGTTCATCTAATTCTACATGGGCGAGTTTACCTGTTTTATATATATCATCAAGTTTACCGGCAACCTGAAAAAAATGGCAGAGAAAATAAATATACAAGTTGTAGTAATACTGTTTACGATTCTGTTGTGACAAGAAATTTGCACGATAGCGGTGGTTTCGAAAAGAAACGTCATTTTAGAAAATGCTTAAACCGAAACATTGTCAGCAAAGCATATCAAAGACAAAGGAAAAAGTTCGAATTTTTCTTTATTCAAAGGTTGATTGTAGTTTCTTTTTTTTGGTGTGTCCGAACGTTTCCTCATATAAAATCGAATTATTTCAGATTGAAGGTCAATATATGGTCTTATATTGCCTCCCATACAACATTATAATTAAATTTTTACTATTTCGTCGCATTCAGACATAATTGCCTACTTAATTTCCGTTGTTTGTTGTTGCAGTAGTTTTTATTTTAGAATTTTTCTTTTCCTGATTTTAGTGTAAATCTTCTTGTGTCATTTTTCGAACAATTTGGCTATTAAAGTTATGCACTATGTCACATTAAAGATATCAGTTTTAAACTTACTTTTTTATCTAAGCCATATTCCAGCAGTTTTGGATAGTCCTCTGTTCTTTCACCATCTCCACGATCTTCTGATTTTTGATTAATATCTTCTACCAGTTCGCCATTGCCTTCCGCCATTTCTGTAAAAAAACAAAACAAGAGCGAATGTTAAAATCACTATTTTTTATATTTTTCATAAATAACATTCTTTGAAGAATACAGTGACAGCTGTCAGAGATATAAAGTTGTAATAATAATTATCAATTAGATAAATTTGTTTACATAAACACATTACTGAGAATTGCTTGTATGTGATTTTATTCACAATAATGCATTTTGATAACTTGTATGACAATCAGCTGTTTTTGGTGTTGTACCTGTATGATTGTGCTATGGTTACAACCATGGTGGAATAATAAGGTGTAACGCCAAAAACAGCTGATCTTCATATCGGTTGCTAAAATGCGTTATTGTGAATAAAATCATATACAAAATGTAAACAAGCAATGCACAGTAATGCATTATTTTGAGCAAATTTGCCGTTTGACATGATTTGATGTAACACCTTCTTATTCCACAGTTATGGTTACAACACATGATGCAATAAATAAGAAACTACAACAACAAGACTATTATGACTGAAAGTCCTTCAAACTGTCAAAATTTTTGTTTACGTTTTCATACGATTACACATTTACAGGTGAAATGTATAAAAGCAATGTAATGCTAGGTTTACATTGAAACATTTTTGTCCAAATGTACTTCTAAGGCGTATTTACACACGAGTTGAGAGTCGTTGTGCAGAACTTAGTGGAATAAGAAGGTGTTACATCAAATCATACCAAACGTCAAATTTGCTCACAATAATGCATTATTTTGAATTGCTTGTTTACATTTTGTATGTGATTTTATTCACAATAATTCATTTTGACAACTGGTATGAAGATCAGCTGTTTTGGCCGCAGTACCTGTATTATTGTGCCATGGTGCAGAATGATGTGTGACATGTTAATATGAGATGCCAACCTCTTAAGAAGGTACCTAGCCACATAATGAATTCGATTCTAGAAAGTGAAACGGAGTGTTGGTACATCAAATTTCCACGGAAATGAATTCATTTGAGATAATTGTTTACCAAATCATTGAATAACAGACAATATCTTCACCCTTTTCATAACTTTTTATTTTCTAAAACAATTAACACCACGAAATACCATTATCTTAGAACAAATAACAAAAAAAAAAAAACATTTAACCCACAAGTATCACCTTGAAAGTTCATTGAACGTCCAAATTTTACAACAAAAAACCTAAGTACATATAAATAAAAACAAACAATGAAATAACGTCGGCTAAAATTTGTTATATTACCATCGATAATTAACATATGCATCTATGTAGGGTAAGTGCACCAATAGTCGGCACTTTAAGAGTTTGCCTAACTTCAATCCTTCGCCATTCCAACACAATTTGGCCAATTGCAATGAAATAAAGCTTATTTGCTTCGAAATTTAGTTTACTTTCCGATGACATAAAGAAATTTTGAATTATTTCTTTTAAAACTTGTGAAATTTGCGAATTTATTAGAATAGTGCTTTTTTGCTAGTAGTCGGCACCATTTTCCAATAGTCGGCATCACATGTTCCAATAGTCGGCACCTTGCATTTTTGTATATAAATGTTCTTTTTTATTATTTTAAATAACAAAAAGCATACTTTTACACAAATAATACATATTTCAACCGATATTGCTTTTAAAAAATAAATAAAATAAAGATTTTGTTAACATTTGGAATTCATTTAAAATTGTTAGTTTTATATTTGTTTTTAACATAAACGAAATTACTTGAAAGATCAGTAGTATCTACAGTATTAGTTCATATTTCAAATAATTTTACATCATAAAAGTAAAACAATTGTAAATATATTGCTTAAATAAATTATTTGGTGCTATAGTCGGCAACTATTACCCATTGGCGGCATGACACAAATGTACGCACTTCAAACCATGCCTAAATCACTAAAAAATCATTATTTTAATCAAACTATTTTTATTAATTAGACTTTAAAGTACTTATTTAACATTTTTGTACAATTTTGAGCTAAAAATAACGGACAAATCGGGTGTTTTTCACCCCATGCCGACTTCTGGCAAACTTTACATTTTGTTGTCCCTAAAGTCGGCATCGGCAAAAAGGCCAGAATTAAAATAATTTTTTAATAATTTATTTTTCTAAAGTGTTCTTTTGACTATTCTTTACAAAAACAACAACAATTTTGTAAAAGTTTTTTAAATTTTAATATAATTACAGACATTATTATGTTGACGTATCCACTAATTTTTTCTTAAGAGACATGCATTTTCGGTTGTGGTGAAAAACGCTCACTAACAAAAAGCTAAATTTCGATATAATAAATGGTCTTAGCTCAATGAAATTTTACACATAGTTAGCTGAGAGTATTGTTAAAGCCTTTTTGATATTATTTTCATATTTTGTTACAGAAATTTTGAGTTATTTAAACTCAAATACGAAAGATGCCGACTACTGGTACATGCCGGAGATAGGAGCACTTACCCTATATGCATGCATGCATACGCTTAGAAAGTTGGGCAGAAAGCGGAAAACCAGCAAACCAAACCACATGGTCACCACCACACAACACACATGAGTATGAACAATAAAGTGAATGGCCGACTGCTGTTTGATGAACTGCGTTTCGCGAAAAATTGACAACAATTGAAATGAAACACAACAGAGAGCACAGCGAACATCAAACAACAAAATCGGCAAAAATCACCAAAATGTCTGCCATTTGAACATACATACATACAAAAAATACTCTGACGGTACAATGAACTCGAGCTTTTATCATCAGCATCGTTATTGTTGGTTAGAGGGAATATGCAGGCCACAAACTGCAGTGGGTATGGGTTAGTCGTCACCATCATTATTAGCATGTTTGTGGCATCTTACACTAAATGCCTATAGTCATCATTACCACTAAGTCTATCGTGAATTATAGCTACTACTTCATGATGTTGAAAAATTCTTTACATGATTATTAACCACAACCGCAGACTGCAAGGTTTGTGGTTGGTAAATAAAAGTATTTTTACTCCCACGTTAATGAAAATAAGTATAAAATTGGCTTGACATAATTGGAAGTTCCTCAAAAGTGTGAGCAACCTTTTTTTGGAAACTATATATACAATTTATCAATCTGTTATAGTATCGGATTTAACAAATCCACTGGGTTTCAAATGTCAATTCCATTGCGTATAAGTAAAAATAAATCCTCATAAAGAAGCTTAATACGACAAAAAGCTCTAATGCAAACGTATTTTAAGACTATTAAACTATAGATTTCTATACGATTTTGTCCTGTCAACTCGATGTGTGGCCACACAGCTTTATGCAATTGATTAATTCCATTCAAAGTGTTAACAACCTGTTACTGAAGAAAACGCCCTAAAATTTACGTTTGCTCAACTTTAATAGTGTTCAAATCAAATTTGTAGATTTTTGCAGGTTCTGGAACTAACATGAAATTACTTGAATTGATTTCTTTACGATTCTTTCAAACTACTTCAATGTGGGGCATCTATAAGTAATTAATTTAAACTGGTAATATGTCAAGTTTTCCTGCTTCTTTCCATTAACATTACTCTCTCTTATGCTTGATTTACATTTACGAAATCCTCTCGATTTCAACTGTCAATTCCTTTGCGTATACATCAAATGAAAACTCATCTAAAATCCATTGGATTTCATTTGACGTTTAAGCAATGGAATTGACAGTTGAAATCGAGTGGATTTCGTTAAATTAAAGTCTGGTGGAATAAGAAGGAGTTACATCAAATCATACCAAACGTCAAAATTTTTCGCAATAACGCATTGCTGTAAATTGCTGGTTTACCTTTTGTATGTGATTTTATTCACAATAATGCATTTTGACAACTAGTGTGATAATCAGCTGTTTTTCCCGTTGTACCTGTATTATTTTGCCGTGATGTAAACTTAGTATTTGTGCCAACATGGCAACCCTGCTGTCACTGGCAATTGTTTGCTGATCAGACTGCCGCTGCCGCCGCCTATCATTAAAAGAGCATAAGTTCAAATACCTCACAAATACAACTGGCTGAACCAAATACATAATAATTATATTAGGCCTATAATAAGAGTAGAAGAAAACAAAGAAATACAAAACAACGACCGGCAAAATTTGCAAAACAAAACAAAATACGTGAAAAGCCCCAAACAAAACAAAATCAAGAAGAACAAAACCTGCTTATGGTGCGTGTGTGTGTTATTTTTAAAGAGGCTCGAATGGTTTTTTCCCCTACTTTCCCCCCACTCTTATCATAGTTGTCATGTATGGTTTAAATAGCTTTTAGATGCTAATAAATTGTTAGAGAGGGCGGCACAAAAAATACAGTTGTTAGTAGACAATCAGTCAGTCACCAACCGGCAGTCATTGTTTGGCCACCATATGCGTCGATTAATTGACCACATCTAATCGTAAAATGACGTCATTATGACAGCAAACACAAATCTTTAGATTCTTTTAGTTAATTGTTTGTTGTTGTCGTTTTTTTTTGTGATAAAGTGTTGATGTCAGTGGGTCGATGGGTTTGTAGGGTAATTTACAAGCATAAATATTATATAAAATTAAGTTATAAAGATATATATGGCCTGTTCCAGTACTTTATAAAGCGGTAAAAGTGGAAAACGATTTTCATATCAATTTTGTGTAAGGGAACGCAAAATGTGTACAAGTGGTAAAAATTGTAAAAACTTTTTAGTTCTGGAACAGAGCTTTAATTTAATAAAGAGGAGAAATTTTTGTATGTTGAAAATTAATTTGAAGTTTATGATGATTTAATTTAAGAGGTGACCCCCACTTGTAAAGCCCAAAAAAGTCAAATTTTCGTGAATTTTTTCCTAGAAAACTACCAAACTTTTTTGGTCGATTTTTTTCATATGAAAGATTAGATTTTACTCAAACGGTGGACCAAAAAACTCAAAATTTCAATTTTTGGTTTAAACCCCGGCGTTTTTTGGTCATAAAACTGTTAAAAAATTTTTAAAAATAAAATCGGTCGATGAAGGACTTGTTCTTTATGTAATTGATAAAAAAATGTTGCTTTCCGTATTCATGGCAGCCATTTTCATTTAATTGCTCACAGAAATTAATTTGCATTGCCAACTATGTGTGATATGTAAACAGTTGATTTTCATTTTATAATGTGGCCAGGCCACATATTAACTACATCGCCATCAACATAAAACTTAGGCTACGTTTGCATTACTGATACGTTTCACGACTGTTGCTATATTTAGATTAATTTGAAGTATATTTAAATACAGTACAGTACTTTAGTAAATAAATTCTTTTACTGGCCATTCTTTCAGTGTCAGGCCATATACAAAACATTCCTCTATGAACATATTTTGCGTTGCCAACTCTTTGTTAATTGTAGTCCTTGTTTGTGTTCAATTATAAAGCTGTCTGGCCATATATTAAACTAAAATTATTTAATTTTTAATTTTAAATTAAATGTTTCTTATTTTCAATTAAAATTGAAACAAAATAAAGCTTTTTCTTATTAAAAATTAATTTTAAATTTGTAAATGTTTTTTGTTTCATTTTTAATATTTTTGCTGAAATGCATATTTATCACCATTGACGCTATTGTTATAATTTTTGTTGCTTGCTGTCTTGTCTTTATTTCATTTTCTATACATTTCTTTTAGATATTCTAGCGCGCGCTTCACACACACTACATGACAACACTACAAACAATTTTCAATGTCAAACAAATAAAAAATATATACATAAAAGCACACATATATTTATATATGCACATATATATGAATGTATTTTGATATTCCACCTATATATGTAGTAATGGAGAGCGATAAAGAAAGGCGAAACAACAAAAACGTTTTCGCAAAGAAAATAAAAGAACAAAAATAAAACGAAAAACAAAAATAAACAAAATACAAATTTAAAAATTTAATTGAAATTTCGAGAGCATCAGAGTAACACTGTAGACAAAGAGATAAATGTTTATTGCTTTTTGATGAATAACGGTTAGAAGAAATAAAATTTTAAAAAGATGATGATGAATAAGAATATTGAGAAAGGAATAAATAGGTCATTGTGGCCACCAAATAAAAAGGAATGCCTAAGTAAATTTTTATTGCTTTATTTTGAAGCATAAGTAGCAGAATTAGCTGGGATATGAGCGTTGAAAGGGCAGAGTTCTTTGGGTTTTTTATGTTAAATAAAAACATAAAACGGGGCATTCGCGAAATGGTGACAGCCAAAGCTCAAAACGAATAAATGAATTAATTTAAAATATCCCCAAAAAGCCTTCAAGGCGCTGGGGTAACATTTAATAATTGTAATGTAATATTTTTGAATAAAATTGAATTACCCCCAGTTTATGTATTTCGAAACGAAAATGTGTGCGCATGAAAGACACCCAAACTTTAGTTTTTGAAATATTATTTCATTTGCTTTTGCTTCAAAACTAAAAACAAATTTGAAATACACACTCAAATTTGGTAGTTTTTCTTCCGCATTCGTTTTCTTATCGACATACATAAACAGGCCCTTAAACTAACAGTCTGTTTCTGTATGTCGAAAGAAGAATGTGTGCGAATGAAACACGCCCAAACTTTAGTTTTCGAAATAATTTTACCTTTGATTTTGTTTCAAAACATAAACAAATTTGGAAGACACACAAGAGTTTGGACGTGTTTCATTCGCACACATTCTTCTTTCGACATACAGAAACCGGCTGTAAAAAAGATGATCGCCTTATATTTTTGTGGGCTTATTTAGGACATACAAACTTAGTCTTTCATTGTTCGATTTATTAAAAAAAAAATAATTCCATCGCTAAAGGACTAGGTTATAGACTTCTTTAACAAAATAGAACGATAGAAGATTAAAGGTTAAACTTTTGACAACGCCGTAATAGTTTTTCCCAGAGTAATTTTCTTTTAACGATGATGAATTTGATGTGTGGCCAGTTAACTTTATTGAAATTGGCTGTGTTCTTTTTATAAAAGTGTTGTCAACACCAAATGCACATTGCCACACATTGACTGTCCATATTATTCCATCGATAAAGGACTAGACTATAGACATCTTTAACAAAATCCATACGCAAATATTGTTTGAGATAATCCAGAGTGGTCACTGAAACCCGCTTTATTAAAAACAGAGTTTCGTAGATAAAAAGTATTTAATTTGTTTCTGCAAAGTATCTCAAAATGTGCCCTTTCAGAATAAAGACGATAAAATAATTCTTTGCATGTCAAATTACATTGAAAACGAAAGAAGCTTAAAGGTGAAACGTTTCACAACGCCGTAATAGTTTGTTGCCAGAGTAATTTTCTTTTAACGGTGATGAATTTGATGTGTGGCCAGTTAACTTGAATGAAATTGGCATTATAGTGTTCTTTTTATAAAAGTGTTGCCAACACCAAATGCAAACATATCACACACATACATAACCGGATTCAATAATCCACTGGATTTGAAATGTCAATTCCTTTGTGTATACGTTAAAAAATCCTCATAAAGAAAGTTAACCCGGCTATAAAAATATCAAATCTTATCTCATAAAGTTTATTATGCACCTTTATAAAGCAAATGCAGGTCAAAATCTTTTCAAATTCCATGATTTTTCTTGCAATTCAAAGGGAAACATATTTTGTGGTTTTACAAATTAAAGCTGTTTGGCCACACAACAAATTCACTCGTTTAAAGTTCACAAAGAGAGAGTAAAAATTTAAGTTTTTCGTTTTTTTAATAATTTAAACTTCCAACATTTTTAGAATCACAATTTTATGCTACCCCCCACCAACATATTGGCAGCACATATACGTACACATATTGAAAATGTCATAGAAGATAAATTGTTAATTTGTGCGAGCGAAATTTGAAAATTCTTTTGTTTGTATTATGCAATATGTTCTTTTGTTTGTCATCGTGCGCTAGAGTCGCCAAAAACAATTATTGCCAAAAAAACAATTTGTTTAAACAAAGCAGGGAATACCAACTTAACACTAGAGATTTGGTTTGTGGCTATTAACAATTGCTATATATAAAAAAATAACAACAATGCTTTTGTTTTGTGATGACAGTGACGGTGGTGATTGACCATTTTTACTCACTCACTCGCATACTCACACTAATTGTCAATATGACTAACAATGCGGCGGCGATATGATTGAATAAATATGAAATCATTTGCAAACAAATAATGCTACAGAGCATATGTTGCGGGGCCTTTATCATACATAATCTCTCATTTGAGCACATATGTACCTACATTTTAGAACATCTCCATATACATATATTAATGACATAGAACAATTCATAAAAAATATGAATAATAAAAAACAAATTTTTAATGAACGGAATACAGGTTTATGGGCGTTGGTGTGACACCAGCGTACTTCCAAACAAGTTTTTTATTTGTTATAAATCAAAAAGTGATTTTAATTGCTTTGCCAACATGTTATACTGACCCATTTACTCTTAAATGTCAATCCAGGCATTTGTTCTTTTTTGAATTTAAAATTATTGTTGAATTATGTATACCGTTAGACACACTCGTTTTCATTTGATTCCAATGACAATAATATAACAATTTGCCTCTTCATCACCTGTTAGTTTGGTGTTATAAATTTGATAATCACGATTATGAAAACGAGATTAGTTTTGTGGTTATCAGGTATTAAAAGCGATAAGGAATATTTAAAAAATAGGGAGTCAATAATCATCAGCTGTTTGTTTTATGTTAAAGATGTATTCAAAGCAGCTAAATTTTTGTTGTAATTGTATACAACGTAAGACAAACTGCTTTTCAAATGATTGATAATGCACAAGGGATTTTTTAACATTTCCTAATATGTTTATGAAGATTTTGCATGAAAAGCATCCTTTTTAAAAATTTAATCGGTTCCATTTGCCGAACATAGATTATAGATTATATGTTGCTAAAAAGTCCTCAGTAGTGAAATGCTGGAACTCCTCTTTTGGACCTTTAAACATTTTCGGAAAATTATGAATGAAAAGTTTAAATAACAGTTGACAGCACTGTTGATAAAGGTAGAGCTTTGCGACTACTTTATTTTTATCTCTAACTCAACGACAAATTTCGTTAATTACCGATATTATTAGAATTTTTTTGTTTACCGATTTTTGTAGGTGGCCAAAAAAATGAGTTAGAAAATCCCACTACATGTATGCCATGGTGGAATATGAAGGTGTTACATCAAATCATGTTAAACGTCAAATTTGCTCACAATAATGCATTACTGTGATTTGCTTGCTTACATTTTGTATGTAATTTTGTTCACAATAACGTATTTTGACAACTCGTATGAAGATCAGCTGTTTTTGTCGCTGTACCTGTATTATTGTACCATTATGTATACCTATTAATGGTATTTTATTCAAAAAGTTGGCAATTCGCCTATCCTCTCTGCAAAACATGTGACATAATTTGGTCTGTTCCTTTACTTTTGAAAGCGGTAAAACCGGCAAAAGGAGTATAAGTTGTAAACTGCACTCATATGAATTGTATGGTGTCTGTAGTAAAGGAACGCTTTTGGAGTAAAAAGTGGTTGAACTTGAAGATTCTTGCACGTAAAGAAACAGAGCTATTGTGACAATCAACTGAGATAATTTTCTAGCGCTTTATAACAAAGTTGTTGGCAACACTATTCTATAGATGCCGGCCCACATATCAAGTTTACTCGAAAATTTTAAGGTTTGTTCTTTTAAATGAAATAATTCATGCATTTTAGGTAACGCTGAATAACTGTACGTTTAGACGATGATGGATTTAGCAAATACAGTGGATTTAAGTTGTTATATTCATAAAATATATGGCGAATAAATCGAGATAATACAATTAATCCTCTTATAAGTTCATAGTCTGAACCAAGGTTAAGCCTATGGCCGATCAGAGAAAATTTTTAAAGAAAATTGCATTTAGTGGATTGTTTAGTATTATTTTTAATAAATATTTTTGGTCAACCATTTTAAAAACAGCATTCTAAGACCAAAAATTGAGCTTTCATTATGAAAAAGTGTCCTCATGTATATATCATACTCCGTTTAATAAAAATGTATCTGTATAACTATACAAGTACTCAGCCTGTATAATAAAATTTTAGAAGTGCAAAAACATTTACTGTATTTGGAAAAATATCAATGCAAGTGTAAACGAAACGAAAAACAAAAAACTAATTTATGCATAGTTCCGTTTTAACTATTTTTGGATGGAGACCAAACAAACAGTTGGCCAAACCGAAGGCCTTTCAACCAACCAACAAAATACATATACAAACATGCATATAAAACGCCGTAATATTTATGACTACTGCAACATGACTACTAGGGTATAAAATCTATAATGGAGTACAACAACGACAGCAGAAGTGTCATGGTAGCAATAATGGTGCCATAACAAGTTAACTAAACCCCTCCCCAGAGGAAATATAAAAGAGAATGGATTTTTCATTTGATATATGGTAATGAATGGAATAAAACCTGGCAGCTTTTCGAAACGGAAAACTCAAACTACTTTATTTGAAACAAAACCAAAAAGAAAAAAAACCTAGCAAATATTTCCATGTCCTGTCAAAGTTTGGCACCACTAGATAATGTCATGTACCATCCCCTTTGGTTTGCGAATAATATAGAGCGAGCTCTAAGTTAAAAAAAACTTTAACTTCATTTAGGTTTCTTGTCAATTATTTTTTTAGTGTTTGCATGACACGCAAAGTTTTGTGCCAAGTAACATTAACATTTATGAAATTTGTTAAAGAAATAAACAAGTCCTTCTATAACAAGAAGGGAATATCGTTAACAATTTTAATTGTTTGGCGCATTTAACACAAAAATAATACAAAAATAGTGTATTTGTTTGCATTGAGAAGGCGTTTTTAATAAAAATCTAAAGCCGAAAGCAGAATAAACGTTTAGGCCGTTATTACAATAATGTAGAAAAGTTCAATTATTTGGGATTTCATGCTGCAAAACGTATCAACGCTCAGTGTTGGTGCTATTATCTCCTTGTAGTTGTTTTTGGTCAACGCTTTTTCGCAAAGATTTACTGAAACGTTTTTGTTGTCAGCCTTAACCAATATAAAGCTATTTTTATAAAATATTTTTATATTTAATTTGTTATTCTTTCATAAATTTGACAATGACATATATGGAGAAATTAGTTTTCTTTTAATAACAATTTGACAAAAATAAGAACATTTATAATTTGTATTCCGCTTCCACATAATATTATGCTATCCGACGGTGTAGAATCTATATTTCAATCATAAATATTCCTTCTTATGTATCTTTTACAGTGTATCACCGTTTTTACCAATTTGAAGAGTTGGCAACACTTTTATGTGGTTAATAAGTGAAATGTCATAAAAACTAGGTTTTTATCAAAAAACAACTATATCTTATGCTTGGTTTACATTTACGAAATCCACTCGATTTCAACTGTTAATTCCATTACTTAAACGTCAAATAAAATCCAATGGATGCAATTTCATTTGACGTATGCACAAAGGAATTGACAGTTGAAATTCGCTCGATTTCGTAAATGTAAATGTACTATAAGATTGTATATTATGTTCAATGTTAAAGGGACCTGGTCACACCTCAAATTCATATTATACAAATACCAAATTCAAATAGTATATACAAAACAAATGAAATCTATAGAAATCTCTAAGCGTTATGGTTAATCAAATGCAGTTAATGTGAAACACTATAGCATGAACATTTATCTTAAAACTAAAAAATAGTTAATTATCCCCCTTTGGAATATAATTATGTATTTATCTATGTATGCAACATTTTATCAGGCAGACAAAACAGATAATGAAAAAAGAGAGAGCAAAGGTCTATTTAGATACTACCTCAATAAATTCCATGTTAATCGACTATCCAGACATTCAGCCAGTTAGCCTAATCTTGAAGTTTCGATCAAATAGGGCAAGTTATGTGCGATGCGGTTGAACACAAAGAGTAACACAGGGAGCCAGAGCCAGTTTTCTACACCTTCAACACCACAAACAATTTTTTTGTTGCAACACCAGACAGACAATGCGTAAATTGTATTGAATTAGTGGATAATGGATGAAAACGGGGGTTGGTTGGATGTCGTTCTGCTACGTGTTTTGTTACCATCTCATGTGGCATTATGATATATAAGCTTAAGTTGTGACGCCGCAAATGTGCCCGCCACCATCATCTATCCATGCCATTGCATTTAAGGGTGAGTGGCAGTTAGTTGTAATACCCATGGCGGGTGATGACGATGGTGGGTGATTTATTATTATGCTGCTATGCTACGCCAAAGCCAACATAAAACATACGAGTATACACTTGCCAACATGGTTTGAGTGGTGATGACCATAGACAATACCAGACATGGTGGGTGAGGACGGCCATAGTCGGCAAATGCACCTACATTACAGTACATACATACAACGTGTTTCGTCGTGTTAAGGGGATGAATGGCTTTAGTTTAAAGGAATTTTTATACAAAACCATAAAAAATGAGGATTATGAAAGCCAATACCACCAACACCATCACCTATGGGTAAAAGAATTTCTTGTAAAACTTGTTTTTTTAACAATTTGATATTTTTCCATTGAGAGTGAGAGTATGTGCAGTAACCGCATAATATGAGGAAGTGGTTATATTGTTTTTATACATATGTTGTAATTGCTGAATTATTTTTTTTATTCCATGGCCTTGAACACTAAACCTTTTTATGTGTGGATATTTTTAACTGATTTTTTTAATTATTTAAAAATAAGTAAGTTAAAGAAGTCTCCAAAAATGTATGTACATGGTCTTTGAAAATTACGTAGTTTGTCAAACGTTTTCTTTTTCATCTTAATTTGGTGAAAAAAGTTGATCTTTTTGTCCACAATCCTCCCAGGATTTTTAAATATCGACCATACTTCCATAAAATTTTACGTTTATTTAGTTCAAGTTTTGTTTACACGTTACGTTGCGTTAGTAACTAAAACAGTAGTAAGTAGAAGTTGGCAACACTATGAATATACAGTATCAGTAGTGCGATTCTGTTTTAATTATTTTTGCTTATCGACAAAAATCGTTAACATTAAAACGCAAAATTGTGAATGAAAAGTTTTTCTAAATGTAGACAGCACTATTGCTATTTGTAGGGATTGAGAAATAATCGAAATTATAAACATTTTAGTTTTACAGACTTTTGTCGGTAACGATAAAATGAGTTACAGAATCCCACTACAGGTCATCTTTATGAATGAAGATAAAAATTTTAAATTTTCTATAAAATTATAATATTGTGTCTAAATGTTTTTTCCAAAAACAACGTTATTTCGTCATAAAACCCACAATTTTTCCAAATTTTACCAATTTAAAACAGGGCACGTTAGATGGGAACATTGTTTGTGTAGCAATAAATGCTGTTAAATAGTAAGTCGGACGTTTAAAGACTTCATAATAAATATTTAGGAACTGTTTTTCAACTCTTTTTACACATTAACTCGATACTATCTATCCACTACTGGTTGCCAACATTGACTTTCACAATAAATTCCGCAACTAATTGCTATATACATTACGTTTTTTATTTTAAGAACAGTTGACAACACGACTTTTCAAATTGACATCTTTAATTAATACATTTTTCATTAACGTTCTCTAAAACTCTTCATTTTCCAGTTGTTTCCCGCTCTAATTACCTTCTACGTTACGTTTTAACTATTTAGCCATGAAATGATAGTTGGCAACACTGTGTCGATGGTGTAGCTGATTTCACCCAATCTGTAAAATTCATTGTTATTTTGACAACTAGCAGTACATTCAATTCAAATAGTCTTGTTGTTGTAGCTACTGGTTAACTTTATTCATTGCATGATGGGCGTAATAGAGCAACCTGCTTTCACATAATCTGTCAAATTCGTTGTTATTGTTAATCGTATGAAAATGTAAGCAAAAATCTTGACAGCTTGAAGGAATTTTAATGAAAATAGTGTTGTTGTTGTAGTCATTACTTGACCTTGTTAAATAGATCTTAATTGTGTCTATTGTAGTAATACCATGTTTACATTTTACCGGTATAAGCTCCTACGTTACGTTTTAACTATTTAGCAATGAAAATGATAGTTGGCAACATTGTGTCGATGGTGTAGCTGATTTCACCCAATCTGTCAAATTCAATTTTATTGTGAATTTTGACAACTAGAAGTACTTTCAATTCAAATAGCCTTGTTGTTGTAGTTACTGGTTAACCTTATTCATTGCATCATGGGCGTATTAGGGCCACCTGATTTCAAATAATCTGTCAAATTCGTTGTTACTGTGAATTAATCGTATGAAAATGAAAGCAAAAATTTTGACAGCTTGAAGGAATTTTAATGAAAATAGTGTTGTTGTTGTTGTAGTCATTACTTGACCTTGTTAAATAGATCTTGATTGTGCCTATTGTAGTAATACCACGTTTACATTTTACCGGTATAAGCTCTTTTATAAGGATTTATTGAATGAATGGAATTAACCATTAAAATCCAGCATAATGTAAACGAATTCAAAGCTGTTAAAGTTGGCGCTTGAAAAGGTAAAGTATATTTTTCGCAACTTATCTTAAACGACAGAAAGCGATAAACGAATGATAAAACTACACATATGCCTATTTTTCACTGCTTTTCCTACAATAATTACTGTCTACGTTACGTATTAACTATTTATAACCGATCATGATAGTTGGCAAAATTGTTTCTCTGGTAACCAAAAACACTACAAAATAAATAGAATACAAAGCATAAAAAACTGTGTTTACAATTCATAGTTTACAACTCAATAACAACTCTTCCATTATCTAAATTTCTAATCGTTTTCGCTCCCTTATTGTCCCTTTCAGTATGTTTAGACTATGCCTGATTTAGCAAATCCAGTGTAGTTAAGTTGTAATTTTCATACACCAAAAAAATGCAAGTTTGTAACACTGTATTGCAATTAGCACCGTTAAATGAATAATAAATAGAAGAATACAAAGCAATAGAAGTAATTGTTGAGGTTGTCGTTCACATTGCATATACATACATATATCAAACTATGTGATATTATGCAATTTTCCAACTCAGGACCTATCCCAAACCAAGCAACCACATAACAAATTCTTCCTTTCCTTTCCATTCTAGCCCTCTCTCTCTTTCTCTGCTTGCAAAGTAAATTTTAGTTGGCTGTTTGGGTTTTACATGCATATGTAATGGGGAATTACTTAAACGCTTAAGGGCTGTTTACACCATCTATCAATGTCATATGAGCTGTCATTTCTTTCACCCATTCGACATTCTCTATGTTTGTCAAAATTGACGTCGTCCATACAACTTTCAATTTGTGCGTTCATACCTACAAGTGTTATTTTCGTATGACATAACCTATAAATATAAAAACAGCTGTTTTTGTCATTGTTTACATTTATTGCTGAGTTAAAAATTTGCGCAAATTTTTAATTTTGGTTGAAGGAAAATGAATATCTAGCATGTTTGATGTGGTAGAATAGGTTTTTGGGGTTATAGAGGCATTCATGTTTTGCCACAAAGCAATAATTTCCAACACTGCTCCTTTCGACCAATCGATCTAAAAATAACATTATAAACAACCTTTATTTACTTTTCTAAATACTTAAATATACATAACTTTCCATTTTCTTTTTTAAAAGATTTTGTTTTTCAATTTTTTTTGAGAATGCCAGAAAACAGCTGATAAATTTATGTTTACATACGAGAATGCCGTATCAAATAGAGCGCTCCCTAAATGAAAAATTTACATATGAGTTGCCAAATCATTTTGATAGATGAAAATTTTCATAGTGGTCACACTATGTGTACAACATTCGAAGGTAGAAAATTTGACATCTCATACGACATTGATAGATGGTGTAAACAACCCTTTAAGTGTTAAACCTGCCAAAGTGTGGGGGAGGGGGTGGAGAAGAATAAAAAATGCCATAATATTATACTACTGTCTGCATATATTACAAGTGTTTCGAGTAGAGAAGAGGGTATGTGAAGAGAATATGTGAGTGTATGGAAAATGTGTATGACTCGTTTATATCGAGTTTTATTGGTTGTTGATGATGTTGCCATTTTTTTTTGCCGGAAATACTTGAATGACTTTTAAACTAGACTTTTTTTGTAAACATTTTTTAGTTGTTTGCTCTTTTACCTATGAGTGTTGATTTTTTTAGTAGCTATATTGTGTGTAGAGTAGTTGTGTATGTTTATAAGTACATATGTGACGTCTACATTTTCATTCCAATTTACATTGCAGATTTGTTTGTTTCATGACATGCATGTGCATTTATTATTGCACTTGTTTGAAGGACTTTTTTTCTAAAAAGAGAGTTGAATTCATTCAATTGTATGGTAAGGAATTTATTTCTCTGAAGAAAAAAAATTTACGACTATTTGTTTGGGTGGGTTTACTGCCCAAGTCAATCTAGTTAACCCACATATATGGGTCTTAAAACATGAACGACAAAGTGCTGACATCTTTTTTTTTGGTTTATTTCTAATGTGTGTGTATTTTTGTAGCATTTCCTAGGTAAATGGAACAATATCCTGTACTTGAGACTGTCTATAGTGCGATTCTACTCAATACCTAACTAGTCGATAAATGGAAATTATTAAAGATCCATAGATTCTAAAGTACCGAATATTAGCAAAAGGCCCTAATGTAAACATGGCTTCAGTGCTGTACAATGTAAATGTAGTATAAGTCAAAGTTAAATGTCTTTTAGCCTATACACTTATACGATGATTAAGGACATTGTGTTGATTTATTTGACATATATTGTATGAAAATGGCAACTTAAATCCCCTGGATTTGGTAAATCAGCCATAGTCTAAATCATGGTGGAATAAGAAGGTGTTACATCAAATCATCCAAAACGTCAAATTTTGCTCAGAATAATGCATTACCGTGAATTGCTTGTTTACATTTTGTATGTGATTTTATTCACAATAGTGCATTTTGACAACTGGTATGAAGATCAGCTGTTTTTGCTGATCTTTTGTTTGTTTATTTTGTGTCATGGTGGAATAATAAGGTGTAACGCCAAAAACAGCTGTTCTTCATACCAGTTGTCAAAATGCGTTATTGTAAATAAAATCACATACAAAATGTAAACAAGCAATTCACAGTAATGTATTATTGTGGGCAAATTTGACGTTTGACATGATTTGATGTAACACCTTCTTATTCCACCATGTTTTGTGTACACCCGGCATTTTCCCATTCATTTATAACTGTAATTTATTTCCACTCAATGAAAATTGATTATTGAACTAAAATTTCGGACAGCTCAAGATAAATGTGAAAATTAGGGCAATATTTTAGAACATAAATAATGGTCAACAATTGCCATGAGTTTGTCAACATTGCCAAAAAAAATATTTAGATCCACAACTGGCCAACTAAATTGAACTGCTATTATCTTCATAGATTGTGGGTTATTCATTATGTCTGGATATTTAAATATCAATAAACAAAATACCTATTTATGTATGTTTGTGTGTGTGTGTTTAATTGAAAAAAAGAGAATGATTTAGTATTGTCATACCATAATCGACCTTAATTAGTACAGCAATGAGCAGCGCCAAGTGTCATTGTTTTTCATTTGTAACGGAACCAAAACCGGAATGACAATGACAGCAGTCTTGCATGATGACATCTGCAGTTTAGTTTAGAGTTTATGGATGACTGTGTTGTGCAATGCATCTAAGGGGTATGGCCCCCCAGCAGTAGTCAGTCATGCAACAAAGATAAGGTAGGCAGTATGAACGTGTGTTTGGATTAAATGACAAATGTTGATATTTGCTTGGCAAAACCTTGATGATGTTGACGATGATTGTGATTTATTGAAAGGATGTGCCAGTTTATTTGGTCATTCCGGATTGAAGGATGTTGGGTCAGTTGTGTTTGTAATACGAATGAGGCACAGAGAAAAGGCAAGGAAACGTAAGGTTGCCAAAAAAGAAACGTTTATAATAAAAAATATTCACTTTAGGAATGTGTATCACATGTTCAAAAACCTTTAGTTTTAATTAGACAATGTTCACACTTTTTGGTGTGATTTTAATAAAAACCCAATATTTTAGTTATTTGCTATTTCTTATTTTATTCCTCTAGGAAACATTGTAGGTCTCCAAAAATATTGTTCCATTCCGTCCGTTGTGCGTTGAAAACAACAACCACATGAAAAATGTGTAAGTGATGCCAAGTTTGTTCTTGAAGTTTTCATGTAGTTGTTGTAACGCAACGCTCAACGCGCCGTATGTGCGTCGGCCTTTACTGTGTTTATGCTATTAATTCCATCGCATGGCACAATAATACAGGTACAGCGGCAAAAACAGCTGATCTTCATACCAGTTGTCAAAATGCATTATTGTGAATAAAATCACATACAAAACGTAAACAAGCAATTCACAGTAATGCATTATTGTGAGCAAATTTGACGTTTTGTATGATTTGATGTAACACCTTCTCATTCTACCATGTTCCATCGAATATACACCAATAGTCAGTGATGTATTCCTGTACAATCTCTTTTATGTAAACATAGCCTTACTTTATTGCAATTGTTATTTTCATCCATTCCCTAAAGGCATTTAATTTCATCCAAAAGAAAAAAATCTATAAATCTATGTCATATATTTAAACATAACTCTCCTTTGTTGTATAGTAGTTGCTGCATCATGCATGCATGTAAAAATACAATGATGCACAGATGACATTTGCCGCCTCACTTTGATGCCGCCCCACAATACAAGTGACAACGCCGTTGCTTTGTTATTTCTCTTATCTACTATAAACATTTTTTTGGTTGTTATTTTTTGTGGATTTTAAAACACATGTGATTGCGGCGGGACCATTTGAGAATTAATATATGACTTTGTTGTTGTTGTCGTCGTATCTTTATATATTTTTGTGTTTCCATACATGTCCCATGGATGACAACAAGAAGAGCAATGTACAGTACACCATAAAAATATGAACATGCAATGTACACCAACAATACGACTCCGACTCTTTGACTCTCCACCACACGACGACTCGTTTTAAAACTCTCATACACATTTCCCCACATTTCGTTGTATGGAGACGCGATGGCCACGACCGTGTTCATATAATGCATCGTTTTTTTTTTGACAGTTCGCAATGCAGCAAAAATCCTTTATAAATGAAAATTGATATTGGCCGGCATTTATGTGGCCTTTGCAAGCAAGCTTACCATGAAAACAAAATCTATTTAAAGAAATAGCAAGAACGAGAGGGAAACATGAGAGAAAGAAAACAAAAGGCAATGACTACGTTGGTATGCACATGTTTGACCCATTTGTATGGACGGACTCTGGCGGCCACAAATAAAGGAGTCTGTACACAAAAAAAAAACCTTGTAACTACAAAGAATATTTCCAAATGCAAGGTAAATTGAATTGCCTGCATTTGTGTCCTAGAGAATATAAAATATTTATATTATAAGCCTTTATGTTTTTTGTTACTATTTTATGTGTAGGACATGACAAGAATAGTCAATATTTTTTTGAAGTTTCAATTGAAATTGAATGAATAGGAATCATGAGGACAAAATGTTTAAAGGATATTCGGATGAAATGTTTGAAATATTAAAGAAATTTTACCACGGTTTATGGAGGAAGGGAAACCTAAACTATCACGGAATTTATCTTCTAAATATCTTTTTAGATAGAATATATTCTAAACGTCTTCTAGGAATAGAAGATCGGCCAGAGGTCAAGGCCAGAACAGAACCAATCGTCGCTTGCTTCCCAAATGTCAAATTATATAGGAATGCCAGAGCCTCCTAAAGGAGAACGCAGGCGGATTTGCAAATAGGCTCTGGCATTCCTTTATAATTTGACATTTGGGGAAGCAAGCAAAGCAACGACGATTGATTCTGTTCTGGCCTTCAAAGAACTTCAGAGTAAGACGAGTTTATAAAGGGATGAGTGTATGAAGACCTACTAAAGGTCTTCAAGGCCTTCCAAGTTCCTGTAGAAATCGAAAACCTTGTTAAGGTCTTTTATACATGAAATAGTTTAATGTCTTGTAGAGATAAAATACCTTTTCAAGGTATTCTAAAGAGACAAGATCTTTTAAACGTCTTCAAGAGATGAAGTGAACAGCTCTTTTGAAAATCTTCTAGAGACAAAAGACCTTCGAAAAGAGTCTTCTAAAGAGAATGTCCTGTAGACTAGAAGGACTTGCAGATCATTTCAACGTCTTCCAGATCTTCTCAGGGTCTACTAGAGATCTTCTGGATACACAGTAGGTTTCCTACGATCTTCGAGGAACCGAAGATTTCCAAGATATAGAACAATAAAACTCAGCAGTGAGATCCTCTCATGGTTTTCTAGACACAGAAGATAATATTAAGGAATTCTAAAGAAAGAAGACAAATTAAAGGTTTTCTGGAGATAGAGAATCTTTTGCTAGAAGACAATTTGAAGGTCCAGAGCAGCGATGCTCGTCCTCATACTTAAAAGTGTAAACAAACCACACGTATTCTCTCTTTATTTTTGAGATGACATTGTTTAGCAATGGAAAGAGTATGTTACCACTACTAATACACCAACTTTTCTGAGCACCAATGGTCTAGAGCAGTGCAGACCAAGAAGGGAGCTGACAAGAATGTGAATGTATTCAAAACATTGGCAATTTATGACAGTGTGTTAGTAAGTTTGTATGCACGCAAGCTACAAAACAAAAACAAATCAAAACATTTGCTCTCTCTTGCTCGCTCTTTCTTTGCGTTCGGGTCGTGTGTGTGTGATTTGCCGAAAAATTTCTAAGAGAGAACTTCTTAGGTCTCTTAAGGACAGATTTAAGAGATGTTATACAACTTTCTAAAGAGATAGAAAGCCCTTTAAAACGAGAGAAACCATGTTGAAGATTGAGGACCTTCTAAAGGTTTTCTAAATGTCATCCAAAGTTCCATCTTCTAAAGGTCTTATGAATATTTTTTAAAGGGTAGAATATCTTCTAAAAGCCTTCTTAATGTCTTTTCGAGAGTAAAACAAGTGCCTTCGCGAGGTCTTCCATAGGTTGGAAACCCCTCTAAAGGTCCTAAAGATGGGTAGAAGGCTTCATAGATGACTTCTAAACAGATATATAATCTCCTAAAGGACTTTAAGAGATTAAAACCTTTTGTAGGTCTTGTAGAGCTAGAAGGCCTTACGACCTTACTTATAATCTGTTCAAGGTTCTTCTCAAGATGTTCTGCAGATAGCAGACCTTCTCAAGGTCTACAGACAGCTTACCCTTTCTATGTCATCTCAAATTCTTCAAAGATAGAAGACCTTACAAAAGCCTTAATGTGACAAAGGCATTCGGAAGGCTTTCAAAGTTTTTAAAGACTAGGAATACGCAATTCGATTTTCGATTAAGCGATTAGTCGACTTTTAGGATTGAAAAGTCTAAAGGCCAGAACAGAATCAATAGTCGCTTGCTTTGCTTGCTTCCCAATTGTCAAATTATAAAGGAATGCCAGAGCCTCTTAAAGGGAAACGCAGGCGGATTTGCAAATAGACTCTGGCATTCCTTTATAATTTGACATTTGGGGAAGCAAGCAAAGTAAGCGACGATTGATTATTTTCTGGCCTTAAAATCGTACTAAACGTTTGGTTTTGGAGAAAATCGAAAAGTCGAGTTTTCACAATCGACTTTTGATTTTACTACTAATGAAACGAAAAGTCGAGTTTTCAAAATCGACTTTCGATTTTACTACATACTAATGATTGATATAGAAAACGCTTTGGAATGACATCCATCCATCACGAAGCCGATTTCAATCAAGGGATCGGCGAGTGAACTTATTATTTAAGAGTAAAAAATAGAAAGACGAATTTTTTGCAGAAGTCAAAAATAGAAAGTACGTAAAGTCGACTTTTTATGTTAAAGAAAAATCGATAGCTTAACCCACTTAGCCCCGAGAAATTTTTTTGCGAGAAAACTTAAAATTTTTTATGAAAATTATATTTTTGAGACTTTTTAAGCATTTTTTAACAAATAACTTTTTTCTCTAAAACGTATAGTTTTCCTGAAATCGGGCCTTCTTTTAAAAGTGCTAAAAACTTTGGAGGGTAATATTGGTGTATCCTTACATGCCAATCCCTTGGTTTTTGATTGAGAAAATACTCTTACTATATTCCTAACAAATCCCTGACTTTATATGATTCTAACATTTATGATTAAATATTTAAATTTTTCATCAAAAGTCGAAAATTACAAAAAAGTCGATTTTTTTGAATAGCTCGAGTTTTAGGCCAATTGCGTGGAAATGTGTAGATCAAAGCGTTCTAAGCGTGAAATGACAGATAACAGACAATACTATAAAAAAATGCAAAAAACCCCACAATAATATTCGAAAATACCAGAGTTTTACGTCAATTTTTGCAACCGTTTTTTGTGGCGTTTAAACGACTAGTGGCTTTATCTGGGTTAAAAAGTCGATCGATATCTTTGCAGAAGTGAAAAATCGAACCTTTCGATTTTTTGAAGGTAAAATCATTAGCTCGAAAGGTCGTATTTTGCTTTTGATTATCTAACCCTGCTGGAGACCTTCTTAAGGAGATATTTATAGGGTTTCTTACTTGCTCTCAGTAAGCGCACACTGACTGTCGCCGAAGCAAATATTTGCCTAATGTGACCATACCTTTAGGGAGATATTTATGGGGCTTCTTTGTACAGAAAAGAGAAAAAAGAGTTGAAAGCTTCTAAAGTCCGCCTAAGTATATAAAGAAGCTACAAAGGCTTTTAAGAGATGAAGACATTTTAGGAGTCGTCAAAGTTTTCTAAAGAGAATATTTATAGATATTTTAAGGTAGAGAAAAGTGTTTGTTTTATATTCTTGGGACAGCAGAGGTTTTTAAGAAGATCTTCTAAATGTCTTCTATGATCTTTTACAAATTCTACACAAATTAGTATTAGGCAATGTTTATATTATAGCTTTTTGTAGGGTTACCCTTCTTTATGAGGATTTATGTGACGTATACCCAATGGAAATGACATTTGAAACCCAGTAGGTTTGTTAAATCCGGTTAGGCCATGTTTATATTATTGCCTTTGGCAGGGTTAACCTTCTTTATGAGGATTTATTTGAAATATAAGCAATGGAATTGACATTTGAAACTCAGTGGGTTTGTTAAATCTGGTTATATATAAACGTACTATTATATGTAAACGTACTATAACATCGATTGTTATTCCTCTGGAAATTTTGCATTTCCCACTAATATGCAATTTTAGACCACATATTTTCTTTCAATTCTTCCACATTTTCTTTCTCTCCCGAGACCAAACCCATAGAGAGAGCAAGCTTTCGTTTCTTGTTCTTGGTTCTTTAAAATTTTATCTCAGCATGTGTTCATAATTTGGCGGTTTGCCATTTTTCATTACAAACAACATGAAGACAAGTTGGTGATGATGATGATGGTGGCAATAGCTACAGCTACAGCACAAACAGCAACAACAAGAAAAAAAAAACATACTGCATGTGCATTTACAAAGTTGGGGTTTTCGTTGAATGCTGCCAATACTGCTGCTCCCAAAAACATGTTTTCTTTACGTTTCGTAGGGATCATTGGAGGTTAGAGGGGAGGGAGAAACAACAAAATTGATTCCAGTGATTTTGGCTCCAAACATGAACTCCATATTGTCGAATAAGTGTGTAGATATATAGTCGTTGACTTTAATGTTTGTTGGCTGCTGGCTGGTGGCTACTGTTTGTGCAAAACATGTTTTTTCTGTTATCACAAAAGAAAGAACTGGCGGTTGATATACAACCCGCCAATGTGGTGGATACACCTCGTGGTTGAGAAGAAAAAAAATACTGACGCGTTTAATACTTAATATTCAAATGTGATGCACACACAAACAAAATTTTGTTGTTGGTGTATTTTTAGGGGGAGATGGATTGGGGGGGAAGACTGCAATGAGAAATGATGAGTTGAGTGTTGTATGTAATGTGTTGAGATTGCCAAAAACATTCTGAGCAAAGAGGAAATGAAACTTTAGATGTATGCGGCAAATGCTTGCATTTTTTATGATTTTTGTTTTCAATTTTTCTTTTTTCCGTTTTTTGCAATCACACACACACACAAAATATCACCAAAGGCATTATGCACTTTTTTCAATTGTGTTTTTACATTAACACACACGTTTTGTGTGTGTGGGTTTAGTAATCACTAACACCATTCATGTCGTCCACACAAAAACACATGTACACGGGAACTAATATATTCTGATTAATATTATAGTATCTGTGTGTGTTTGGAGCTGGAATTGCATTGGGGATTGTGTGTTCTTTTTTTCGGTTGGTTTCTTTGTCCCCACTCATGCCGCCACAGCCTTCTTCCCACCATCAATGCTGGTGTTGTTGTTGATGATGAGAGTGAGAGAGTAAAGAGCATTTGTCGTAGTTATAAAAGGGGGTTTATCATCGTTGTTGGTTTGTTGCCATGCAAACCGTAATTATTAGTTTGTTGTTAAGTTTACTCTCCACTCCAAACGTTTCCCATGCCATATTATGATTCCCCATTCATTATCTCCCCCCCCCGGCGGCAGCTATAAATAAACATCATTATTATCATCTTGCAAATATTGCAATGCTGCTGCTGCTGCTTTTTTTGCACAAAAGCTTTGCCTTGTTTGATCATTATTGTAGAGTTTTACTTTGAGTTCTAAAGAGCGCAAAGTGATTTTAATGTAGTTTCTTTTTCTGTTGGCATTCCTTTGAAATCGTATTTAATTTAGGGCGTTAAAACGTGTTATTCAAGAAGATATAAAGGAAAAAAAAGATGCGACTCTAGCCGCACCTACTTTTTCTCTCTGCTTCTGAGTTGGGGGAGATAAAATGAGCCCCGACTCGAAACAATAACCCACATTTGTGAAATGTTGTAGCAAATCTATGATGAAAGTGTTTTTGTTTTCTATTTCCTTTCTCGTAAACACAATTCTAAATGTAGGCCAGACACTTTTTATAGAAGCAATTAGTTTAATGATGAGACCATTCACAAAATACTCCAATGCAACGCATGCAGGCATCAAGCATGGCAGCACATTTACACCCACACTCACTCGTAATGCATTTCGGAGACGGTGAGGGAAAACTATAAACAGGGTTTTCTTGGAGTTGCCAAGGTAAATTGTTGGGGAAAATAATGATTTTTTCACTTTAA
Source organism: Musca autumnalis (assembly GCF_047663935.1). Lineage (NCBI taxonomy): Eukaryota > Metazoa > Arthropoda > Insecta > Diptera > Muscidae > Musca > Musca autumnalis. The sequence continues at coordinate 233,391,905 of NW_027411644.1, read as the reverse complement.
GGAAGTGGAAGGGGATTAAAGAAGGTCTTCCAGCTGTGGATGAAGTTCAGAAAAGAAGTCTGCACAGGAGAGTTCGAGATTTTCCTAAACTTTCTTTAAGGACTTTCTGTCACAAACTAAAAACTTCATATAAGTTCTGGCAATGGTTTTGAAAAAATCTTAAAGTCCTCAATCACAGTCCTTATTTTCCTTGAAAAATAATCCTTAAAAATCCAAGATTAAGGATTGAGAAGATTTCAATCTTCTAGGGATTAAAAAGTTTCTAGTATTTCAAGACCTCTTCTATCTATTGGGGAACTTGAAAAGTGGCTCTTCTCTTGAAGATGTTTCCCCATCTCAAGTCAAGACCTTGAGAAGATTTTCTAGCCATAGAAGAACTTGTGCCCCCGGAATACCTTAAGAAAGTCCTCTATCTCCATGGGACCATGGGAAAGTAATTTATTTTTAGAAACAGTTCACGAGGGGCTTTTACCTTTAAAAATCTTTAAAGGTCTTCCGTAGAAGATCTGTAGAAGACTTAACTATGTTTTTCTTCCGATAGAAGAACTTGAGAAGATTTTCAATATTCTAGGGATTGAAAAGTTTCTAGCATTTGAAGACCTTGATAACCTCTTCTATCTATAGGAGAACTTGAAAAGAGGTTCTTCTCTTGAAGATTTTTTTCTTCTCATGTTAAGACCTTGAGAAGATTCTCTAACCCTAGAAGAACTTGTGCCCCTGGAAGACCTTGAGAAAGTCCCCTATCTCCGTGGGACCATGGGAATGTGATTTATTTTTGGAAACAATTCTCGAAGGCTTTTAGTTGACCTTTAAAAAACCTTTAACAAAAGTCTTCCGTAGAAGAACTCTAGAAGACTTAACCATGTTTTTCTTCCGATAGAAGAACTTGAGAAGATTTTCAATATTCTTTCTTGGCTATATAAGACCTCGACAATGTCTTCTATTTATAGAAGTCCTTGATATTTATGACCTCAAATACCTTTAAGGGTCTTCCGTAGAAGATCTGTAGAAGACTTAAATGTTTTTTTTTCTTATCATAGAAGAACTAGATTTTCAATTTTCTTAAGAACTTTTTGCCTTTATAAGACCTCGACAATGTCTTCTATTTATAGAATTGTTTTTCTCTAGAATCCTTACGAAAGTCGTCTATCCCTGGGAGACTTTGGAGAACTTGAGACGGATCTTCCATAGATATTCTGTAGACGGTTTGAAGATGTTTTTTTACCGATAGAAGAACTTGAGAAGATTTTCAATCTTCTGGCCTTGAGACGGTCTTATACCCATAGAAGACAGTGAGACCTTTAAGAATCTTCCATAGAGGATCTGTAGAAGATTTGAAGATGTTTTTCTACCGATAGAAGAACTTGAGAAGATTTTCAATCTTCTGGGGAAGTTCTTGCCTTTATTAGATCTCAAAAACGTTTTCCATTTATAGAAGTCTTTGAAAAGTTGTTCTTTTCTAGAATCCTTGCGAAAGTCGTCTATCCCTGGGAGATTTTGAAAAGATTTTCTATCCTAGAAGAACTTGAGACGGTCTTATAACTCTAGAAGACCGTGAGACCTTAACGGATCTTCCATAGGATCTGTAGAAGATTTGAAGATGTTTTTCTGCCGATAGAAGAACTTGAGAAGATTTTCAATCTTCTGGAGAAGTTCTTGCCTTGAGACGGTCTTATACCCCTACAAGACCGTGAGACCTTTAAGGGTCTTCCATAGAGAATCTCTAGAAGATTGGAAGATGTTTTTCTACCGATAGCAAAACTTGAAAAGATTTTCAATCTTCTGGAGAAGTTCTTGCCTTTATAAGATCTCAAAAACGTCTCCCATTTATAGAAGTCTTTGAAAAGTTGTTCTTCTCTAGAATCCTTACGAAAGTCATCAATCCCTGGGAGACTTTGAAAAGATGTTCTATCCTAGGAGAACTTGAGGCGGTATTATACCCCTATAAGACCTTGAGACCTTTAAGGATCTTCCATAGAGGATCTGTAGAAGATTTGAAGATGTTTTTCTACCGATAGAAGAACTTGAGAAGATTTTCAATCTTCTGGAGAAGTTCTTGCCTTGAGACGGTCTTATACCCCTAGAAGACCGTGAGACCTTCAAGGATCTTCCATAGAGGATTTGGAGAAGATTTGAAGATGTTTTTCTACCGATAGAAGAACTTGAGAAGATTTTCAATCTTCTGGAGAAGTCCCTGCCTTTATAAGACCTCAAAAACGCTTTCCATTTCTAGAAGTCTTTGAAAAGTTGTTTTTTTTCTAGAATCCTTGCGAAAGTCGTCTATCCCTGGGAGACTTTGAAAAGATTTTCTATCCTAGAAGAACTCGAGACGGTCTTATACCCCTAGAAGACGTGAGACCTTTAAGGATCTTCCATGGAGGATCTGTAGAAGATTTGTAGAAGACTTAAATGTTTTTCTTTCTTATGAGAGAAGAACTTGATTTTCAATCTTCTTAAGAACTTCACGACAGCGTCTTCTATTTATAGAATTCCTTGAAAAGTTGTTCTTCTCTAGAATCCTTACGAAAGTCGTCTAACCCTGGGAGACTTTGAAGAACTTGAGACGGTCTTATACCCCTAGAAGACCGTGAGACCTTTAAGGATTTTCCTTAGAGGATCTGTACAAGATTTGAAAATGTTTTTCTACTGATAGAAAAACTTGCGAAGATTTTCAATCTTCTGGAGAAGTTCTTGCCTTGAGACGATCTTATACCCCTAGAAGACCGTGAGACCTTTATGGATTTTCCTTAGAGGATCTGTAGAAGATTTGAAGATGTTTGTCTACCGATAGAAGAACTTGAGAAGATTTTCTATCTTCTGGAGAAGTTCTTCTTTTTATAGATGACTTTGAAAAGTTGTTCTTCTCTAGAGTCCCATCTCTGATAGACTTTTAAACGATTTTATATCGTTCGGTCCCACGCCACTCATACCCGCCCCACCCGAAGAAGAAATTGAGACGGTCTTATACCCCTCGAAGACCTTGAGAAAGTACTCTAATTCAAGAGATTTTGAAAGGCCTTGAAAACGAATATCTTTAGAAGATCTTGAAGCGACCTTCTACATCTATCATAGATATTTGGAAGGTATTTATTATCTTGTTGGCTTAGGAGATCTAGAAAAGGTCTTTTGTCCTTAGAATACCTTGCAATCATCTTGAAGATCTTTAGAAGACATGTCAATAGAAGACCTATAGATCGTATTAGGTATTCTATCTCCTTAGAAGGTATTCTACCTCTAGAAGACCTTTAGGCGTGCTTTATAGAAGAGAATGTCTCCTATACCTAGAAGGTCTTGAAAAGTTCTTAAAAACTTTTTCAAGGTCTTGAAGAACTTTATCTTATGCCACTAGACGACATTTAGAAGGCCTTCTCCATATTTAGAAGGTTATCTGTCCCTAGAAGACCATTAGGGATCACCTGTAGAAGATTTTTAGAAAACTTTTAGATGTGGTTTGTAAAAGAGAAGGCATTGAGAAGTTCTTTAAGACTTTTAGGAGACAATGAGGACCTTTGTCTCTAGAAGACGTAATGTTTTCTATGTATTCAGAAAGTTATCTGACGCTAGTAGGCCATTAGGGACCTTCTGTAGATTTCTAGAAAAGCTTTGATTTTTGGAGTCTAGCGGCGTTTTTAGCATCGAATCACCGACCAATCCAAAATCAATGTTTTTCATTGCTTTTTATTCCTCTAAAAAATCCTTTCATTTTCCAGTTTTTATTCAAAATACGAATATTTCAAATAGCTTTTAACATTGCTTTGCATGGAATTCCATGGAAGACCTATAGATAGTATTACCTATTTTTATCTCTTTAGAAGGTACTCTACGTCTAGAAGACCTTTAGGCGTGTTTTGTAGAAGAGAAGGTCTCCTATACATCTAGAAGGCCTTAAAAATTTCATAAAGACTTTCAAAAGGTCTTGAAGAACTTTATTTTATGCCACTAGACGACATTTAGAAGGTCTTCTCCGTAGAAGAAGTTTAGAAAATTTTAGGCGTGTTTTGTAGAAAAGAAGGCATTGAGAAGTCCTTTAAGACTTTTAGGAGGCAATGAATACCATTAGGGACCTTCTGTTGAAAATTTCTAGAAAAAAGTTTGGAGTCTAGTGGCGTTTTCAGCATCGAATTACCGACCAATCTAGAATCAATATTTCTTTATTGCTTTTCTATACGTCTAAAAAATCGTTTCATTTTCCAGTTTTAATTCAAATATTCAAAATACGAAATATTTCAAATAGCTTTTAACATTGCATTGCATGGAATTCTGTTCACAGAAATTTGTTTATTTTTCTTCTAACATCTTTAAATAATAATACATTTCATTTGTAAACAATAAGCACATAACATGATGCTGTCATCATAAATTCTAACTTTTTTTTTTTAAAACCAAAAGGCAACAAATCAACTGTACCAAGTATTCTTTTCATCTTCTAACACAATGAATGTCAGCAGAGAAAGAATGCAAAATTCTCACCAAGAGGTATTGTTGTGGTGAGAGATGCAAAGCTTTAAAAAAAATTATGAATTCCAACAACGTATCTGTCTTGTCATTGTTATTACTAATCCAGCGGAATGTTTTTGCCCTTAGGATAAGATAAAGAGAATTGAGTAGTTGGCCACTTATTTTTCCCAACGTTGCACTTGACTCTGTCATCAAATGTACTCACTTACACAAGTACAGTTATAGAAATGTAAAAATACTAAAAAAAATTATTGCATTTTGCTACTCGATATTGCCTCGTTCTTTGTTTCCAAAATGTTTAAAACATTACAAGATAACAACAATTTTATTGTATTTCAATCTTTTTTTCCGTTGTGCTTTCTAAGAATGAAAATACATTAGATAATAAAAGTTACCACAAAGGTAGCAATGGGTGGGAATACATATTCTCAGATAACATGTGACAAATGTTAAATTAATTCATTCAAGGTATGTACATTGTACGATATTCATTGCCTCTCTACACTGTCTTCAAGCTGTAATTATCTATTGTTATTCTTCTATTTTCTATATCAATGTGTTTCCATTGTCTGTGTATTACATTTGCGAAATTACAAATAAAAGTATAATCCCCAATAATACCGGCAATTCATTTACATTTTAACGGAGAACGAGAGATAATGAAAATGAGAAAAATGTCAAATTCATGGGGCTCTTTATCGTTCGTTGTAACGAAACACACAATGTGCTACACAAGTATGTTCTAAGTGTTCTAAGCTGGGTTGTTGTTGTTGTTATTTTTTACATTCTGATAGAGAAAAGTTTATTGTTATAATTTAAATAATCCACTTTTAATTAATAGTTATTGTGGCAAAAGTGTAAATTTAATGAAATAGTTTAGAGAGAGTATGTAATAATGGCTACTTTATTTGGACGTATGGAATTTGTGACAATTGACATAAATTATTACAAAAAGTATTTCATTAACGAGATGAAAGTAAGTTAAAAGGGCTTCAAAAATATATTAAATTTGGACCTTGCAGCCGGAGGTGGAATAGGGAGAAAGCAAGAACACGTAAAGAAACTATAAAAAAAAATTGCAATGCTTCATGAAAAAAAAATCAAATAACTTTTTGCGACATCAAGGGTGTGTTTATATCAAACTGTTTTAATTGTGTATTTTTGTACAGATTTGCTTAATGTAAACATAGCTTTACTTAAGAGACAAGAGGGAGAGGAATAACAGCTGACCTCGTCTCCATTAATGTGTACGTAATAATATTGTTGACGAATTGAAGACAAATTTAATTGAAATTAGAGACAAAGTAATCTATTAAACCCCATAAATCCATAAAATCACAAATTGTTACAAAAACCTAAAAAATGCAGAATAACGGTATACTTTTAACTTTTTTCTTCATTTCGTTGTTAAACATAATGTGTGGAATGCAAAAGTAAATACAAGAATGCCTAACATATTTGTACAGATTTGTTTAATGTAAACATAGCTTTACTTAAGAGACAAGAGGGAGAGGAATAACAGCTGATCTCGTCTTCATTAATGTGTACGTACTAATATTGTTGACAAATTGAAGACAAATTTAATTGAAATTAGAGACAAAGTAATCTATTATGCCCCATAAATCCATAAACACACACGAATTGTTACAAAAACCTAACAAAATGCAGATTAACGGTACATTTTTAACTTTTTTTCTTCATTTCTTTGTTAAACGTAATGTGTGAAATGCAAAAATAAATGCAAGATTGCCTAATGTATTGAGCGAAAATGATTAACATTCATATTTAAATCATAATATAAATGTATTTTAATAAATTTATTTAAATAAAAGTAACTTCCTATAATGGGTTCAGAAACTATGAAAATTTATTGTCTTTATTTGTATTTGTTATTTGGTGCATTGTTGGTGCCTGCACAGATTTATACACGTATACGTTTTAATGAAATGTGTATACGCCACGTTGTAAATTGAGGTTATGGAGAAAATTTTTTGAGTAACAAATATATTCTTATTTAAATAAATTTATTAAAAAATAAACTTATTAAAACTGGATCAGAAAAATATTAAAATGGTTCTTGTCTTTATTGTTGATGATCCTGGGTGCATACACAGACTCTTGCACGTATACGTAATAATAATGAATTATTATGTATTCGCCCCCATTGAAAATTGAGGTTATGGAGTAACAGGTTTTGAGTAACAAATCCACCATATGGAGGGTATAATTAAATTTGTCTTTCCGTTTGCAACACATCGAAATATTCGTCGGAGACCATATAAAGTATATATATTATTGATCAGCATAAAATTCTAAGTCGATCTAACCATGTGCGTCTGTCCAACTGTCTGTTGAAATCAAGATACACCTCTCAATTTTTAAGATAGAGCGTCAAAATTTGTACAGAAGTTTTTATTTCTTCCAGAATGGTTGGCATTGAAAATGCGATATATCGGTCCACGTTTTGATATAGTCCTCATTGAACGGTACCTCCCGATTTTCGGTATTTTTGAGATTTTAGCTTCATTATCCCACCAAAATGGCTGAAATTTTGTATTTAGTCCTCGTTGGGTGAATAAAACTTTCCACCTGAAATTTGTTTGTATTGGTCCATGCCTTCATATAGCCCCCATAGAACGATACCTCCCGATTTTCGGTATTTTGAAGGTTGTGGCCACAATAATCCACCAAAATGGCTGAAATTTGGTGCTTAGACTTCATTGGTGGTATAAAACTTTCCTCCAGAAATTTGTCGGTATAGGTTCACGCCTTTATATAGCCCCCATAGAACGGTACCTCCCGATTTTCGGTATTTTAAAGGTTGTGGCCACAATAATCCACCAAAATGGCTAAAATTTGGTGCTTAGACGTCGTTGATGGTATAAAACTTTCCCCCAGAAATTGATCGGTATAGGTCCACGCCTTCATATAGCCCCCATAGAACGGTACCCCCCGATTTTCGGTATTTTAAAGGTTGTGGCCACAATAATCCACCAAAATGGCTAAAATTTGGTGCTTAGACGTCGTTGATGGTATAAAACTTTCCCCCAGAAATTGATCGGTATAGGTCCACGCCTTCATATAGCCCCCATAGAACGGTACCTCCCTATTTTCGGTATTTTGAAGGTTGTGGCCACTATAATCCACCAAAATGGCTGAAATTTGGTGCTTAGACTTCATTGGTGGTATAAAACTTTCCCCCAGGAATTTGTCGGTATAGGTCCACGCCTTCATATAGCCCCCATAGAATGGTACCTCCCGATTTTCGGCATTTTAATTTTCTTGAAAACATACATGAAAATGGTTTTTATTCGATAAGGATACGATCTATTTTCCTTTTATTTATTAATATTTTTAAATAATTTTTTTTGGATTTTTTCAAGTTTTTATTTAATAATATTTAATATTTTTTGTATATTTCAAATTTTTGCAATATTGTTTGTACGTTTACATATTTTTGATGGGATTTGGACATATCTTATTAATGAATAGAACTAATGCAAATTCATCGAACGAATGATCACTGAATTTATGTTATAAAAAGTCCATAAAAAACAATAAATAAACAAATTGTAATTAGGTCACAATAAAAAAATATTTTTGTATTTTTTGAATATTTTTTTAATAGTTTTCAATATATATTAAAACTCAACAGCAAATTTTGCCGACGTCTTGCTTGTAACGCTATAAGAACTTTCTAAATTTGTTTAGCGCGTTTATTAGGAAAGTTAATACCCAAACTTTTATTAATTTATGAAATCAGCTTTTTTATTTTTCTAAAATAGTTTTCATAATCTTTTATTAAGTGATTTGAATAAATTTATTATTTAATACAAAAAGAGTCAAAATAAACAAAAATAAACAAAAAATAAATAAACTCAATTACTTTCAACACTCCTCCTGAAACATATTTAAGTTAAATTCTAGAAAACCCCAACAACTTATTTGTTTATGGGTAAAAACCTTATTTTGTTACTCACAACCTACACCGGGAAACCTGAATTTTTCCAGAAAAGCATGAAAGGAACTCAAACAAAATTCAAGAAAAATGCATTGGAAAAACATTATTTAGTAACCAAAAAGCGGAGATAAGAAGCTAAATTTAACAAAGAAATCAAAAAAACCATTGAAATATGTATTTTTAAAACATTTCTTTCTTTTCAAAAAAAAAAAAAAAAAAAAAAAAAAAATGTTCGCTTAACATTTTGCTTTGTGATTTCGTTTTTTTATTATTTGTATTTTAAAGCAATTCGCGCATCACACCAAGGAGCAACGCCAGCACAGCAGCAGCAATCAACGTCCTAAAGTACACCACACAAAGATTGCAATACAGTCAGAGCAAATGTTTTCTGAAGCAACCGTACCGAACAAACAACAACAGCAGCAATTTTTTTTATATTATTTTCTTTTCTTTGATACCTTTTAATTTGGTATTTCTTTACGCTTTCAGCATAGCATGTGTGTATTTTCTTTAAAATGGTTTTATTCGTTTGTTGTTCTTGCTATTATTCTCTTTTCTGCTTTACTATTAATTTGTCGTTCTTTCGTTCTTCCACCATTTCATTTCTTTCAATCTTTCTTTAAATATATATTTGCACTTTTAATGCACACACAAACACGGATATGGATGTGGATGCGAGGTGGATTATAAGTGTGTGTGTGTGCAATCAAACAACAACAGCAAAGCGAATTTTATGTCGTATTGGTATTGGTGCGTATGACAAACAGAAGCAACGACAGCACTACCAGTGCGGTTTTTTGCATTATAAAAATTCCACACACTCACACAAGTCCATTCATACACTTGCAAGCTCTTTGGCTTGCTCTCCACACAATGCATCACACAGAGAATTAAGAAAGAACATTACACTTTGATATTGTTGTTGTTGCTTTGATATAACTTTTGTATGCACACACTCGCACTCTCACTCTCACTGACTTGCAGAAACACCTCACAGATACTTTGGTCTGTCTTTCTCTTTTAGATATCGACGCCTACTAATACTTTTATAGTGAGGCTTGCCATGCTCCCCTCTCTCACACCCTCCCTCTCTAGAGCACGATTATATCAGGGAAACACTTGATGTAGAATATGAATGACGATGACTATGGTTGCTATTTGGTTGGATTTTATGCATAAAAATTTGCAATTCTTTCGTTCGTTTGTTCGTCGGCAAATGTTGGCATTTCAGTTTTATTATTTTCTTTCATTTTAGTTTTTATACATTGTCTGGCATGATTTTGTTTTATATATAAACTTCCTTTTTTTTGAAATTATAAATTACCTTTTTGTGTAATTTTGTTGTTGTATTTGTTGTGAGAAGACTTGTATGTTATTATTTAAAATAATTATTATTTTTTATTTAAGCTTAACACGATGTATTTACAAATTGTTGTATTATTATAAAAAAATTATTATTTGTTGAGATCACAGGCAAAAAATATTTTCTTATATATCTATACTGAATATGAATATATATGTATGTATGGTATATTGGTTGTATTTTTTGCACTTTCTTAAATTTCAACACATACAATATTTTTTGATTTTTTTATATATATTTTTTGTTGAAAAATGATTTTTTTGTTAAATATTTTTAACTTATTCTCACTTGTTTTAATAAAGTAGAAAATAATCACGTATAAATATTGCAAATTTGTTGAAGAGACGTTGAGAGGGTAATTTTTTTGTATTTTAAATTATTTTGTTATAATTTTCCGTTATTTTCCTTTTTGTTTACGTGAAATTGCCGAAAATTGCCCTTTGCTTGCAATTATTTTGTTATAAATTTAATTGATTAAATTTTAATTAATTTTTTTGATTAGTGCCGCGGTGTAATATGGCGGACGCTACGTCACCGGTTTAAACGCTCGTCTGCTTAAGCACACACAGTTTCGGTCTTCACGTCGTCACTATCGTTGAACAACACAAATTGGCATAACGTTGCAAAAGCACTCAGACCAAACGCAGCCACAGTCAGAGTCCGTCAGCCAGCAATGTAGCAGTGGCAGTAGCAGCAGACCCTCAGTTATAAGTAGGAAAAAATGAAACAACAGCTCTCCAACCAACGACCGACCATCCACATTAACTACCACACTACCACATAAATTATGCTCTCGAAAAAGTCATTTCAAAGGAATAACTGAGGCAGTTAGGCAGTCAGCCAGCCAGCCAGGCTCACTAATACGAAAATACTACAGTATGATGAATACAATACTCATACGCACTCACAGACAGACATTTGCACATAATAGCAACAACACCACTTGTGCAGTGTGCAATTTTTGTGCACACACAACAACAAAACACCACGATGCACACACGCCAATTTTTGGCGAGAGAGCGATGTAGGGAAAGACAGAGAACTTGACTCACAGATACTTCACACATACATACGCATTTTTGCAATCTTATAGAACAACAGATAGTTCGTTAGTCACAGAGTCTGGGTGGAAGCTCTCTTCTTCTCTCTCTCACACACACCACTCTCCTTCCCTCCCTCCCTTGGATTCAATTGAAAATTTGCAAACTTTTTTGTGTGAATTCATACACACGGTTAGTGTTTGTGAGTAGGGTTATTTGCAAAATATCAAAATAATAAAAAAACTATTTGAGGGAGAGGGAGATAAAGAATCGTACACATTCTCATTTTATTTATACAGTGAGGCTAACTTGTTATGGTTAAAAATCGTTGAATTATAAAATTAATATAAATGGCATGATCATCAAAAGGAGATATTTAATAAAAATATTAAATAAAAATAAATAATTGAAAAATAAAATTTTTAATAATAATAAGCAAAACCCTTGTTTTAGAGAGAAAGAGTTAAATTACATTTATTAAACTTTTTCAAAGAAAACAAGACAAATTATCAACAGGAAGTTTAATAGAATTTAAAACCGGTTTAAAACATAAAGACAGAAAGGGTTGATAATAAAAGAAAAATTAATGCAACATTTTTTTTTTAAATAAAAAAATAGTTCAATGTCATTTTAATTAATTGCAGTTTTTGAAGGACAAAAAACGGAAGGGGTAGATATTAAAAAATATACCCGAAATATGATTCCAAAAAAAACCTAGGGTCAATGGTTACACAACATGGTGATTTTCCAGGATTACGAAAAGAAAAATTAATACAACATTTTTTGAAATAAAAAACAGTTCAATGTCATTTTAATTTATTGCATTTTTTGAAGGACAAAAAAATGGGAAGGGTAGATATTAAAAAATATACCCGAAATATGATTCCACAAAACCTGGGGCCAATGGATACACAACATTGTGATTTACCATATTTTATGGGACTCCATTGGAAAAAAAATAAGCGGATATAAAAGAGACAACACAAATCATCGACAGGAAATTCAATAGAATTTAAAACCGGTTTAAAGCATACAAACGGAAAGGGTTGGTAATTAATTAATCTCAATTTCTATAAAATGTTGCCAATTAAATATGAGGAACTAATGCAATATCGTGGATTTTATCAATTTTTTGAAAATCTGTAATATTGAAAAACTATAATCCTGTATTGTTTAAAAATATTAAAAAAATAAAGAATCGAAACTTATTCTAAAAATCCATGGTTCTGAAAAACCCCACAAAAACCTATAACTGAATTTCTCATAATTTTTAAAAACATAATGTTTTCTTGTTTTGTTCAATATTTTTTTTTTTTTGAAAATTATGAGAAATTCAGTTATAGGTTTTTTGTGGGGTTTTTCAGACTTAAACCACTATAACTCAGCCTTTTGTTAACCGATTTAAAAATAATAATAACTTGTTCGGAAGATATTATTCACCCCTTTAAAAGGAAGAAGGATCAATAGAAATCCGTTGTGAGAAAAAGAAGATAAGTCCGTTTAAATGTGAAAATGTAGGAAACCCAAATTTTCACTAATTTTACCGTTATAAAAAAAATAATACGAAGTGATACAAACGAACTAAAGGCATTGTCGTTGTCCATGGATGCCAACACGATATAATTTTGCATCAGAACGTTTGAATATTTTTCTGGTCAACTTTTGTAGCACAGTGCCACCTTTGCACCTTCTCAAGGCCAAAACTGCCTGAAGGAGCGTTCCAATGCTTTTGCGATGTATTAGAGAGTTCTTAACTACTGTCTTGGCTACAATTGTTGTCCTTGTGTTCGATCGATTGAGATGGTTTGGCTGTTATATGCCAAAATGGATAAAAAAACTTAAAGTCAAAATCGGGAGGCTTGACTTTTTTGCACAGTTCAATCCCAGGAATAAGAAACGCGAAGGGCCCATTAAGGTTTTTTTCCTTCCATACAAATCGCCCCGGCCTAATGTACATATACATATGTTCGTAATATTTTTTTATTTTTTTAATCGTAGTTTTTATATTTTTGGAAACTGTTTATTTATTGAATTTTTTGGTAGATATTTTTAAAATATTTTTTAAATCGTGGATGTTTTAAAATATTTTTCCAAATAGTGGATTTTTTACATTTCTGCAAATCGTGGATTTTTTTTCAAATCAAAGTTTTTAATTTAATTATCTCAAATCGTATTTTTTTGTTTTTGAAATACGTTATTGGAAATCTTGAATTTTTTTTTAAATATTTTTTGAAATTTGTAAATCGTGGATTTTTAAAAATATTTTTCAAAATCGAAGATTTTTTGTGATAATTTTTTCAAAATCGAGATCAAAACGAGGACTTTTTAAAATATTTTTCAAAATCGTGGATTTTTTAAAAATATTTTTCAAAATCGTGGATTTTTTAAATATCTTTCTAAATCCTGAAGTTTTTAAAATATAATTTAAAAAAAAAAAAATAAATGTAGATTTTAAAAAAAAATTTTGTCAAAATCGTGGATTAAAAAAAATTAATTACTTTGTTTTTAAATAATGGAATTTTTGTTTTTTTTTTTAATAGTGGATTTTTGTAGTTTTTTATGATGGATTTTTAATTATTTCAAAATCATCAAAAAAATCAAAATCATCATCAAAATCATTATTTTATGTTTGTGAATTTACTCTTTTCAAAATCGTTGATTTTAATTCTCTTAAATAGTGGATTTTTATTTTATTGTAAACTCGTAGGTTTTAAAAATATTTTTTTTAAATCGTGGATTTTATTTTCTTTAAATAGTGGATTTTTTATAATTTATTTTTATCGTGAAATTTATTTTTTTAATTGAGAATTTAAAAAATATTTTTTTCGAAACCGTGCATTACAAATATTATTTTAATCATGGCTTTAAAATATTTTTATTTTTATATGTACATATGCATATGTTCGTATTTGTTTTATTTGTTTAATCGTAGTTTTTATATTTTTGGAAATTGCGTATTTATTGATTTTTTTTGGTAGATATTTTTTATTATTATATTTAAAATATTTTTCCAAATAGTGGATTTTTAAATACTTCTGCAAATCGTGGATTTTTTATTCAAATTAAAGTTTTTTAATTTTATTATCTCAAATCGTAGTTGTATTGAAACATATTATTGTAAATCGTGAATTTTTTAAAATAGCTTTTGAAATTTGTAGAAATATTTTTCTAAATCGTGGATTTTAAAAATGTTTTTCAAAATCGAAGATTTTTTAAAATATTTTTCAAAATCGAGATTTTTTAAAATAATTTTTCAAAATTGAGATTTTTCAAAATCAAGATTTTTTGAAATAATTTTTTCAAAATCGAGATTTTTAAAACATCCTTTCAAATCGTTTACTTTTAGAAATATTTTTCAAAATGGTGGATTTTTTAAATATCTTTTTAAATGGTGGATTTTTAAAAATATTTTTCAGAATCGTGAATTTTTAAAAATTTTTTAAATGGTGCAATTTTTAAAATGTTATTTTTTTAAATCCTGGAGTTTTTAAAATTTAATATAATTTTTAAAATCGTAGATTTTTTAATATTATCTTTTTATTGTAGATTTTAAAAATACCATTTTTTAAACCCCGTAGATTTTTAATTATTTTTTAAAACCTTGGATTTTTAAAACATTATTTTTTAAAAACCGTAGATTTTTGAAAAATATATTAGAAAATCATGGAATATTTTTTTTTGTCAAAATCGTGGATTAAAAAAAGAATTAATCGTGAATTTTAACTTTGTTTTTAAATAGTGGAATTCATGTTTTTTTTTTTAAATAGTGAAATTTTGTAGTTTTTTATGGTGATTTTTTAACTATTTTTCAAAATAGCGGATTAAAAAATGTTATTTTCAAATTCATGGATTAAAAAAATATTTCATTCTCGTGAATTTTTACTCTTTTCAAAATCGTTGATTTTAATTCTCTTAAATAGTGGATTTTTATTATTTTTTTTTGTAAACTCGTGGATTTAAAAAAAAAGATTTTTTTTCAAAGTCGTGGATTTTATTTTCTTTTAATAGTGGATTTTTTTAATTTATGTTTATCGTAAAATATATTTTTTTAATTGAGGATTTAAAAAATATTTTCTTTTTCGAAACCGTGGATTAAAAATATATTTTTATAGTCCCTTGAAGAAAAAAGCGCCTAAATGTCATTACTGCTCATACCTATACTACATGGCTTTATTTTATAAGTTGTTTGTTTTTTTTATTTCAACATTTTAGCAGCACACTATAAGAATTTGCACAACAAAGTAGAAACAGCAACAAAAATATCGTCTCTCACAACCCCCTCCCTCACCATCACTATGGCTTTCAAACGACGCCGACAACAACACATTCCAGCATTAGAAGCAAAATAAAAGATTATTTTGGTAGAGAGCTTTTTGTTTGCAAATTCTACTTTTTGCTCGCTTTCATTGTTGTTTATAAACACTGAAGCAACGATCGTTTTGGCATTTGGCGGCGGCGGTGATTTGGTCATCATCACAGCAAATATTTCAATGTACACTCCCTATTAAATGAAAAAAATCGCACATACAAAACGGAACAGCCATAAGAAATGGTTCATTGGCTAGCAATGTAGTGGATTCTATAAAGGAAAAGAGCAAACTCTCATTTTGTTCAAGTGGATTCTAATGTGGGACCGTTTGAATTTTTGCAAATTTAAACAAGAATGAAGGAAAAGTAGAAAAGCATATAAAGCAGAATGAAAGATAGCTAAAAGGGCAGAAAAGGAGCCAACACATTTAAATATGTTGGGGTATGGGGGAATGAATGTGCAATGTATGCAGTAGCGGCGAACATGATGGTGTTATTTGGAGCCACCGCAGCGGTAAACCAAGTTTTCAAGTTTTATTGTCCACATTATTCTTTGTGTTCTTTAGCTAACAATCAAATCAAACACAGATACAAACTCACACAGCCACACAAACGTACTTTTTTTAATTTTGCCAAATTGTCTCCCAATAAATTTTTGCAAAAAAAAAAAATCGTTACTCACAATCCCCCCATGCCATGAATGCGAAATTAGAGAGAGAGCATGTGTGTATGAGAAGATAGATACAAGAGACCGCTTTTGTCAGTGTCTGCCATTTCTACTGCTGCTGATTATCGGGACGTGGGGGATCTTTTTGTTAAGTGCATACATATATTCTCAACGTTGTCATCGTCGTCGTTTTCGCCGTCACCATGAACACGAATGTTAAATGTTTGTTTTAAATATGGAGCGAAACATGAAGGGGCCAACTTTGGAAACAATAAAGGGGAGCCCAGTCATCATCAAATGCCATTTTATCAACGGCATTGCAAATTAATATTTATTGTGTCAGTTAAAAATTTTTATTTAATTGTTATCCTTTGTAAAAAGGACGGGGGAGGGGATGTAGTTTTAGGAAATAGTTTTTCCTTAAAGAAGGAAAGGCGGAACAAATGTAGAAGCAACAAAAAAATGGAGGAAGTTAAAATAATCCCATAACAGCAGTATCCGACACCGGCGAAGCTAATTAAATTCTTTCAGAATGAAGTGAATTTGAGCGGCTTCCCTGGTTTCTGGAACATTCGCGTCTTTATGGAGAGTAGTATTGAGAATAATACAACAAAGATTACTAAAAACTTTAGTGCGAGAAATGTACGTAGGAATGGACCTAAATATTCAGACAGTATGGGACCGATAACTCAGAAAATATTGTTTCAATTTGTGGTGGGCACGACCAGCCACCATTTAAGTTAGTTTTTTTTTTCAAATATTTGATTTTGTTAAATATTTCGAAATCGGATTATATAAAGAAATATTTTCAGATCCCAAATTTTTTATTTTTCTTTTTAATACTTTTTTAATTTTTTTAAATAGTGTATTTTTTAAAGTATTATTGTTTTTAAAAAAATAATTTTTTCAAATAGCGAATTTTTTAAAATATTTTTTAAATCGTGGATTTTTTAAAAATTACTTTTTTTAAATTGTTGATTTTTTAAAAATATTATTTTTTCAAGCCGTGGATTTTGTGTAAATATTATTTTTAAAATGGTGGATTTCTTTAAAATATTTCTTAAAATCGTGGATTTTTTTTATTTCGTGAATTTTTAAAACATTATTTTTTAAATTCGTGGATTTTTTAAAATATTATTTTTTAAAATCGTGGATTTTTTACAATATTTTTTTTTTTAAATTCGCAGATTTTTTAAAATGTTATTTTTCTAAATACGTGTATTTTTTAAAATATTATTTTTTACAATCGTGGATTTCTTAAAATATTATTTTTTAAAATCGTAGATTATTAAAAAATTCATAGATATTTAAAAAAATCATAGTCGAGAATTATTTTTTACTAATTTTATTAATTACTTTTTTAAATCGTGGATTTTTTAAAACTATATTTTTTAAATCGGATTTTTTAAAATAATATTTTTTAAAATCGTGGATTTTTTTTAAATATTTTTTTAAAATCGAGGATTTTTTAAAATATTATTTTTTAATATCGTGGATTTTTTTAAATATTATTTTTTAATATCGTGAATTTTTTTAAATATTATTTTTAAAAATCGTGGATTGTTTTAAAACATTATTTTTTAAAATCGTCGATTTTTTAAAATATGATTTTTTTAATCGTGGATTTTTTAAAATATTATTTTTCAAAATCGTCGATTTTTTAAAAAATATAATTTTTTTAATCGTGGATTTTTTTAAATATTATTTTTTAACATCGTGTATTTTTTAAATATTATTTTTTTTAAATCGCCTATTTTTTAAAATATAATTTTTTAAACTTGTGGATTTTTTAAAATATTATTTTTAAAAATCGTCGATTTTTTAAAATATAATTTTTTTTTTAATCGTGAATTTTTTAAAATATTATTTTTCAAAATCGTCGATTTTTTAAAATATTATTTTTCAAAATCATCAATTTTTTAAAATCGTCGATTTTTTAAAATATAATTTTTTTAATCGTGGATTTTTTAAAATATTATTTTTTAAAATCGTGGATTTTTTAAAATATTATTTTTTAAAATCGTGGATTTTTTAAAATATTATTTTTTAAAATCGTGGATTTTTTAAAATATTATTTTTTAAAATCGTGGATTTTTTAAAATCGTGGATTTTTTAAAATATTATTTTTTAAAATCGTGGATTTTTTAAAATATTATTTTTTAAAATCGTGGATTTTTTAAAATATTATTTTGTTTTAAAACATTATTTTTTAAAATCGACGATTTTTTAAAATATGATTTTTTTAATCGTGGATTTTTTAAAATATTATTTTTCAAAATCGTCGATTTTTTAAAATATTATTTTTCAAAATCGTCGATTTTTTAAAATATTATTTTTCAAAATCGTCGATTTTTTAAAATATTATTTTTCAAAATCGTCGATTTTTTAAAATATTATTTTTCAAAATCGTTGATTTTTTAAAATCGTCGATTTTTTAAAACAAAATTTTTTTAATCGTGGATTTTTTTAAATATTATTTTTTAACATCGTGGCTTTTTTAAAATAGTGGATTTTTTAAAATAGTGGATTTTTTAAAATAGTGGATTTTTTAAAATTGTGCATTTTTAAAATAG